>NC_133823.1:4763384-5089384 GCF_047830755.1 Zonotrichia albicollis
TATTTGGTCTGCCTCTAAGTATTTCCAAAGAGCAAACATTTGAGAGTCCATTCTAAGACAAAATCCATCTGTTTCTCCAACAGTTTTAAAGAACAGTTTACTTTCTCTAAAATTAACTTGTCTGACACATTGTCATGCTTGGTTACCACAGCAACAGCAGCAACAGCCATGACACAGGATATTAATTTCATCTGAATTTTTACCACCTAACTTTTTGCTTGTATGTGTGTAGATGTGTGTGTATGCAATTCAAAAGTTCTACACCAAGCTCTCAGCCAGCTGAAAATGCCCTTTTTTTTGCAGACAGGCCTCAATAAAAACACCCATACCAATTATCTCAGTCCTGAGATTTACTTTTTTATCTAGATGCAACCAGCAGTGTTCTCAGTTCTCTATAAACAAAATTTGCAAGGATTTTTCCTGCTGAACCCCCAGACTCCCTGGGTTTCACACCCCATTCCTGATACCCCCAGAGCACTTTGTAGCAAGAGCAGGGGGCTGAGGAGGTGGGGAAAATATTTTTGTGACACCACAGCAGCACAGATTGGACCTAAGGGCATTTTTACCATTTTCCCATTTCCCGCTTTCCCATTGGAAAATTTCAAAATGGAATTAGTTCTAATGGCGTCTGATTTATAACAGGAGCTCAGAGGCTTTAACCATTGTACCATCACCATTATAACAGTGCAGGGAAACTGTGGATTTCAACAATCTGCCTTAAAAATATGTGTGAGATCTTTCCTTGTCCTCCCTTCCCCCTGTAAATTCACCATCTGCCATCCACAGCACAGCAAACCCAGACTGAGCTTCTCCTGGTCATTTTACAGAGCTGGGAATTGCAATGCAGGCAAAGCAGGGGGAAAAAAATCTGCCATCATTTTTAAAACCTTGTAAAGGTGAGCTTAAAATTGCATTTAAGATGACAGAGAAGTAAAGGGTATATTCAGCTTTGATCTTTCAAAGCTGTCAATCTGTTGGGTGGCCATAGAAAGCCTCAACCTGCGAGAACAGGAGTTAAAAAGAAAAAAATCAATAATAAGAAATTATGCTGGCAGTATCAGAATAGATAATTATTTGAAAGATCACTTCCTTGCCCAGGAAAAGTGCAAACCAAAGGAAGAATGACTTGGGCAACCTGCCCACCACAGGAGAAGTGAGGAGACCTGGAAAAGCTCCTTAGATCCCATGAAACACCATCCATCAATCCCCAGAGAGCCTGTCAGGAAAAGGGGTTGTGAATTAATACCTTGTGCATAATTTACAGAGTGACATTAAACACATGCTTTTATAGCTTGCATATTCTAATGGATGTTTCTTCCTAAGTCATGTGTATTTGTTGTGAGTTGAATCGATTTTTATCATCATGTTAATGCAGGCTACCAAAATGAAAAAGTAAAAGAAAAAAAAAGTTGTTTTGCTCCACTTACTCAACAAACCTCTATCTGCAACAAAATTACTGAAAACCCCCACCCTCCAAGAGGGTTTATCCTCTTTTCCAGTCCTTTGAATGATGCCCAGGAGGAAGATTGGCGTTAGACATCAACTGGGACACCCCCAAAATGCAGAACAAGTGTAAAACGGAATAAATCCTGTTCTTATAGCGAGCTGACACAAGAGGGTGGTAGAAGCATGTCCGGAAACCTTTTGGCTGTCATGGAAACATCTGAGGCTGGGGAGCTGCGGCTCCGATGAGCATCCATGGGTTTGTACCTGCTACAGGGCTCAGAGGCACCCTGAGCTCTCCATCAGCATCCCAGGTGGGAGGAGAGATGGGAGTCGGGATGTTGGGAAGGATGAAAGTTTGACAAGAAAGCCTCACAGATATGTATCCTTAGCAGAAGGATTTTTGAATGTAGAATCTGAAGAAGGAATAGAGATGGAAGCAAGTTTTGATCTAGAAGAAAAGAATTGCTGAGCCAGTCTTACTGGATAACCAAGGAGGCAAAGGCTGTGTTAGTTAGAAGGGTTTTTATGGCTCAGAGCAAAGGATAAACCCACCCCAAACAAGAAGATGTTTTTACCAAGCAGAAAGAGAGCACAGGCAAACAAGTCAGCAAAGGGTGCAAGTAGAAAAAACTCTCAGAATTTTCCACTGCAAGAAAACTGAAAAACAACTTCTGGCTTAAACTGTAATGTACTGACTTTTAGTGATTGGAGAACAGTAACATGGATATGGTAATTACAGTAGTTGTGGTAGGCTAGAGATAAAAGTTAAGGTAAAGACTGGTTCTACTGTATGAAGATGCTCAGCAAAGGAAGGTATAGAATGCATTGCAACCTAAACTCAGGGTCTACAGGCCTGCCTGCAGCTGGAGCTGACAGCTGTGGGCACAGCTCTGTTACCCATGACCCTGGACTGCTGTGACACCTTGTATGTGATAAACTGCATTTTGGAGAGCCCCTGGAGTCCCACATCCCACATTTAGGCTCTTACAATGCACAAAGCACACACCAAACAGTCTCCTTCAGGGAGGAAGGGAGGATGCTCTGCCTGAGTGGGGACCAGGCAGAGCAGAGCAAACCACCAGGTAATGAATAAAAAGGAAAAAGAAGCACAGACAAGGTGTTACACATGGGATGCATCACTTGTAGGAGGTGGAGCACTCCCTTAAAATGAGGGATGTGCACTTCCAGCTGCAGGTGGGTGGGAAGGATCTCCCTGGGATGCTCAGCCAGCACTAAATGACAATTTGGGTGCTCTCTGCCACTGGGGCTGGCAATACCCATGGTTCTTGCTCCAAAATATCCATTTGGTCCCTCCTGAAACCAGACTAGAGCAAGACCAGGAGTTCAAATGTCCCAGGCAGCTGCTGTTACAGCTGGATGGCCTGAGTGCCTTTCCCTGCTCCAGGAACCAGAGAGAACTTGTTTGTTAACATCTCCTACATCCCAGCTGGGCTGAGAGCCTTGCTTTGAAATGCTGTCCAGTTCCCCTTGAAATTAAATATTGTCCTTTCAAAGCCCAGTTGTGGGCACAAGACTTTTCCTGTACTGTGAATGGTGGGTGCCTTATGCCAGGGAGGTAATTCTTGGATGTCCCAAAGGATGTCACATTGCCACTGGAGATAGAAACAATGTTGGGTCACCTCAAATTGTGCTGAATTTTAATATAGCAGGGAATTTTAATATATAAGGGAGAGGTTGGGTGCTGGGGTTAAAGTGTGTAGTCAGTGCTGTTTTCCTAAAAATACAAATTCTGCTTGATCTGTGTGAGGAAAGGCTGGCAGAAGGGAGCACAATTCCACTGCTGACAGCAGAACTCCCCTGTCCTGCACCGTCTGGGATGAGCCCATCAACCTTTCCCACATCCCAAATCAGAAGAACATTTCAAAATGCAGTTGTAATTTTATACTTGAGAACTTTTTCCAGCTGGATGCCTGTCTCCATAGTTTTCTCTTCTCAACTTAAGCAGTAGAAGAGCTGCAAATCGATTTTATCAGGATTTAATTAAATTTGTGCTGTGACCTGCAATGCAGTGTAATCCACATGAGTGAAATCTCTGATTGCTGAGCATGGACATGAAGGTTTGTTATTGGGACCTTCTTGCAATCAACAGGGCCCAGCCTGAATTTCTAATTTGTTCAGGATAGTCCTGGGCAGATGAAATTACTTCTCTGCCTGCAGCCTGTCCACTTCAACCTGAGTACATGAGGCAGATTAATGTATTCAGAATAATGTAACATTATAATAATATAAATAATTCAGAATAATGTAATAATGTATTCAGAACCCCAAAAAATCTGCACCAACCTTAGAGTTCAGACTGGGACTCCCAAAGGAATTCTTCACTGTCAGGACAAATACCAACATTACTCTCCATGGCAGCATCTCCTTTCCCTCTGAAAACTCAGGGACAAATCAACGGATGCTGTGAATTCTCTGGAATAGAGATTTTGATTTTGCAGTGCAAGCCATTGACTCCTGACTATTTGCAACAGTAATTAGCTTAATTACCATCACTGGAGCATTAAGCAGACACTCTAAATGTCAACATAGGGATTTGAAAAAAAAAATTGTATTATAACTGTATTCAAACATGACAGGCATTCAGCACAATTCACCTTGATGTGAAGGCAGCAGCCAGTCTGATTTCAATGCCAAACTCACTGAATTCTTGTCCTTACACTTTTTTCTTTTCACTTATTTTTCAGAACTCAGTCCAGTGCACAATTGTCTGAATTTCCTTTGGGAGGAAGCTTCATTTCCAGAGGGGGAAAAGGAGATTCTAATCACTGTGCTCACCCTGTAGTGCTGAGGATATTTCCAACCCCCTGAGCCACTGGAGACATTTCACAGCTTGGGAAGCAAGGCTGGGGCCCTGGGGTGGATTCCATCATTTTTGGGAAGGTTTGTAGGGTCCAGGAAAAGGCTTTTCCAGCCTGAACACTTCTGGGATTTTGTAAATCCATGTGGGATTCAGCTGCCCCTGGCTTACACAGCTCACTGAAACTTTCATCAAGGGTGCAGTTTAAATTTTAGTGCCAAATTAAATTTAAATTTAGTTTATTAATTAATTGAATTTAGTGCCAAAGTCAGCACCAGGATTTTTAGGGTCACTGGAGATGGATGGGCACCTCCTGGCAGGGAAGGGTTTAATCCTAAAACTTTTTCCATGGAGCACCTTTGGTTATGTGACAGCTACAGAAGGAACCTATATTACAATAATGTAATTTATATTGCTGGTATTCAACCAAAAAGAGAGGTATAAGAATAAGAAACTCTGCAAATGAACATGAATACATTGCATGATTCAGTTCAATGCTTTATTAATATTCATAAATAACATTAAAATTAGTCATGGCTCATGTAGATCATTGATTTCACCCCAATCCCTACAAAGCATTTGGAATTTCCACAGCATTCCAAGGGGAAAATATGATATTGGAAAGCTAAAAGATGCTATCCAGCAGAGCTTCTACTCTTAGTCCCTATTAACCAAAGAGAATCTGATTTAGAAAGATGCCTATAAATTGGATACTGGCAAGGAGGTTTAAATGGTACCTAAAGCAAACATTTTCAAATTGTAATGCTGTATTATCTGCTTCAATATGGATTTCACTGCCCAGTTTCAGGCATTTCACTTTGAAAGCATTAACTGAAATGTAGAAAGACTGGTCTGAAGCATGGTTAATGAATAATAAAAATATTCCACTGAGTAATTCACAAACATTTTATGTACTGAATAAGGAAAAACTATTTGAGCAGAGCAAAGTGAAACAAAAAGTTTTAAAAAGTATTACATGAGAAGTCAATAAAAACACCCAGTATTTATCCACAACAGTTTAATTTTATAGAATTTTTAATCAAAATAAGCCCTTATATCATTCTGTATATAAAGCCATTGAAAATTAAAATTATACTGGGACATAAAGGTTTACCTTGATGTTGGGACTTTTTTAATCTATTTCCAGCTTGTTCCTGGAAGTAGACATTGGCTAATAATTAATGCCTTTGTGCTTTAGCATCTCTAACTCTGAAATCAAAACAATGTGGTTTCTGACTTACCCATTTGAAATTTTGTTTATCATAATGTCTAAAGGATTTCAGGATCTCCATAGAGAAAAGCAAAATATTTTCACTGTCACTGTGAAAACCCCATCCTGCATGTTCCTACCTGCTTATGTGAAGTACTGCTGCAGTTTTCTTGGGAAAAAAAAATTAAAGTGTTGTCTTGGTGTAAATGGCTTTGCATGAGCAGCTGAGCACAAATTCCTGATGTTGCTTGGTTTGGCTGTGTTGTGAATACTTGAAGAGTCATCCAGGGTTTATGAACATGGAGTCATGGAATGGTTTGGGTTGAAAGGGGTTTCAAAAATCACCCAGTGCCACCCCTTCCATGGACAGGAACACCTTCCATGATTCCAGGGTGCTCCAAGCCCTGTCCAGCCTGGCCTTGGGCACTGCCAGGGATCCAGGGGCAGCCACAGCTGCTCTGGGCACCCTGTGCCAGGGCTCAGCACCCTCACAGTCAGGAATCTGTTCCCAAAATCCCATATAAACATGATTTCTTCCCAAAGCAGAAGAATAAAACATGGGGGTAATGCCTTAAAGACAGCTCCATATAAATCCACACCCCACAGGCATCCACTTGTGCTTTGCAGAAATTATTACTGTATTCCACATAATTCCTGACAGTGGACATTCCCCACTTGTTGAGAATTACTGATGTCACTGGTATGGGCTTGAGAAAGGCTGTCAAGCCTTTTGTCAACTTTTTGTGATGAGTCTGGATCCAAAATCTGCTGAGACTCTGCATCTGTCACCTGTGAGTGATTTAATATCATTCAGTCCCTTGTTTATCAAGATCATTTCACTTCCAGGGAGTTCCTGCTTAGGGCTGGAGCATTTCTTTACCTCAGAGATGAGCTTGGGTTAATGCTGCTCTTCATTTCTCTGCCAGCTTTGAGTGTTGGACCTGCTGATTCCTTTTTTTTTTTTTTTTGTTAAAATAAGAGCTGAGCAGGGTCTATCAGTTTTAAATGCATTAATACACTTGATGTATTAATACTCTTGATGTATAAGTGCTCTTGATGTATGAGTCTTCAGGGAGAGTGGTTTAGACAGAGGACAGAATGAATTCTTGTCTTGTTCCCACATAATTTAAGCAGTGTTTTCTATGATGATGCCTTGTGTTTGGCATTTGTGGGTGCTGTGCCCAGTTTGGGGCTTTCCAGTGCAAGGAAAAGTGGTGAACATGGTGGAGAATAGAAAAACTCAAGGAAAGGTGCAAGGAATATGGTGTGCTTGGATTTGAAAGCAAGAACAAGGGGGGATCACTCAACAGACAAAGGTCTTGCTCAATCCAACCCGTTCTGTGATGCTGTGATTTTATGCAATGTGAAAAAAAGGTAAAGGTTTAACGTCTATCACAGACATATTTTATGAAAAATCTTTTCTTTAGGATCTTTTCTCCTGAGAAGCTGAGAAGCTTCAGCTTCTCCATGTTTTACTGCTGTGGACTGTGATTTATACCCAGCATGTGAATTGTTTTTACTTGATGACCAACAACAGCCACCTGTGTCAAGGCTGCGAGCAGTCACAAGATTTCATTATCATTCCATTCCTTTCTATTTCTTGCTAGCCTTCTGATTAATTCCTTTCTTCTATTCTTTTAGTAAGTTTTAATATATAATTTTCTTTTAATATAATATATATCACAAAATAATAAATCAGCCTTCTGAAACATGGAGTCAAGATTCTCATCTCTTCCCTCATTCTGGGACCCCTGTGAACACCACCACAAACATAATCAAATAATATCACAAAATCATAGAATTGTTCAGGTTGAAAAAGGTCTGCAAGGTGAAGTTCCTGACCTCCAGCCCCTGCACACCCCCACCAACATCCCCTGGGAATTGCTTTCCTGTCCTGCCATTCCAAAGCTGCCTGAGACCTCTTTCCTGCTGGAAGTGGGAAGGAAATCCCTGCAGCCACCACAGCTCATCAAGTCCTCCTGTCCATCAGTGTCTACTCCCCAAAATATTGCACCAATTAGGGAAAGGGGGATCAGGAAATAAAGGCAATCCTGCCCCTTCAAACCACTTCACATCCCTCTTTGGAAAGGTGTGGCAGCCTCCACCCCTCTGGCTGCAGGATTGTTGGTGGTAAAATGAGATGAGAACTGGAAAGGTGAGAATAGGGAATTTCTCTGCCAGGATTGATGTTCCTACCTCTTAGCCTGAGAACAGAGGATACACAAATACCTCATCCAACTTCCTATAAACAATATAAGTCCATCACATTGCAGTTGATATATGGTATCCTCCAGCCACGTCTCACCAGCTCTTGGAGATCTATTTCACACCCAAGAGAGCTCAGCTACTTTAGAAGGCATAAAATCAGCAGGATGGCATCTGAGGTAGTGCTGGAAACAAAAAGGTTTTAATTAAAAAGCAAAATAACAAACTCTTTACAGAGAAAAACCAAGCCAGGTGCAAGAGATTCTTGCTCCTATAAAACACCTCACAAAAGTGATTAGGTTTTTTGTTCTTTTTCTAGTAAATTGTTCAAGCACTTTTTGGCTTCTGTCTAATTAGCACAAGGACTTTTTGGCTTCTGTCTAATTAGCTATCTTAAAGTTTGAGGTGAAGTCCCCAAAGTCCTGTGAGATGTTTTTTCACCTTATTGACGATAGAAACTTCTGAGCTTATTTCCTTTTTAAGGACACAAAGCATAGATTTGCCATTCCATCAGCAGGGGACACATTCCTATATGCAGTCAGTGTGAAAATCTCTCCAGGAGTCACCAGCTGAGGCAGACTGGCCCACCAGCAAGGCTGTGCTCTCAACATCCTCACATTCCCATCCTGGATATTGCACAGCAGGGACACACCCAGCTGCTCCCCATGGAAATGGCTTCGATTCAATCCAAAGAACCCCAACAAAGATCACCCAGTTTCAAGGCAGGTTTTCCCCCCCACATATGTTGTTTTTATCACTACAAGAAAGGACTTTCCTTGAAAACAGCTTCTGAGCAAGGCATGTGAAATAAGTGGACTGGCACTGGGAATTCGAATCAATAAGGAGCTCTTGGATAGGGAAAAGAAATTTGTCTCTGTTCTGCTGTAGATTAGGAGAGTAAGATATTGATTTTTGCTTTCAGCACAGTATTGACCTAAGAGGGAATTGCACTGATGACAGGGTGCAAGGGGGCTCAGGCCTCTCTTTGTATGACATGCAATCTCCAGTGGGCTGTGGAATATGAATGGGAAAGTGGGCAAGGATCACTAAAAAAATAAAATAAAATAAAATATCAGCAACAGAAAGATGTCTGGTAACAAATGCCATTTCTCCAGAGCATCACTCATCCTCATCCATCTGAGCAACATCCCCCTCCAGAACTAATCCTGCAATTACAGGAATGTTTGCTTAGCTAAACACAAAATGCCTCTCGAGTGCAGCAGAGGATTGCTGGGCTTATGCTTTCAGCAAAGAGAAAGTGCAGCAACTTGGCCAAGCACAATAATCTCCTGATGGATACATTCAGCAAACAATAGGCTTCTGCTTGGTGTTTGCTGTCAGCCTCAGGGCACCAGCTCCACGGGGCTGAGGCTTCAGGCTCAGAAAATTGAGATTAAATAAATTCAGCTGTGGCTTCTTATATCCATTTTCTTCCTTAATGTTGGAATACTGAGGGGAGCAGATAAATTGCTAAGGAGCTGCCTCCTTGAAAACTTTCTAGTGCCAGGAGGCCCCGAAGATTTTGGGAGAAATGAATTGTAGATATAAGACAAGAATTAGGTGATTCGACCCATGAGGAGAGAGATCACAGGGAAGGAGATAACATGGGATGGCAGAAATAAGCCACTCATGTTTTTCATGGAAATAGCTATTGCATTTTTAGCACTTTCCATAAAAATAGGCTTTCATTTGTTTGTTTGTTTGCTCGTTTGTCATAAATAAATAATCCTTCTCATTTTTTTACCTTTTTCCTACAAAAGCAAGTTTTGGCACAGTTTTGAAATGCTGCTCTCATCTCTCCACAAAGCTTGTGGTGTGTTATGCTCTTATTCCATTGAAAAACACGGGGAAAATCGACCCAAATATGGGTAGATTTGTTATTTCTAAGGTATCACAAATACAAGTCTGGTACAACAGATTTGGTATTTCTAAAGTACCACCAACACAGCATTGGCAAACACCTATTGTATGAAACAGGGAAAAAAATTAACAGCTCATTAGTTCCTTTTGTTTTGTGGAAGTGTTTAGGAAAATGAAGCAGTTAAAGGATGAAATATATGCACAACCATCTCCCACAAAGCAGACAAATGTCTTCTCTCTGGCAGGAATCCCTGGACAGAATTTTACCACATGGAGTCATAGAATCATGGAATCATTAAGGTTGGAAATGACCCTTGGGATCAAGTCCAAGTGTCTGTTTAATATAACCACCAAACATCTCCTGGGTTTGTTTCTAGGTGTAAATGTTGTGTTCAGGCTCAGGCAGGAAGGCTTTCCTTTTTCCACCTTTTACCTGCTCTTCAAGACATCTCCTGAATACATCAGATCTCAACTTCTTTCTTGTATCTGCGGAAATTTCCTTTGGGGCCTCTCCACCTTGACCATGGTACCTTTGCCCTCCATCAGAAACCATGGCAGAGCTTGCTGAGAGATCTTTTCCTGAGCTTTTGCCTTTTTTTTATTAAAGATTATACTGCCAATATCTCCTATCCTGGGCAGAGGGGCAAAGGGTGGTTTGAGAGGCCTCAACCACCTTGAATGTTTATAATTTGTCACTACTCCTAAGCAGAGTTGAACTTTAAGCCCCCCTCAAATAATTGTTAGAGCCAGACAGGGTTAATAATTTCTAATCAAGCATGATTAGCATATAAAATTGGATATTGAGATTTTATAAGTCACTCACTGTGTATTAGCAGATGAGAAATACTCAACATTGAATCCTTGCAGAAAAAAATTGTAGAATTTTTTTGGAGTTAGCTGAAAAAATCAGGAAGATCCATATGTGGTCTTTGCTCAAGGTCAGTGTCTAAAAAATCCTGATTAACTGAAAATTGGGAACTTTTGGTTCTGGAGGTCCTAATTCCAGCTACCTTTGGTTTAGAACGCCCAAGAAGGGAAGAAGAGGTTCCTCTTTCTTTAACAGTTTATGAATCAATAAATACAGTGAAAAAGTGCATTACTTGACCTAAATCAGGTTTAGAGAGTCAATTGTCTTACAAAGTACACCTCAGCCTAGTATATATTATAAATATTACGGTCAAGTCCCATCCATCATGGGAAGTTCTGATATACCTGTTATAACAGGCCTCTACTTTTCTTGTCTCTTCAGTTGCAATCTATAATCAACATAAAAGTTTATAGACTTATTTCTTCCAATATATGAAGGAGAGTTCACAAATTTGAGTTATGAGCCCGAAATTCCCTATCCACTAAAAGGAACACAGCCTGGTGGATTTTCCCGAGTGACAAAAAAAAATCAATCTTTCTTTGTGACCCTTATTTATTGCTGTCTGAATATATTTGACACATTGTGTGAAATAATCATATTTGGAGACTCTAAAAGACTTTGAGAAAATGGGCAAAAATTGAGGTTTTTTAGTTGTGTTTGTGAATGAGGGCCCAGCATTCATACAGCACAAAGCTAAAATCACAGCACTTCACTTCCTCCCTAAGCTTGCTGAGAGGAGGAGCACCTCAATTGCTGCTTCACTGAACTCCACAAAACTTTTACTTTATTTTTTTGGACCAATAAACAGAAAATGTAACACATCTGAAAACTTTGACACAGAGGCTGCTAGAAAAGACAGCTAAAATGCCACTTGTCTGTAAATAGGCCTGATGGGAGAGGAAGAAGGAGCATTTTAGGATGGTGTGTACGTATGGAAGGCTCCCGTCAGTGTGGATATTTCCCAGGATTGATCCTGCAGCTGTTAAAGGCTTTGATGTAAGCTGAAGGAGCAGTGAGTTGGGGTGAGAACCTTGCTGATCCAAAAAATGACAACTTATTATTATCTATGGCCTAGAAACTTTAATCTTTCCTTAGTCAAAATTCTGGAGTTTTAAACTCGCATTTTTATATAGATGCAGTCACAAGAGTCTGCTTTTTTATTTTCATTTCTTTTAGTGGATTAGACTCTATTGGTTCTCAAATTTTAGTCAAAATAAATAATTTTTTATGTTAAACTGGGCAGGTGCACCATGGTAAAGCACTCAGTCCATGCCCCAGCTGGGCTTTTATGTGCTGGTTTTTCTTTTCCATTTCCCACCTGCAAAAGTCCGTCAGGTGAGCTTGACCCCAAGTTTGATTGCCAGCCACAGACACAAAATGCACATTGATTTTTATTGCAGTTTAGCCTGAAGTATCTGGGCATTAAATTCCAATGGAAATCTGAGACATGGCTCATAAAATGTCATGAAACACCTTTTATACCCAAGTGCCAGCCACTATCCATCTCACGTGACAGCCTCTTCCCAAAGGGGTTCTGCAAGGAAAAGATAACCATGCAGCCAGGAGCTGCTTTACTACACAAGCATATATACAAATGTGACTGGTTTTAATAACCCAGTTATTAATTGACCTTGCCACCTTGTGGGTGACATCCTATCCCATGGCATGGGATAGAATCCAGATGATGTTTAAGGTTCCTTCCAACCCAAATCATTCTGTGATTCAGTGGTTAATATGGGAGCTCCCTAAATTTTCCTACAAGAAGAGTGTTTCTACATTTTTTACGTCATCTTGGTAATTGTGGAGTTCTGTTTCCCAAAATATTAATAGTTTTGTTAACAAAGTTTTTTTTTAAAAAAATTTATTGGTACTTGGTAACATTTTCCTTGTTAAAATCTTACAACTCAGTGACTCATTCCTATAAATCATATTTCTCAGTTTTCATTAAACCCTTGTGTTTTACGAGAAAATTATTCTGATTTTTAGTACTGATTTTTACACTTTTCTGACCTCTTCTGTCTAAGCAACATCAGAAAGCTGAAACACTATTTGATATAGGAACAAGGACATAATCTTAACCTGGCTCACATATTCTCTCAGTTTTAAAGAAATCTTCATGTTTCTGTTCTCAGCCTTTTGTAACCCAAACAATCCTCAGCATGGAGGCTCACGGCAATTTCAAGCTGGAAGTTGGGACATCTAAGGCAAACATATGGAGGAAGTAATGAGGTTTGGTAGTTGTACACATTTTATCACATTTAACTTCACCCCTAGGGCTGAAATTTTACAGATTCATCTGGGTCCTATTTCGAGTTCCAAAATTAGGCCAATACAGTTTTTCAGCACATCCTTCAGATCAGCCCTCTCAGAAATCCCACTCTCTCTCTTTGGTCCAGCTCAGCTAGAGTAAGACACAGCTCTAAAGAGGAGAATTTTTTCAAAATTCTGTTTTGAGCTGGTTCATCTGCGATTTCTCAGTGACAATCTGTGAATTTGAGCACTTCTCCGCGGAGTTCCATGTGAGCTCCATGTGCTGCCAATTTCCTGCAATTGTCTCTGCTCTCGAGGGCTGCTGCAGCTGCCTGTGTTCACCCAAATGATGAAGAGGAAGATCCTGAAGTCCTGGTTTTTTTATCCATTCCAACAGACCTTGGATCAGGTCTTGATGGCTCCCAAACAAAGGGGAACATGAAGAAAGCAGCCTTGTGCAAAGATATTTGGGTAGGGGAAGGAGGGGAGGGAAGAGAGAGAATGAGGGAAGAGGAAAACAACCTCTTCTTTAATAGGGATAAAAGATGAACTTTTGAAACTTTCCTGACTCCTCTAAGTTGTCAAAATCATTTCAGGTATGTGCTTGAATATGTTGCAGCTGAAAAACTGCTATTGCTTGACCCCATCAAGACCTCTGCTGAGTTCCTGTCATGTTTGAGAAACTCTTCTTCGAAATGTCCTCAGTAACAAGCCTGATAGTATTTGGAAATAATTGGGCTCCATGTCACCTTTTACTTTTTCCTAAAAGCCATGTAGTTTTCTCCTTATTTCCCTTCCTATCCGTGGGCATTTTTTGCTGTCATGAATGAGGAGAAATGCTTTTTAAAATTTTTTTATTGCTACCTGCAAATGAATTCTGCTGTTGCAGGCAAGTATTCTATGAAAGAGTCATTGGAAAAATCATCTGAAAAATACCTCAAATGTTATCCCTCTCACAGAATCACAGAATGGTTTGGGTTGGAAAAGATCTTAAAGACCATCCAGTTCCAACACTGACCATGGACAGGGACACCTCCCAACTATCCCAGGTGGTTCCAAGACCTGTCCAGCCTGGCCTTGGACTCTTCCAGGGATCCAGGGGCAGCCACAGCTGCTCTGGGCACTCTGTGCCAGGGTCTCACCACCCTGTTTGTAAAGAATTTCATATTTTAAATTCTACCTCATTTTTGACTAAATTCATGACATCATGAGTATTGGGTTTTTTTGTGTAAAAAAATGTTACTTCCCATTTGAAAAAGGGGAAAGGTTTGGGAAACAAAGCCTGAGGAAAAGTGCTTGTTGCAGAGGTCCTTAGCCCAGTACAGGGCTGAATATTGCTGTTCCCAGGAGCATTCTCCCTAAAAGTCAAGACAAAGATGGATTAAGTAACTGATGGGAGAGCTCTAAATTAATGTGGAGGGTAATTTCTGCAGGACCTTCCACCCACTGTAGCTCATTCCCCACACACCCCATCAGTGAGCATCGCACCATTTTATTTATCATATTAATAAAATACCATCCAATAAGTTTTCCAAGCCACTGGAGTATCCTAAGCTGATAGATCCACGCTCCCTGTTGCAGCTGTTTACTTTGTTTACAACTAGAACCAGCCCTCTGAAATAACAACTTTTGGTTAATCCAATGCCTTAAGAGCAAAACCTCCACAGAGTTGAATGGGATTGGAGTTGACTTTATTTTTTTTCACATAACAGTGGTCTCCTGTTGTAAATTATCAGTCCCAGCAGTGGAGGAAGCCAGCCTGACAAACCAGACTCTCACTTTGTTTTCCCTCCTGTTGCCCCAGCACTGGTTTTGCAACTTTTGCAGGGAATTGTCTTCTTATCATTTTCAGCAGAAATTACAAGCTGGTCTTTTTCCACGTCATGAATATCATTCCTGCCCCTGGCAGGGTGTGCTGAGCAGAACAACCCATCCCTTAGCCTGGAACTGGAGGATGTAAGCTTTCTCACATTTTGGCCAATACAAGAGGGGCTGGGGTTTATCCAAACCCATTCCATAACGCCCTAAACTGTGGCCTCAGCTCTCTTCATAGAGAGCAGGCAGGCATAACTTCCCAAGGATATTTCCTGGGAATCACAGCGAAGAACCTCAGAGAAAGAGAAAACAATTCTCATCTCTATTCTCTGCTCCTGTTCTTGCACATGTGGAATGTATTAGGAAGATTGTTTAACCTGAAGAGATTTCATAATTGGATTCTGGTGATGGTTGTTTATATTAGTTGTGTCCTGGCTGTCTGAAGACAGTCATGGGTTTTTCTTTAGTATCTCTTTAGTATAATTATAATATAATAACAATGTAATATAGTTTAATAATGCAATTATTCAGCCTTCTGAATCAATGGAGTCAGATGACAATCATTTCCTCTCCCACCATGTGCCCTGGCTCCATGGTTCTATTTCCAACTGCAGCTCTCCATCCCCAGCACATCCTGCATGACTCTCTCCATGGAGAGTGGAATTTCACTGGGAGACAGGAGGACACAGGAGCTAAAACACCCCTATTCCAGATTTTCCACTTTGTAAATGTCACCTAAAGCTGGGAAGAGTTTTTATATGGCAGAGGGATCTACAATGTGTAGGTGAGCTGGGGACTCCTTAGGCTTGCTGGCAATGCTGAAATGAATTCAGTGCTATTAGAGCCTTCATTATGAGAATCAAATACCTAGCTCTCATTTTTGAATGGTATAAAAATATTTTAAATAAACAGAATTTTATAAAGAAATGCCTAATTTTGGGATGCTTGGAAACAAGTAGAAGTTCACTGAAAGAATAAAATCCTTAAATGACACAAGTTTGTTTCCTTTTCCCTCTTTCCCTATTTTGTGTTTTGTTCCTGCCTTTATTTCTTTTTCTTATGGTTCAGAACTTTCACAATTTATGCAACCTTTATGTAAATCACTTTAGAAATTTATTTGAGATTACTTGTTCTGTGTGGCTGGTGGAGTTTGCCAAGGATTTCTGGTGAGCAGATTTGTGGGTGTCTGTGTGTGTGTGTGGAAAAGGAAAGGGAGAGTTTTGCATTGCAGACAGTGCAAGCAGGACCAAGCCAGACTTCTGATTTGCATAAAGAAAAAAAACAGCATAAAGGAAATATCTGCTCTTCTGAGTGCAAAAATTTGGTGAAGAAAATGAAGGGAGTTTTCTTTGTTGGGACTGTGGATGAAAATGGAAACTTAGCCTAGGCTTTAACTGATGCTTAATAAATTATCCTAGAGTTTCAATGAATAATTGCTCTGAATTACACAAACTTATAGCACCATGGCTGTTAGAATTACCAAACATGTGCAACGTTTCCCCAAGAGTTCAATTTCATCCCCATTTCCCTAAAGAATAAACTGAAGCCTAATGGTGCAGGATGACTTAAGGGCTGGAACAAGATGATCTTTAAGGTTCCTTTCAGCCCAAACTTCTCGTGATTCTGTGATTTTTATGTCTTGGGTAGAAAAGCATGCAGTTGAGAATAAAACTCAATGAATGCCATGATCCATTCAATAACCAAAAATTAATATTTAAGATGATGAAAGAGGGGAAAAATAACCACTTTATCCCAATGTACAAGCCTGTCTGTATGTGCACTGTAAATATTTATCACAATATGACTGACTTTCCATCAGGATAGGTCTTATTTAGCAGAAGGAAGAGAATAGGATTAATATTGGTACTCACATTCGTTTGAAGGAGCCTCCACCATCTGTGAAATTAATGTGACAAAACAACATTTTCACACATCATTTATTTTTAATTTCTTTTCTGTTTTTTTTTTAAATAGTCTAATTAAAGAAAAGATTGTGAAGGAGAAGAGCAGGAGGGGAAGAAATCTTAATTCAGAACTTGAAAGCACCATATTGCAATTTGGGATGAGAAGAGGGAAAGATGAATTTGCATCTTGATGCCTTTCATATTTATTCAGTTAGAAAAGTGTTTATGGAATGCTTTAGGCACAGAACGTTACAAGCATTATCAGAATTTCAGCCACTCAAAAATACCAGTGAAAACATGTTCTCTCCTTAAATGGAGGAAGTTCAGAAGCCAGAGGCCCCCCAGGTCAAATGCTACAGCTTTGGTCCAAAAAGCAGCAAAATCTCTTTTGTAATCCTGTGACAGTGGCAGGACCCAAGGAACAGCTGGACCTGGTTCAGGGGGATTTATGTTGGATATCGGGAAAATTTCTTCCCCCAGAGGGTGCTGGCACTGCCCAGGCTCCCCAGGGAATGGGCACAGCCCCAAATCTGTCAGAGCTCCAGGAGAGTTTGGACACCACTCCCAGGGATGCCCAGGCTGGGATTGTTGGGGTGTCTGTGCAGGGCCAGGACTCGATGATCCTTGGGGGTCCCTTCCAACTTGAGATATTTTACAATTCCATTAAATGTTTTCTTCCCAAAATGATTTTAACATATACCCTTAGTTTAATACATTGAAGCTAAAAATTAATTAATATATGTTGCTAGAAAAACGTGTTTGGTTTCTCCAACTGGACAACTGAATCAGAGCAGGGAAATCAAAAAAGCTGATACAAAATATAAGGGAAGACTAACCAGAGCCACAAAAATCTGTTCTTGGCAGCTCCAACATTCATTAGTAGCAAGTGATAAACAAGAAAACTTTCCAGTATGTTTCCACATAAAGTGGGAGTTGTCAACACTTAATGTCAAGAGGTCACAATGTTTAATGTCTTTTTTGCTTCAGCCTTCACTAAAATAATTATCCTTGCTCAGATACACTGATAAAACTTGCACAGGGCAAAAAGGCCAAGTTGGATAAGGCAAAAGGTAACAAAACGAGATATAAAACGCAGGTGGGTGTGGTGGGAGGAATTGAAAACTCACATATAACTTCATATTGTTTAATTACCTTTATGGAAAAAAACTGGTTTTAGTAACTCCCAAACAGGTCGTGATTCTTCTATAGAGTGGAAACCTTAATGAAGAAAACTACAAACTAAAAAACTCAAACCAAACCCCCCAAAACCCACAAACAAACGAAAAACCACCACACAAACAACAACAAAAAAAATACCCCACCCAAACCCCAAAACTTGTTGACGATATTTTTAAAGCCCTCAAAATTCAGCACTAAGGAATTACCATCATCCCCAGGATAAACACAAACACTGAGGAAACCAGAAGTTAACATGAAATTATTCAGCAACAAGAAATGTTTCAGGCTAGCCTATTTTCCTTTCAATTTTAAGGGGAAAAGCTGTTGAGGTGAACTCTTTTCTTTCATGAACACTTTGTTTTTATTTTCATGCTAACACTTTTTGTGTTATCATAGAGAACATCCTTGTGGTGAGATGTGAAAGCAATAGCAGAGTGTCCATAGGGTGCAAGTGCTCTACAGAGAGTTCAGAAAAGAGCTGAAAAAATGTTCTCAGGTTGTTAAGGTTCAGTTCACACAGAGCCACACCACTGAAACTCTCTTGAGTTTGGTGCTATTTACAGTTACTCTCACCCTGATTAATAAAATACTATGATTTTAGGGTTATAGACAAACTAAAATTTTGCTGTATTGGAGAGGATAAGTAAATTCTGAGTATTATTGATAAAGATGGGAACCATGATGCTATTTATTACAAAAAATTGCAGCTTTCTATATTTAGACAGTGGTAATCTGCTTTATAAATGCAGAATAAGGAAAACTGGTTCAACAGCAAATCTACTGAAAAGAGAGTTATTGAACTTCGAAGTGAAAACTATTAATGAAAACTCAAAGTAAAACAAAAAAAAAATCACATTTCTGGAGAAGTACAAACATTATCCTGGGCAGCAAACTGCTAAAAATTTATATATATATATTATATAAAATATTAGCATATTAGCTAAAATATATATATATATATATATATATATATATATATATATATATATATATATATATATAATATTATATAATAATATACTAATAGTGGTATACTAGTATATATTATATATATATACTGGTATGTATATATATATGGTGGTATAATAGTATATATTATATACTAATATACTTTGATTTTGTTGCCCAGAGAAGCTGCAGCTGCCCCAACACTGGAAGTGCCCAAGGCCAGGCTGGATGGGACTTGGAGAAGCCGGGGATAGTGGAAGGTGTCCCTGCCCATGGACAAAGTTGGAACTGGATGGGCTTTAGTGTCCCTTCCAACCCAAACCCTTCTGTGATTCCGTGTGTTGAAAACCACACCTGAAACCAGGACAACACCAAAGGGAAAAAATAAATGAAGAAACTGCAGTGACTGAGCCTAGAGAAAACAACAGCAGGTGAGTCTGTGGCCAGGCTCTTCACACACACCACAGGGAACTATAAAGGCAAAAAACTGTTTTCAATAGAGAAAGAGATAAGGCAAGCTATTAAGAATAATTTCCAGCTAGCAGATCCCTGAGGATAAGAGATAAACTAAATTATCCTTTAAGATCCCTTTGCATTCTTATTTTTTATTCCTACTACAGGACCTCTTTGAATTTGACTTTCTATTTCTGCCTCCTAGAAGAGAACAGAAGTTTGGTTGGTTGGTTTTGTTTGGTTTGAGGGGGTTTTTTTGAGTGGGGTTTTGTACATATCTATATATTTTTTTTCCCTTGATTCTGGGGATCATTTTAGAAAGAAAATTGTCATATATATCTCTATATAGATATAAATATATATAGATAAATGATATATATATGATTTTTAATATATAAAATATGATATAGATTATATATATATAATATATATTCTATGTAATATATTATGTCAGTTATATAATGTATAATATCTATTATATATAGCTTATATTATATATAAAATATATATAAAATATTACTTTATATAATTTTATATAAAATATATATTTATAAAATACATATAAAATTATAATATCAAATATATATTAAATTGTGTGTTATAGAATAAATAATATATATAAATTATATTATATTATATTATATATATTATCATATATATATATAAAAATGAACACTTTACGACTCTGCTGCTCTTTTACAAGCCCACATTGCTTCTTCCAATTACAAGAGAAATTATTGTTGTAACTCCTTTTGGACCTAATCATTAGCCCATTACTTCAGACATTCTTTCACTTTCCTACTTGTTAAGTTGTGGTGTATTTCCCCGGGGCTTGCAATAAATCCATAAATGCCAGCCATTTGACACGGGGATGCATTGTTAGAGCAGCAGGAGAGGCAGGGCAGTTCCACAACCAGCACATTTCATCCCACAGGCACTGTGGGGCACAGATAATGGCTGTTTTATTCCTATTTCCTTGTAGAAACCAGATTGCAGATGCTTTACTTGCACTTTGGAATGTTTGTCCCCATGGGCCAAGGCATTTAGAAATCTGGCACTTTGATGTTGGTGTGATATTTCTCGCAGGCTCCTCAGGAAAGCTGGCATCATGTTTTGTGACATATCTTGCAGACAGCATTTTCTTTTCGATTGCTCACCCAAATGTTCCCTGCCTGTTGTACACAATACAAATTAATATCACAAGCTGCTGCTCTACCCTGCTGCTAAAATGCAATTTGTTCTTTGTGTTTCTCCCGTGAAAAGCTGCTGAGGTTCATTTCTAATGGTCAAATTAGAGAAGAAACTCAGAAATGAGGTTTGCAATTAGGCAAGGAATTCGATAAACATCAAAGAATTCATGACTGCTGCTTTTTAAAACCAAAGATCAAAATAAATTCCAGAATGTATATGAGTTTGAATAGCCATTTATGCAGTGAATAAAGAATAAGAGAAATGTTTGACTTCAGAAGAGTTCCAATTGCCAAAACAAAAGTTATGCTAAATGTGTAAAATTTTAATTATGTGGCAAATATTGCCTAATGTCATCACCGTGAAAAGAATGGATAGAAGTGAAGATACACCCATTTCAACTGAAAAAAAACCCCAAACAGATGCACAAAATAGTTTTCATCATTTGAAGGCAAGTAAGTGACTGAAATTTTGAGAGAAATGTAGATTTAAAAAAATTAATTATATCTTACAAGATTACTGTGAGTCAACAGGAACACTTTGTTTTTAGCCGAAACTGAAGAAGCATTAACCCGATTTGCATATTTGGAATTGTTCTGCTACTTTTTATTTTAGCCACCGCAAGGAAATATTTTTGAGAATTCTCCACACTTTATTACTAGACACAAAACAAGAAAGCAAACACACAAAACAAATATTTGCTCCCCAGGTGACAAAACTATATCTGTTGACCCCCATGTCAGAAAAAAACACACGAAGAGAACTGAGCACAATTCATAATTATCTAATTTATTACTTGTCCTGACTTTTGCTGACCAAGGAGTTCCAGCAGGCCTTTTGAAGCCTGTGAGATTTTAAAGGATAATTACTGCGAGCTCTGCTTCCCTATTTTTCAGTTGTGCACTTTTTCCACAGAGAGGTTTGCAGGGATATGAAGCTCCAGCTCCAAATTCACCAGGGGGAGATGTGAGCTGTGGTGCCACTGAACACCTTTTGCTCAGGTAGGAGGGTGGGCAGGTCCTGATTGTATTTTTAGATGAAATAGAGCTGTGTCTCAGTGATTATCCAGCATCTCCTGGCATTCCCAAGCCACTGGAGCTGTGATGGAGAGCATCAGGCTCATAATTCCACATGGCATCATTCAGGGATTTGCAGAGGAATATATTTTGGTTTTATATGCATCACATAAAGCTCTGTGCTGCCTCCATCTCCTGCAGGCCCCTGTCCAGCCTCAGCAGTCAGAGGGAGCTGGGCATTTTCCCCTTCAACTGAATTAAGCAATAAATTTATCTTCTACCCAGGGACCTCAGTTTGGCTACAAGCAGGAACATGCTCCCAAGTCTCTGATATATTCCTTATAACATTAAGTATTTATTAAGCTAAATCAAGGTCTAGATTTTCTCTGCAATTCAGCTTCAGATGTTTCTCCCAGGCAGCAGGAGACTCCACTACAAACTAATATTTAGTTAGTTCTAGCTGGAAGGGGAAAGACCAAGAAATACCCATTTCACAGCAATGTGCATCTCATGGGCTAAGGTGCAGACACAGCGGGTAGGAGGCATTAGTACAAGTTTTCACCCTTTTTCTCAGTTACAGGAGGTAAAAACAAACCAAACTTTGCACCAGCTTCAGGATTTGAAGAGGAGCATATTTTGGTTTTATGTGCATCACATAAAGCTCTGTGCTGCCTCCATCTCCTGCAGGCTCCGGTCCAGCCTCAGCAGTCAGAGGGACCTGGGCATTTTCCCCTTCAACTGAATTAAGCAATAAATTTATCTGTTACCTAGGGGCCTCAGTTGGGCTACAAGCAGGAACATGCTCCCAAGTCTCTGATATATTCCTTATAGCATTAAGTATTTATTAAGCTAAATCAAGGTCTGGATTTCCTCTGCAATTCAGCTTCCGATGTTTCTCCCAGGCAACAGAAGACTCCACTACAAGTCCCTTTTCCTACTAATATTTAGTTAGTTCTTGCTTGAAGGGTAAAGACCAGGAGATTCCCCTTTTCACAGCAATGTTCATCTCATGGGCTAAGGTGCAGACACAGCGGGTAGGAGGCATTAGTACAAGTTTTCACCCTTTTTCTCAGCTACAGGAGGTAAAAGCAAACCAAACTTTGCACCAACTTCAGGATTTGAAGAGGAGCATATTTTGGTTTTATGTGCATCACATAAAGCTCTGTGCTGCCTCCAGGCTCCATCCCCTCAGCAGTCAGAGGGAGCTGGGCATTTTCCCCTTCAACTGAATTAAGCAATAAATTTATCTTCTACCCAGGGACCTCAGTTTGGCCTCAAGAAGGAACACGCTCCCAAGTCTCTGATATATTCCTTATAACATTAAGCATTTACAAAGCTAAATCAAGGTCTAGATTTCCTCTGCAATTCAGCTTCAGATGTTTCTCCCAGGCAGCAGGAGACTCCACTACAAACTAATATTTAGTTAGTTCTAGCTGGAAGGGGAAAGACCAAGAAATACCCATTTCGCAGCAATGTGCATCTCATGGGCTAAGGTGCAGACACAGCGGGTAGGAGGCATTAGTACAAGTTTTCACCCTTTTTCTCAGCTACAGGAGGTAAAAGCAAACCAAATTTTGCACCAACTTCAGGATTTGAAGAGGAGCATATTTTGGTTTTATGTGCATCACATAAAGCCCTGTGCTGCCTCCAGGCTCCATCCCCTGCAGGCTCCTGTCCAGCCTCAGCAGTCAGAGGGAGCTGGGCATTTTCCCCTTCAACTGAATTAAGCAATAAATTTATCTGTTACCTAGGGGCCTCAGTTGGGCTACAAGCAGGAACATGCTCCCAAGTCTCTGATATATTCCTTATAACATTAAGTATTTATTAAGCTAAATCAAGGTCTAGATTTTCTCTACAATTCAGTTTCAGACGTTTCTCTCAGGCAGCAGGAGACTCCACTACAAACTAATATTTCTTTAGTTCTAGCTGGAAGGGGAAAGACCAAGAAATACCCATTTCACAGCAATGTGCATCTCATGGGCTAAGGTGCAGACCCAGCAGGTAGGAAACATTAGCACAAGTTTTCACCCTTTTTCTCAGCTACAGGAGGTAAAAACAAACCAAACTTTGCACCGTCTTCAGGATTTGAAGTGCTGCCTCTGCAACAAAATCTTTAGAGATGACAGTGCAGGAAATTTTAGGGATTTTTTAGTACAAAGCCCTTCGTAGGAGTTTGACACCTGCCACCTTCTCCGCCAGCAGTGCCAGCAGCAGCAGCTCAGGCACTTAACTCTGGTTTGTGGAATCTCTCAGACAATTGGAGGCCTAATGGGCAGAGCTGAGTTTAACTCTGCTTTGTCAATCTCACAGAAAAAATTTGTCTTCAGACACTTTTCCCCTGGGAGAGCTCAGCAGTTCTCATTTCCAGCATGTGGCAGCAAAGAGAAGCCTTCAAGTTTCCTTAAACCAAGAAATAATGGCAACAAGCTTCATTTCTGCCACTTGTTTCCTGAGACACACTAACCTGGGCTTTGTGCTGAACACATCAGCCTTACAACCCTTCCTGGGCTCCCAGTCCCTCTGCACAGAGACATGGAATAAGCATTCTGCTGCCAAGAATTTATATTCCCAGGAGGAGAGAGACAAAGATGGTTTTGTTATGACATGTAACAGTGCCCACAGAAGCCATACACAGCACCACTAGAAAAAGCAGGAGTTATACTCACTGGTACCTACAGATTTTCTTCCCAGCAAAAATATGTGTGTGACCAGAATATTTTGAATATGCAGAACAGGGGATGGAAGTGCCAGAGCAAGGAGAAAGATGGAGGAAGATTATTTACAAAAGCACATAGTGACAGGACAAGGGGGGAGTGCATTCACACTGCCAGAGAGCAGGGATGGATGGGATTTTGGGAAGGAATTGTTCCCTGTGAGGGTGGGCAGGCCCTGGCACAGGTGCCCAGAGAAGCTGTGGCTGCCCCTGGATCCCTGGATGTGTCCAAGGCCAGAATGGACAGGGCTTGGAGCAGCCAGGGACAGTGGAAGATGTCCCTGCCCATGGCAGGGGCATGGATTGGATGGGTTTTCAGTTCCCTTCCAACCCAGTCCGTTATTATGTAGTTTTATTAAAATGTAATAGAGAACAGTCACTTTTCCAAGATCCTGGATGTCCACCAACATCGATGAATCAATTCCTTCTTCCACTCCAGGGCAAGATGTGCCACAGAGAAGTGACAACCTGTGATTAGAAATGGGCAGAGTGGGAGACAAGGGGTGGAAGGAGGGAAGTACAAACCTGTCAAACTCATAAACTTGTAAACAAGGCAACGTCCAGAATCTGGTGACCAGTCCCAACTGCACAGGCAATAAGGCAAATTAGTAAGATTGATGCTTAAGTTCTCTTCCTGCTCAAACACCATGGCAAAACTCAATATTCATAGAATCACAGAATCATTAAGAAATTTTTTCCAACTTTCTAAGATCATCCAGTCCAACCATTCCCCCAGCACTGTCAAGGCCACCACTGACCATGTCCCCAAGTGCCACATCCACATGGCTTTAAATCCTTCCAGGGATGGGGACCCCAACACTGCCCTGGAGTGTTGGAGTCCCCATCCTGGTGACTTTTCCATTAAAAAAATAGAAAAGTCCATTACCATAAAGAAATTTTTCCCAATATTCAATCAAAGTATGCGCTGGTGCAACTTGGAAACACAGAGACTGGACTTCTGTTGATTTATTCAGTTTGGGAGGGTAAGGATACAAAGAAATAATTTTACAAAGAAGCAGCTGGCTTTTTATAATTTTTTTTTAAGTTGTTCAGAGCAATTTCCCAGCTGGTAGCTACAAGTGGTAACTTTGTAGCTATTAAAATGACTCACCAGCATAGGAAAAGCACAGTTTTTAGAAGGGAGATTGCAACCTGGCCAGCAGTACTTGTGAAGAAACTGTAATAAAAAACAGATTAGCTGGTCAATTTATCAGTAAATAAATTCTTTTTCCACAAAAGAGTTCTTGTCAAGCTGTATGACCAGCATATTCAATTACCTTCCAGAGTAAATATAAACCACTTTACAAGATTCTTTCCCAGAAATAAAAGAGGAAGATAGAACTGAATAGAAAATGGTGCCCTAGTCATTCCAGCCTCAGTCTCCCAGACTCCTTTTCTGAACTCATTTCACTGGAATTCTAATCTTCTATTTTATTAAATATAAATGGGCTTCTAATAATGGGAGCAGCATGGAAATTGCAGATGCTCAGAACTTGGGTATGATTCATCCACTTGGGAATATCAAGGCTGGTTTCACTCCCTCTCACAAATCAAACGTCTTTTCCAGTACCCAAATGAACCAGGGTGCCCCACAGTGACCAAAGCCCCCACAGCTTTCCTAGCAGACATGACTTTGAGTCAGAAAATATCACCAGAGATGAAATATTGCTGATTCTTCCAGCATTTCCAGGAGAAGAAACATGGTGCAAGCATGTTTTGTGATCTGTAAAGTGCATTCTGGGATAGAAGGTTCTGGGGATTTAGGAAGATTTCCTTGGTCAGTAAGGAGTAAAATTTTGGGATAACATTAATGGGAAAGACAGCATTTCAAATACCTCCCAAGAAAAAATTAATCATAGAATCATGGAATGGTTTGGGTTGGAAGGGACTTTGAAGACCATCCAGTTCCACCCCTGCCATGGGCAGGGACACCTTCCACTATCCCAGGTTGCTCCAACCCCCATCCAACCTGGTCTTGGACACTTCCAGGGATCCAGGGGCAGCCACAGCTGCTCTGGGGACCCTGAGGACCTCCCCACCCTCACAGCCAGGAATTTGTCCCAACATCCCATCCAACCCTGCCCTCCTTCAGCTTAACGTTGATGAGTTGCCTTCCCTCACCAATCTTTGCTGAAGTTTGCAGTAATCACATATCCTCTGAACAGAGAGAGACATGGTTCTCCTAGGAAAATTCTGGGAAGCTGTGTAGAAGCTGTGGGAAACACAGATGAAAGAATTCAACCAATTATTATCTCTCTTTCTGTAATCATTGTTTATAGATATGATTCTCCAGAGTGTGCTATTCACAGTTCACCAATGGTGGGACAGAAGATTCCTAAAGGCCAGTCAGGCCTTAGGTACATCATTGTTTCTATAAGAATTGTAGATTTCTAATAATAAAGTGTCTTTTCATGCCTTCTGATGATGGAGTCTGTGTCATGTTTGGCTGTCCCTGATACCCCTTTGGTGATAGAAGTTCAATTTCTGACCATCCTTGCTTGACCACATCCAAGTACTTTAAAAGTGACTGCGTGCCTCTTGGAAAGTATTTTGCAGTTTTAGGATTCTTTCCTGATTCTACTGTTTGGGTTTGTCACTGAAACCGTGTTCACACCATAGAAAAGCCACTTGAAAGTCTTAAATGAAACACTGATGGCAGCCTGAAGTGTGTGAATGTTTTAGTACCTTTCTGTAATACAAAAAACCCCACAGAGAGACAGAACCACTTTCCAAAGCCACTTGTTTAAAAAAGGAACAGGAGTAGTACTTGAAACTTAGCACCTCAATAGAAGATTTTTGACATTTCTCACCTTTAAGTCCTCTAGGTCCCCCTTTAGGTTAAGAAAAACAATCTTTACTGTCTGAATCATATCTGAATCTCGGTCTCCCAAAAGCCACAAGTGTGAGGTAAACCAATGAGAAAAGATTTTCTGAGAGTTTAATTTTTTTAGAGATTTACAGAGAGTTCGCAAAGATGGCGATTCACCCCTAACTTTGACTTTATGGGTTTATTATAACGTTTATTCTCACTGGAGAGAGAGGAAAATAAAGATGGAAGGAAGGAAATGATTGAACTTGCAAAAGATACAGCTACATTTTGTCTACAAGTGTTTGTCAGGGATCTGGTTTTGATTGGGTTCCTCTGAGATTCCCTGATAGATATCCAGGTTTGGGCTTTAAAAAATAAACATACACAACTGAAACTGTGCCGGAATCCAGTTCTTGGCTGGCATTACCATACAGCAATTTCTTCATGCAGACACATCAGAATTTCCCCAGAAATACTAAATTTTCAGTCATAGAAATGAACAAATACTCTGGAAACTGATTTGTTTTAATTGTTTGGCTCATCCCCAGCAGGAGCAATGCAATACTGACGGTGTGTCCTCCCCCTATCACGGACACAACCAGTGCTGTATTTGAGCCAAGAGGGGAAATATGAGCACATTCTGTGCTATTTTGGCAA
Source organism: Zonotrichia albicollis (assembly GCF_047830755.1). Taxonomy (NCBI): domain Eukaryota; kingdom Metazoa; phylum Chordata; class Aves; order Passeriformes; family Passerellidae; genus Zonotrichia; species Zonotrichia albicollis. The sequence continues at coordinate 4,790,724 of NC_133823.1, forward strand.
AATTAAAAGCCTTGAAATGACTGTGGGGGGAAGCCTTGTGGTAGAGATATTAGAGTTTCACAAGTAGAACAGACAGCCTGCATGAATTTGGGCTGGGTTGACTGTCTTCTGTGACCAAGCTACAAAAAAAATATTTTAGGTCAGCAGCACTCTGAGCTGAAAGATTCGCCTCAGGCTAGAGGTTTCAATTTCTTCCCAAGGAATCTTACTCTGGGAATGACAATGATGTTTTAAAGGTGAGCAAGTAAATCTCCTTGGAGGGCTTTTCCCTCGGCTGATATCTAAGAAATCTTGTTCTCTTTAGACTGAACATAGAGGACAGTGCTTAACATGCTCCGAGCACAGGGGACAGCTACAGAATTCTTGACCCATGTTTAGTAGAAATCAATATGTTGGATGAAAATTTCTATTGTCTTATATGTCAAAAGTTCTCTTATCATTATGTTGTCTTATATATCAAGAGTCCTATTATCATTATGGTGCAAGGATTCCATATCACCAGAGTTTCTTACCTCCTCAGTGTTTCTCAAAGGCTGCTCCCCTAAGCACTGACTGTTCCTGGCCCTTGCAGTAGTCATCTGACCCCAGATCCCACCAATTCACTCTTTTATAACACTCGTTCTTATTTGCTGCAGGTGTGGCCTGTTAACATTAGGCCTGCTCCTAATCTTTAGTAATTGGTTCAGCTGCAACTCTTTAGGGGATAAGATTACATTCTATACCACCTTCATTTACCTATACTGTATCCCCCTACAAATTTCTTTGTGAAAACCAGCTGGACTGAGAATAAAAACGAGCCCAATTTAGCAAATCTAAGGACTTGAGCAAGGTTTACTGCAGAGTGAGGACTTTCCTTTCTGTGAGCTGATGGGGCTGTAGGGCAGTTTTAGGGACATGAGAAGGTGTGGTGGCTTCAACCCACCCTTAAAATGCTCCAATTGAGGGTACCATGTGGAGGTTCCTCACTGCTCAGCACTGCTTGGCCAGTTTGGGATCCCAAGCACAAGAGCAACAAGAACACATGAGAGAGGATCCTGTGAAGGCTCTTGAAGGTGACTAAAGGCTTGGAGCATGTCACATGAGGAGATGCTGAGCCAATTAGGGCTGTTTATCCTCCAGGAGGGAAGATCTTACCAACATGATTTGGTAGCTGATGAGTACCTGATGTGGGGAACCAGATTTTTCTCAGTGGTGTCCATTGAATGGACAAGAAGCAATGGCCTAAATTCAAATATAGTAATTCCATATAAATAAAAGAAACATTTTTCTTGTCTTGGAGGCTGCATGGACAGTTCATAGCAGCCTTTCAGTCTTTGGAGAAGGACACTTCATCAGGAGCTGTAGTGACAGGAAAAGGGGAAATGGCTTCAAACTGAGAGACAATAGATTTAGATTTAATATTAGAAAAAAATTCTTCCCTGTAAGGGTGGGCAGGCCCTGGCACAGGGTGCCCAGAGCAGCTGTGGCTGCCCCTGGATCCCTGGAAGTGTCCAAGGCCAGGTTGGACAGGGCCTGGGTTGGTTGGTTGTTTGGAGCAACCTGGGATAGTGGAAGGTGTCCCTGCCCATGGAAAAAGGGCGTCAAAACTGGACGGTCCTCAAAGTCCCTTCCAGCTCAAACCATTCCATGATTCTATGAACAATAACAGAAACCACACAGAAGCATATTTCAGCTTTTTGTACAACAATCCAGCTCCACTGAAGCCTGCGAGCATGTGGCCAAAGCATTGTCACAGCTGTCCTTGCAGCAAGGAGGGAACACACACCACACCACAGAGGATGGAGCAGGGGACCATGGGAGCAGACTTTCAACATGCAGACACTGACAATGAAGCTACAAGGTTTTAATCACTGTTTTACGTGTGCCACGCACGCCACTCTCTTATTTTGGGAACAGCTTATTACTCTGTCTGGTCTGCTGCAAATGCTAATGCACGTAGATGCTAATCAAGATTCCTGCTCTGCTTTCCCGCCTCACCTAATTGGATTGCATTAGAGCTCGTTTGGGAGTTTGCACTCAGAATCACAAGTGGAGCTGGATCACAACTACCAGAATCACAAATGGAATTGAATCACATTTCCCAGAATCACAAGTGGAATGGGATCACATCTCCCAGAATCACATGTGGAATTGGATCACATCTCCCAGAATCACAAATGGGGTTGGATCGCTATTGTATTTGCGTTCTCCCCAGATGAAGGCAGGAATGATGAATCTGACTCCATGTTCTCAGCAGGCTAATTTATTATTTTATGATACTATATTATATTAAAGAATTATAAACTATACTAAAGAATACAGAAAGGATACTTACAGAAGGTTAAAAAGATAATAATGAAAACTCCTGACTCTTTCCTGAGTCCCAACACAGATTGGCCCTGATTGGCCAAAGACTGAAAACAACTCCCAGCAGAATCCAATGGAACAATCACCTGTGGGTAAACAATCTCCAAACACATTCCACATGAGCACAACACAGGAGAAGCAAATGAGATAAGAATTGTTTTCCTTTTTCTCTGAAGTTTCTCAGCTTTCCAGGAGAAAAACCCTGGGTGAAGGAATTTTTTTCAGAGAATGTGAATGCCACAGGAAAAGAACCTCAGGAGCTCTCCAAAGAGCCAACTTGAACCCATCCATGGGATGTGCAGAAGTTGTGAGCACAGCAGGAGGCTGAAGAAGCTTGAGAACGAATTGACTTTTAAGGTGAAAAAACAATCTTTATGTGGCATGTACTAATTTTAAAGAGAAAGGTGAGTATTAAAGAGGGAAAAGAGGTACTGGAAGGGGGATTCTTTGCAAGAAGTGAAAGTGCAAAAACACCAATATGATAATTGCCATTGTCCGGGTGGTTATACTTATATTTTACATATTCAAACTCAGAGACTGCACAGCAAAAACCCCTTTGGATTTCTTATAAATCAACTGCCCTGTTTATTATAAACACAGCCCAGACTGGGAATCAGCAAGAGCAGTGATGAAAGAATTACTTCTGCTCCTCTGAGAAGCCTGGCAGCTTTCCCTTTGCTAATGCTTCCTCTCTGTGTCTCTGAAGAGTTCAGCCCTATTTGCTGCAATCTTCATTGTGGGTGCTCAGTGTCTGAAATATCCCTGCCAGCCTGACATTGAGCAATAGCTCTCTAAAAATGCCCCAAAGGCCATTTTAAATGTGACAAAATGGGCTGTAACATAATAGGTAAATGCAAAAACCTTGTGGGATTTATATAAAAAGCTCCTGAAGAGGAAACTATTTGCTGTCTGTGTTCTGTTAAAACATCTTTTGCTTCAACACTTTTCATGGATACGATGCTAGTACACTTTCTTCTGGGGAGATGTAGCTTTTCTCACATGAATGTCTATCACCTCAGGGATAAGACATTACTCAGGTCAAGAAACATTCCAGGAAAAAAAAAGAGTCCCATATGGGAGCAGTTTTAGACACTTTATTCTTTTCCAAGGCCTTGCAGAACCTCGTGGAAGATCTTTCCACGTGTCAATCATCTCCACAATCCCTGCTTCTGATTGAGAGGTGTCATAAAATCTCTGGTAATGGTGGGAAATGGTAAAACAGAGGAAGGAAAAAGGAAAAATCAAAGGAAAAATCTTCTGTGGTTCAAAGTACTTCTGTCTACGTAAACTGAACTATAATCTGTATGTGCTAATTTACATGTGAAATTTTATTCCATATTTATAAGTGCTGAGGGTTGACAACCATCTACATGAGATGACAGAACAGTCTCTTAAATCACTGTTTTCTCAGCAAGCAGCTTCTTGGGACTGGAAAGAAATGAAGAAATAATGCTTTAGGATCAAAAAAAAGCCCTGTTGGATAGATGGTTGCCGAAGACTTCATCTTCTGATAACTATCTTTTTCTGTCTCTGCTGAACAGAAGTTGATGAGCTTTGTTGAGGCACATTTTATGGCTGGGTTGTTTTTTTGTGGCCATCACACACAATCTCTGTGTGCTGCCTGAACTCCCTGCCAAGGCTGGGAGGGGATGAGGCTGCCCTGGGTGGGATTCTCACCTCGGTGTCATTGGAATTTCTTATCAGAGGAGAGTGTGTTATCAACGTGTGAGGCTGTGCCACTCTCCCTGCCACAGCGAGAAGCACCTCAGAGACACTTTTAGCACAGAAAACTTCACAGGAAGTGAGTTTGGCAATCAACCTGGCAGCTTTCACTCCAGTGAAACCATTATTTCAATCAGCCACATAATGTCTTTTTTTTTTCCCCAAAGTAGACGCTGCAGGGTGTAGCCTGAGATGTCCAGATTTTATTTCATAACTGCTCTGCTTTATACTTCATTTGTTTTAGCTTTTCTCTCAGTTCTGCCAGCTATTGGGAAGCTTTATTATTATTTTTACAGCTTTCCAAATGCATTGCAGGGTTATGACAAGCATTTTCAATGTCTTGAGGCAGTTCCCTCCTGCCTGTTGCTAAACTGCTTTGAGTAATGTGGTTACTCAAAAAATAAATACATCTCTGCGCAATGCATCTAAATGTGATTCTCTCTGAAAATGAGTTTAAATTCTATACCACATCTTTGGCTCAGAGGTTTTGGGGGATTTTTTTTAATCCCTCTCCCTCAAGTCTTTCAGTCACAGCTGAACTTTCCAGGAATAAAACTTCCAAGAGTCTTATACACGATATGATGAAATTCTGCAACAGAAATGACACAAACTTTTATCCACTTGCTGGAGTCAGATTATTTCAAGAAATAGCTTCTGCTCAAAGCACCATCTTGTTCCTCTGCTCTGAGTGTTCCTGAAGCAGCCATGGCTTTCATCACTTCACTTTTAAGGAGCCTTATGCTGTTTCTCTGCATGCTGAACTACAGGCAGTGGGGACCTGTCAGTCTGAATTACTTTCATTCTCAGAGTCATTATCAGGAGGGGAGTAGAAGAAAATCTTTTTGAGAAATAACATCCTTCGCTTTTCTGTGTAACCACATTTATGTTTAAAAAAATGAAATCTTTAAAGGCACCTGCTTGGTGAGACCTTCTGAAATTAGTAAAAAAGGATAGAGAAAGGAAAATATCTTCAGAGGTTTTCTGCTGCACTCACTGAATTTAACGACTGAAAGGCCTTCTTTCAATCACAAGCACCTTAAAAAAAGAAAATTAAATAGATGCAGAACATATTCAATGTAAAGAAAGGTGTCCTAAGGAAAAGAAGATTTCAGTTAGCTGACTGTCCTATTTTAATTCTTGTGTCACTGAGACCCAGCTGCTGCACACCACAGACCAAGCACCCTTCTCTGTGGCACCTTTGGGAAGTTTGGCTGCAGCAGAGCCCTGCCAGCCATAAGAGATTGTGGTGTTCATAGGGAACAGCACCTCGTGCTCGCCCTCCAGTGCAGGAACAGTCCAAATTGGCACCTCAAGGACTCTCAGAATCATTAAGGTTGGGAAAGACCTCTGAGATCATCAAGTCAACCCAGCACCAGCATCATGTCACCATTAAATCACATCCTCATGTGCCACATTCTCATATTTGGGGTTGTCTTTCAGCACTTTTGCAGATGGTGACTCCAGCACTGCCCTGGGAACCTTGTTCCAATGTTTAATAATCCTTTTCATGAAGAATTTTTTCTCTGTTATCAATTTAAACCTCCCCTGATGCAACTTGATGCTATGTCACCGTAATATTTTCTGGAAAAACCCCTTGCCCAGGATTTTTCTCCTGGGAAGCTGAGAAGTCTCAGAGAAAAAGGAAAAGAATATTATTTCATTTGCTTCTCCTGTGTTGTGCTGCTTTGGGAATGTGGTTTGGAGAGTGTTTCTCCAGCAGGTGATTGTTTCATTGGTTTCATGTGAATTGTTTTTCCTTATTGGCCAATTACAGCCCAGCTGTGTCAGGACTCTGAAGAAATAATGAGTTTCTCATTATTATCTTTTAGCCTTCTGTCTGTATCCTTTCTCTGTTCTTTAGTAGAGTTTAGCATAGCATTCTTTAATATAAAATAGCAACATAAAATAATAAATTAGCCTCCTAAGAGCATGGAGTCAGATTCATCATTTCCTATCTTCGACAGGGGTCTCCGAAAATACCACAAGGCTGCTTCCTCCTGTCCTGTCCCAAGGAGACTCTGGGCCTGAATAAAGTGTCTGTGGGTCTGTCTGTCTTGGTTTGGGCAGAAAGAGGGTGATGGGCAGCAACAAAAGGATGGAAAGTTGTGCAGGAAAAGTGAATGGGGTTTGGGTGGCTTGACTCTGCAGCTCCTCTGTGTTACAGCTCTGCCCACACAGCAGCTAAAGCCATTTCTCAGTGAAGGGCCAGTGAATTCATTTCCAACATCTTTTTAAAAAAAGATAACCAAGCTGGCTTGGGGAAAGCAGGCAGAGATACCAGGAGATATTTCACAGAGCTTTGGGACAGACTTGTAGCTGCTGAGGAAGTTGATTTTACCTGCTAGAGGAGGGAAGATGCTGACAGAAAATTGTGCATGTGGGCATTTCGCATTTCTTAAGCAAACTTCATCTTCCAGCAAGAGTTCCTCAGGAAATCTTTTCCACAGTGTGATGATATCTGACAGAAAATTGTAGCTGCTGATGGAGAAAATGGTATGTGCTTAACCAGAAAGGATTTATCCATCTGCTCCCCACTAGTAAAAAATATCTGATTATAATGGGAAAGGTCTAAAAATTTTCTTTAGTTTTTAATTAAACACTTCACTGCACAAAGCACTACGCAAGATTTTATTTGGGCTTCTGCTCAACATGTTGGAACAAGAGCATCTTTAAGGTTCCTTCCAATCCAAACCAGTCTATGATTTTATGAACTCTTTTTTTCTGTTCACCAATGTACAAATACTTGTTTTAAAAGTCACTAACTGTCAAAATAGAAATGAAAAAGACAATCTGACTCTTGGAGATAAAGTTCATTTACAACTCAAATGAAAACAACTTTTAATAGCCCTTAATGACAAGAAATGAATTGAAAAATAAAAACCATGAGGGTAATATGAAGGTCAACATAAAACTTCACATTGAAATGCTGTTCCAGTGTTTAGAGAAGAGTGAGCTGTGGAAATATATTGCTTTTGGCCCACAGAGTCAGACAATCATGGGACAAGAATGATCCAGCAGAGGTTTTTAATGGAGCTCTGGGATTGCCGGGATGGGGCTCTGGGAATTCAGTCTCTTTGTGATTAATAAACACCCAGTTAATGGGCAGAAGGGACCAGCAGATCAATCATGGTGACATCTTGCAGGACAAAGCTCATGAGAGCTCACCCACTTGTCCTGCACTGCTTCCAGAAAAACATCCAGTCCTGATCCATGGAGAGCCAAAGATGGAAATTCTGCTGACTACTTTGGGGCCTTGACTCTTAAAAATCTCTGTCCTTCCAGCCACTGGAATACCCCTAGTTTAACTTTTCCAGCTGTTGTTTCTCACTAATATTTTCCCTGCCAAACTACTCTGCATTTTTGGTTATCTCCCCAAAGAAAAAGTAACCTTGCTGTAATTATTATCTAATAGTAATTGTAATTTATTAGTGTTTTAAGTAATGCTGATAATCAAGTTTTCTTCCTCATGTTTCTTTTTGATCAGAGTTTATCATTGAATGGCACTTCTCACAGTCCCCAAAAACTTTTTGCAGTTCATTTCTTTATTTCTCCAGGATTGTTCTGGGAGATTTTGCATAATGTGGACACCAGCCCAGTAATGCTCCAAATGTATATATTCACTAGATGTTGACAAATTTCAGCTTCTTGTTTGAAGAGTTTTTTCATCCTTCCATGACAAAATGCTAAATTTTTCACATGCTTGGTGTTGTAATGAGTGTTACATTATATATTTTATTATTCTTTACTTTCTGATTTCATATGGCCAAATGTTGTGTCTGACATGCAAAAACCTAATTAAATCAAATAAACTACTGCATTATTTCAATTCAGCTGGTAATTTGAAGAAGCAATGAGATGCATTGCATCGCATCTGTGCAGTTGCACCAGGCAATTTTTCTAAAGGAAGTCAGTTCTGGTTCAGTTCTCTGCCTTCTACCTTGGCTGTTCCACCTGAATTTACTGATCACATCATCTTCCTCGAGGAGAGGAGGCTGCTGTGCTTCCTGATTTAGAGCCCACTCCTCACCCTGCACTCACAGTTCTCACTCTAAGTCTGTCACACTGCTGATGGCCTGAACCATGGAACTTTTTATGCAAATTCACACCAGAGTTTAAATACTGCCTGGCTGTGAATGTGATTGATGGCCCAGCCAAAGATTGTGGCATTCACATTCTCTGAAAAATCCCTTCAGCCAGGATTGTTCTCCTGGGAGGCTGAGAAGCCTCAGAGAAAAGGAAAACAATTCTTATCTCATTTGCTTCTCCTGTGTTGTGCTCATGTGCAATGTGTTTGGAGATTGTTCACCCACAGGTGATTGTTCCATTGGATTCTGCTGGGAGTTGTTTTCACTCTTTGGCCAATCAGGGCCAAGCTGTGTCGGGATTCTGGAAAGAATCAGGAGTTTTCATTATTATCTTTTTAGCCTTCTGTAAGTAGTCTTGCTGTAATCTTTAGCATAATATAGTATAGCATTTTTTAACATAATGTAGTATAATAAAGTAATAAATTAGCCTTCTGATAGGATGGGGTAAGATTCATCATTCCTTCCTTTGTCAGGGCGTTCCCTGCAAATACAATAATAGATGTCTGTTGTGGCTGAACTCTAGCCAGCAACCAAGTACCATATAGGCCCTTGGTCACCCCACCCCTTCTCCATTCCTTGGTGGGATGGGGAGGAGGATCAGAAAAATAACCAAAACCCCATATGTTGAGATAGGAACAGTTTAATAATTTAAATAATAATTATAATGATAAAGGAAGGATGAGAAGGAGGAAAAGAAGGAGGACAAGAAGAAGGGGAAGAAGATGAAGATGAAGATGAAGAAGAAGAAGAAGAAGGAAAGAAGAAGAGGAAGAGGAAGAAAGAAGAAAAAGAAGAACAAGAAAAAGAAGAAAGGAACAAGACCCAAAAGAAGAGTGTGATGCCCAATACAATTGTTCACCACCAGCCCTTCTCCCAGCAGTGATTGTCCGCTTGTCCCCTCCTGGTCCAGTCTTCCAGGTTAAGTATTGGGAATGATGTTCTATGGACTGGAATATTGCCTTGGCCAATTTATCCAGCTGTCCTGGCCACGCTCCCTCCCAGAGCATGAAAAACCAAAAAGTCCTTGATGTAGATAAGGCATGACTTCACAAGAACTAAAACATCAGAGTGTTATCAACATTATTTCTATACTGAATTCAAAACACAGCACTGTGCCAGCTACTGGGAAGAAAATTATCTCTATCCTGGACAAAATCAGGACAATGCCCCACAGAGCCTCTTTCTTGGCCTGCTCTGTCTCCCAGAAATGGTCTTACTTGTCATAAGTAATGCACTGCTCTCATTTTTGCTTTGTCATCACCTAAAAATTATGAGTAATTTTATACAGATGCATTCTGTCTGTCTGCATTTTGTGAAAATGAGGCAATCTGAATCTGATTCCATCCCCTCTGCAATTTTCTCATCAAATCCCATTGTGTTCTCTCTGAAGACACTTCTCTCTTAAGTGCCATTGAGTCAATGGCAAAAAGGTGACAGTCAGAGGAAGATCAGAGAGAGCAACACTCACAAGTTTGGTAACTGTCTGTAGAGAGGAAAAAATGAACTAAAGAAGTTTCAAAATATGAGATAGACCTTTTATTTATTAAAAAATTGTTATAAAGTGTGTATTTGTGACACACACACCGTAATCAGAGAGGAGATGTTGCTACTTGCATCAAAACCCTCCCAATGATTTATAGAGAATCTCAGAGTTACAGAATGGTTTGGGTGGGAAGGGACATAGAGATCACCTCATTCCATCCCCTGCCATGGCAGGGACACCTTCCACTGTCCCAGGGTGCTCCAAGCCCTGTCCAACCTGGCCTTGGGCATTCCAGGGATCCAAGGGCAGCCACAGCTTCTCTGTGCCAGTGCCTCCCCACCCTCACAGGGAAGAATTTATTCCATATATGTAACCTAAATTTCCCCTCTTTCCATTTACAAGTAGCATTTTATTATTTTATTCCTCCTTGCAAGTAGGATTTTATTTCCTTAATAAAATCACTCCTATTATATGGTAACAATGAAGAAAAACCTACTACATTTTCCTTTTTGAATTTGTGATAGGATTTTGTCATTGAGAGGTTTTCATGGCAAGGATTTCCAAAGCCATTTAACCACCTAAATCTGTTGTACTCTGAAGTTGCACCATCTGTTTTTTTTTTCCAGTGTGATCTTGATGTGCTCAATGTAAGCAGTTCAGATACTGAGCTCTGCATATTTACTTTGGCCACATCTCTAGAATTATTTACCCTCTTGTTTTCTCACCCTTTTTACCCTAAAGCCCTTCAAAAGGCCCCTTTACTCAAATAATTACTTTCACTAAACCATTCATGCACATGACACTGGATCATGTGTCTGTATTAGACTAAATTAAGGCTTTTGGCATCGAGCCCCTGCCCAAAAGAATTCCCTGTGTCTGCATCTCTTTACAGGCTGCATCCTCTCCAAATGCCAGGCTCAGCTCACAATTTTACAACCCTTTTGAGCAAACACAATGGAATATGGTTATTTTGCAGAATTTTGCTATAAATCTGGAGAAAAAAAAAATGTCCTTTGGAGGTTTGCTGGTCATGGAAACTTACAGGGTTGCTCACCCACATGAAAAAAAAATTGTTTTCCCAGAACTGTTGAATCCATTTTATTTTTTGCATGTTGTTGGCTTTCACTGTAAAAAAGAATGCTATTTTTTTGAATCATGGAACTATTTAAGCAACTGAAAGACATGAAACTAAAGGTAATTTAAACCAAAATAGAAATCCCAATGTATACTACTTCATGGTTATTTAAAGCAGGTTAATTTAAAACCTGAATAGATTAAAATGTCCTTCTGCAAATGGTTTAAATCCCTGGTGGGGCAAAGAAAACCCAGCTGGACTTGGTATTTTTTGTGTTCAAGGGGTCTTTGCTCAGTATCTTGCAGGAAACTGGAGGGTTAATGAGGTCAGACCAATACATTTGTTGGTCAGAAGCAGTCACATTGTCAGAGCATTTGGAAACTTAGAAATTCTCAACCTTAGGTCTTACTCTGTCCTAATAAGAATGATATTTAGGGGAGATTTAATGAAGTAATTAGGTGTCCCAGAGGTGCAGATTTTTATTAGCTGGGCCATGGTTGGCTTTTGGTGCAAACCTCAGCTTTGGGCTCCCAGGTTCAAATGGGATTTCAGAGCCAGGTTTGCTCCAGTTGGACTAGAAATGAGCTGTGAAGGACAACAATGGCAATGGAAGCCCACCTCACACAGAATCATGGAATATCCTGAGTTTTACAAGAATAATCAAGTCCAACTCCTGCACTGAGCAGCCCCAAGAGCCCAGGAGAATGGAGAGATGCTTTCTCTCAGAAAGGAGACCAAGGAGAAGGGAGATATTCATTATTCAGGAGGATGATGTTTAGTCTCAGGATACTTCACATTATGGGCAAATTTAATCAGATTATCAGTTTAAAGACTTGCACTTAACCATCCAGAACATCAAAATAGTTTAACTGGATGGTCAAAGAAAGAAAGAAGGACTGAAAGAGATTAGCTGAGACAGCAGGAACATCTTCAGCCTCAGAGGTTTCTCAGAGCAGACAGAATGGGTTTACACAAAGTTGTGCTTGTCCTGAAGTAGGAGGATGGACAAATTGACCTTCCAAGATCCCTTCAAGCCCTCTCAACTCCAGTTTAATTTTTCCTGTACATAAAATAGGAATGGACTAATTCAAATGCAGTAATGACAGGGTCTGAGGTGGGAGCTGAGAACCACAGGTCTGCCAGATTTGTTGTAAGGCTGCTCTCTTTTCCTGCTCAGCATTTTGGGTTGAAAGGATTTATTCAGGCTATTAAACAAGAAGTTCTTTGCATGTTTCATTGCTTGGTGGCAAATTTAATTTTCTGAAGTTTGTAGAAACATGCATTGAAATTAAGGACCAACCAGAAGCACATCATCTTCCTCTGCCCTAAAGGTTATGGGGCAACGTGAGAAAAAGGCACGAGCCTGGTCACAGTGAGAATAAATAATTCAGCCACCTTCCAGCACCATGCTTGAAGAAAAATGTTATTAATTCTGATATAATGTAATTGTCCTTTCAGGGTCACATTTACAAACCCCTAAGAGCTGCTTTCAGCTGCAGCACACATTTGTTCTGCGCAGGTCAATCTCTTTTCCAATTATCACCCTCCAGATCCCTTTGCAAACAAAATCAGTGCATGCAACTGGCCGTGAGATTTTTGGGAACAACAAACAGAATGAGGTCCTGATGAAAAGGTCACTCCTGATCCATACCTGACATCTCTCTCACTCTGTTCTGAAGCTGCTGGGAAGGGTTTCAAACTAAGACAGACCTGTGTGTGAAGTCTGACACTTTGAGTGATATGGGTAACAGGTAAAGAAAGGGGAAGAAATTAAAATGTCAGCTATTTTAAAGTTTATTTGCAAGCAGAAAGGCTGAATTTGTGTTATTTTTTTAAGGATTAATCTCAGTAGATTGACAGAAATAAATTTAAATCTTTTTAATTCCACATAGATCTAGGCCTTTTTTCCTTATTGCTGATATCCAGGCATACTTCCTGGGAACCTGAGAGATTTTAGTAGGATATACCCTCATCCTTGGAAGGGTTCAAGGCCAGGTTGGACAGAGCTTGGAGTGACCTGGTAGAGTGGAAATTGTCCCTGCCCATGGCAGGGGGTTGGAACAAGATTATCCTTAAGGTTCCCTCTAATCCAAACCATTCTGTGATTCTATATTTGGAAGGGAGGGAAAAAAAAAAAGAAAAATAAATTAAAAAGAAAGAAAAAAAGACAGAGATTAAATAGATTAAACATGTCTGAGGAGCAAAAAGATAATTTTCCCTGAAAAAGCATCTCTGACAATTTTACTTCAAGTGCAACAAATATCCTAAGCCAATGAAGAGCTGTTGTTGTTTTCAGGACTCCCTTGTGCCTTCCTTATGATAACTCATATTTTTTCTGCCTGAAAGAAAACACAAGGATAATAAAATACATATAATCCTTGCTCACCAGAATAAGTCAGTGAAAATTTTGGGGGTGATCTATGTTGTTTTTCAAGAATGGGAAGTCTATACAGGAAATATGAAATGAGGCATGAAGATAAGCAATAATTTTTAATCACAGACACAGTGCTTAATGGAACATACCATTGAAAACAAACAAAATGAGAGCGTGGAAGATTTGTTGTTGAGGATCCAAGCCCAGTGATTGAATTTTGATTATTCTGGAATTTTTTTTCTTTTCAACAGAGAAGGATTGAGCATTGATAAAATGTTTCATGGAGACATCTGAACATAACCAAATGGAGGGTTTGGATGAGATTTATCTCTGTTCCCTTTAGCTGTCTCTTTTTATTGAAATCTGAGGAGTTGTGGACCTGAGCAACCCTGCTCCAGGTGTGTCATGATCTTACACATGACAGGCAAAACCACAGAATCCCAGAAAGGTTTTGGTTGGAAGGGACCTCAAAAATTATCCAGTTCTATTCCTTGCCACAGGCAGGGGCACCTTCCACTATCCCAGGTTGCTCCAAGCCCATCCAACCTGGCCTTGGGCACTTACAGGGATCCAGGGGCAGCCACAGCTGCTCTGGGCACCCTGTGCCAGGGCATCCCCACCCTCATGGGGGAAATTCCTGCCCAATATCCCATCCAACCCTGCCCTCTGCAAGTCTGAAGCAATTCCCTTTGTCATGTCCCTTGTCCAAAGACCCTTCTCCAATTCTTCTGGATCCCCTTTCGGTCCTGGAAGAGGCTCTGAGGTGTCCCTGGAGCCTTCTCCAGGTGAGCACCCCCAGCTCTCCCAGCCTGGCTCCAGCCCTTGGAGCATCTCCATGACCTCCTCTGGACCCTCTCCAGCAGCTCCACATCCTCCTGCTGTTGGGGATCTGCAGCTCTGCAGGTACCCCAGCCCATCACTCCCACTGACTGAACCATTGCAGCCCTTTCCACACCATGTACTGCAGTGTGGCTCCACACACTTTTGGGACCTGATTAACTGTCCTTTCCCCCAGAGGTCTCTTCTGAAGCTCTTGGAAATGAGGAGAGCACTGCCAGTTCTCACTCTCTGTTTTTGTACCGGGGTGCTGACTCCACTCCCCAGTGACCCTAGAAGGGCCAAAGGCCAGAAGTCACCATTTTCCCTGCTGAGCTCAGATCTGGAGGCATCTAAAGAGAAAGATCCAGGGAGCTTATCACATCTCTAACTGAAGATTTATTAATTGCAGAGATGTATGCCCCGTTCAAGAATTCTGATTTGGCTTTCCCTGCTGTGAACTGTGCTGGTGGAAGGGGGAGGCACTGTTAACACAGGAAAGGCTGCACTGTGAGCACCAGGGGAAAGATACCAGCCCAAATTTCTACAAATATTACATGAAAAAAGCTCTTTACTTGTGTTTACTGAAAGGCTTTAGCTGGGATTATCACTGAGCTCAGTCCATTCCTGCATGAGCTGAAGGACAGGATCTCACGAGCACTGGCCGTAAAAGATGCACATCCTTAATCCCTGGACTCAGAGATGGATGTGGACTGCTCACTAAGCAACTATTCACTCCTCTGTGAGTTCTTAAATGTTAAAATGTCCACATTTGAATCCACTTTCTCCAACAACAGCTTCAGTTACTGGTAGCTGAGGGACGAAAAAGTAAACAGCTTAAGGTCCCTCGAAAATTCTATTGCTTGTCTTTCCCTGCACTGCAAAAACAAGTGTTAAAGCACAGGGTGAAGCCACTGAAATGTGTTTTCAGTAACACCAGAGGGGGCAGAGCCTGGCAGGGACAAGGTCATTTTGGGATGTTAATGAGCTGCTTGCTTGACCCTGTCTGCAACCAAGAGCGAGTTTGTGTATTTCATTTATTTCACCCCTTACTTGCTCTCACAATCCCACAATGCCAACCAGCCTCTATGGAAAAATTGAGCTCCCTCTGATATTAATTGTTCTGCAGTGTGCAAGATTCCTCACAAGGAATATGTGTTTCCATGCATGATGGGTGGGAAAGGGAGCATCCTCTGCCTTCACAGAATCATGGAATGGTTTGGGTTGGAAGGCACCTTAAAAACCATCCTGTTCCAACCCCCGCCATGGGGCACCTTTCACTGGACCTGGTTGCTCCAAGCCCCATTGTGATTTAGTGGGACAGTTCATATTTCTGAGGTGAATTATGTCTGAGTGATGGATTAAGAGGCAGGTGTGACGGTGTTCACAGGGGTCTTAGGATGAGGGAAGAGACGAGGATCTGACTCCATGTTTCAGAAGGCTTGATTTATTATTTTATGATATATATTATATTAAAACTATAATAAAAGAATAGAAGAAAGGATTTCATCAGAAGGGTAGCTAAGAATAGAAAAAGAATGATAACAAAGGCTTGTGCCTGACTGAGACAGTCTGGACAGCTGGACTGTGATTGGCCATTAATTAGAAACAACCACATGAGACCAATCACAGATGCACCTGTTGCATTCCACAGCAGCAAATAACCATTTTTTACATTTTGTTCCTGAGGCTTCTCAGCTTCTTGGGAGAAAAAATCCTAAGGAAAGGATTTTTCATAAAATGTGTCTGTGACAGGCAGGAACTTGCCGCCTTCTGGGTCTGTCATGTACAAATGAGCCATAACCACCATCCCCTCTGCCTTCAATTTTTTGCCTAAAAAACTGGAATCAGTACCACAAGCAGCTGGAGTCATGGGAAGCTACACTTAATGAGAACCTTATTGTACAACTGGCTTCTCTCTGGATGGGCAGAAAAGAAGAGTGAGTTTGGGGACACACAGCAGTCTGGCAAGTGGCAGTGAGGGACAAGAGTGGCATTTTCCCTGCTGGGATGGAGAGGGGAGGTGTGTTCCTCTAACCCTCGCAGGAAAACCCACAAGTATCAAATCTTATGACACTGCCCAACCTTGGAGAGTGTTGGACATTAAATACCTTCCACAATTTGCATGAAAACTGGGGTGGAATATTGCCATATCCATGCTGCTGGCTTGGATTGTTTTACAGCTTTGTGGCCTCTGGCTTGGGGCATCATCCCACTGTGCTGAGCTGTAAAAATGCAAAATGAAAGGATTCTCTTCTTTCCCAGTCTGACCACATGACAATAAACAGCAGGCAAGTCGAGGAGGAGAGGCACCATGAGGGGACTGCTCAGCATGTAAGGAAGACTGTCACCGTCATATTTTCTGAAAAACCTCTCTGCCCAGGATTTTCTGCTGGGAAGATGAGAAGCCTCAGAGAAAAAGGAAAACAATGTTATCTCATTTGCTTCTCCTGTGTTTTGCTGGTTTGGAGATTGATTACCAACAGGTGCATGTTTGATTGGTTTCATGTGAATTGTTTTGACTTAATGACCAATCACCATCAAGCTGTGTCGGGACTCTAGAAGAGAGAGTCATGAATTTTTATTATTATCTTTTAGCCTTCTGTCTGTATCCTTTCTTCTGTCTGTATTCTTTAGTATAGTTTTAGTATAGCATTCTTTAATGTAATATATAAATTAGCCTTCTCATAAGATGGAGTCAGATTCATCATTCCTGCCTTCAATGGGGGTCTCTGAAAATACCACAGAAGACAAAAATCTCATTTCATATAACAGCAAAGGGGAAAAGGCACAAATGAGAAGGGACATGCTCAGATGAACTTCCCCAAGTCCAGCAAAGTGTGGGAGGGGAAAATTCTGCAGATGTGGCAATCTGCAACCTTCACACTTCGTAACAGCCAGGACATGGAATCAGGAGAGTTGTAGCTCTCTAAGAGACATGACAAAATAATTCAGAAAGATTACCTGAAAGCACCACAAGTTTCAGAAGTGACCTGGGTTGACACTAAAATCCACATAAAATCCCACAGCTTCTGTCACCTGTAACTGTTGACAACATTTCCAGGCAATGGAAACAGCTGTAAAAGAGTTAACAGGGCTCAAGGCTCATCAGAGACTCTCCCCCAGGTGTTTTGCCTTCCTTTATCCAATCTGAGGCTTCTGACAGCTGAGCCATCTTATTTAAAGGTGTTTGAGGGTGGTTTAAAGCCTCTGCTGTCAGCTCTCCATGTGCTGCTCCCAGGGACTGCTGGGCTGAGGTGCCTCAGGTAACAAATAGAACTTTCCAAGGGATTAAGGAGGAAGAAAATTCTCTGAAGGGTTCCAAGGGGAAGATTAGTCATTGTGAGTTAAATGAGTTTAATGTGAGCTGATGGTTGGACATAGGCAGAGAAAGCAAGAGGTAACTGAGGTTCTTGTAGTTTTTTGGGTGCCTTCAATTCTGTATCAAATGAGACACATGATAGTCCTAACAGGCAGTTACTTTTCTTTTACATGTGTTATCTGAACCCAATATTAAATACAAACCAAAAGCACCCTGAGGTGTAGGGTATTGGGAAAATGGAAATAAGGACCTTCAGTTTTGAAAATGATGCTATAAACCAGTTAGCTGAAAAAATTACCCAAAAAGGATTAAACCTAACAAGCTCCAAGGGAAGTGAACAAGCCCACTGCTTGCTGTTGGGAGATGTTTGCTGGTGTAAGGTGTCTTTTAGGTCACCAGGTCTGTATAGGTAATTAGAGGGAGCTGCTCTTGTTAGCAGCATGCCTCTCCTGCACAGAACCTTGAACAGCAAAAGGCTGGTTAAATTTGGGAGGGTTTAAAAAACAAATGAAAAATAAGGACATCCTTTAATTAAAAATCAAGGCCATGTGGTTACAGCACACCCTCTTCCCATCACAAAGAATCATGTTTGGATGAATCTGTTCTATTCAAACTGAGTGGCCAGGTGTACATTTCACAGCTGGGCTAAAGAGAAAGGGTCTAAAGAAGGTTAGAAAATGCAATAGTTAATTTTTAAATTTTTAATTGATGTAAGAGGAAGGTGCAGCTTCTACTTGGAAATGGCTTTTTTCACACCACAGGCTTGTTGGTGCATCTCTCTTTCCCCTACATGAAACTTCATGGTCCCTGAGCAGAAGAGTCTCTAAAGCACGAGTAGGGAAACACAGGGTACATGATATTTGGGGTTCTCTTTTTTTTAAAAAAGAAGAGAATGTTGTATGAAAGGATCAAAGGTGGAAAAAGAGAACTGCACGTGGTTGTGTTTATGGAGAAGGCTGCTGCCTAACTTGCTGCAAATTCCTGGGTGTTTAATGGAGCACAACAAGATGATAAGAAACATTTCTGGGTTTAACCATGAGGAGTGACCTGGGCCAAACAAGACCTAAGGATTTTATCAATTTCTGCGCCTAGAACTGCTGGAGCCAGATGGGTGTTGGTCACTTGTCCCGAGGAAAGAGCTTCAAGTTGTGCCAGGGGAGGTTTAGGTTGGATATTAGGGAAAAGTTCTTCTTGGAAAGGGTTGACTGCTCAGTGCAGATGTGGAATTACCATTCCTGGAGGGATTTAAAAGCTGTGTGGGTGTGTTGCTTGGGGATGTGATTAGTGGTGTCCTTGGCAGTGTTGGGTTAAGAGTTGGACTTGATATTCCTGAAGGTCTTTCCATGCTTGATGATTCTGTGGCTCTTTGACTCTGTGCCCCACAAACCTTTGACATCCAAAGCCTCAAAATTAAACAATACTAAGCAAAAGGACTAAATTTTAAGGTGTATTCCTCAGACGAGCACTTCCACTGCCACTTGTGTCCTTGGGAAAAAATCTCCCGAGCCTCTAATCACGTCTTTGATGTGTCAGGTGAGTCTTGTAAACACATGAAAATTTCCTGTGCTAAATTGCACAGGGAGGTGTCACTCCCAGACACTCTGGCTGCCTTTGAGTGCTTTCCAAACATCAGATGATTCTGAAAGGCCTCAGGGTAACTTCTCTGAGCTGGAAAGCTGCATTTTGGGATGCTGTGGTTTCCTGGGTGAATGGATTTGTGCTGTGCAGCAGGTGTCAGCCCAGCACAATATTTCATTTCTCCTGGGATCCAGTCTCAATAATTTGGTTCTGGTTACTCAGCTGTTAAATCTCTTCCTGACATGTGTGTAATGCAGCCTGTGCCTGCCCCTTTTTGCTGTAATTTCATTCATTAGAGCTCAGTTGTGTTTTTCTCTGCTTGCTGAGATGGTTCCTTGCCTTATTAGGCTGTGCAACCGCTTGATAATTTTTTTTCCATCATTTAATGTTGCAGTAAAAAGACTGAAAAGAAATTATTGCTGTGCCATATAATGAATGATAAATGTTTCAAAGACATTAAGGAACGTGACTCAGCTCTTAGATGACATTTTAGTTATCAGTGTTCTAATCCTTGCAGCTTTAGGTCCAGATTTTAAGGCGTTTAGGCAACTGATCTGCAGTAAATTAAAAAATAAGAAGAGTTAGGTCCTAGATAAACTATCTTAGATTCAGATTTTCATCTGTGAGCTCTCAGATGAAAGTATTTGGTATTCTTTGCTGAATACCAAAGCCAGACTTGCCTTTACCCTTTTGAGGAGATAACCAAGCAGGAGGAGAAGTAAAAGGAGAGAGACCATGTGGAAAACAGAAGACAAGGTATCAAATCTCTTCTCTGATCAACTCTGGAAGGTAGTTTTTAAATCCCAGAAAAGAACTATGAGTCTCAAACCATCCTGCAAACACATCTCTTAAAATCTTCACCTGAAGTAATTCCATTTTGGATAAATAAATACTCATTGGAAGAAGTGTTTGACCTTGTGCCTTTGCCAAGACATTGGGAAAATACAATGACCAAACAGTAACTCATCTTCTGGCTTGTTTGTTCATAGATGTGTTGGAAACTGAATTATTTGCACAAAACAAAGCAACTTGTGTGCAATTAATTTATCCAAGCCTCGCATTTGCAGCAGCATCTTTGCAAGAAACCTACAGTTTTTCTGCTTCCAATCAAAGAAAAAGAGGTTTTCCAAATCCCAGAGTGCCCTAACAGTGGGGCAAAGCCAGATAAGGGCTCTGTGTAAAGGTTGAATCCCAGATTTCCTCTTGATTGCCTTTGGAAAACCCCAGAAGCTAAATCTGCCTAGGGAACCTGGGATGTCACTGAAGTTTTATGATGACTGTGTTTGTGCCCACTGGCAGACAGAAAATTAGGTACTGCAGGAATATAAACAACAATGGGGTCATGTGGGGGGACAAAAGTGAGATTTGGAAGTCTTGGCTGCACCTGAGCATCAGGCATCCAAGGAGCTGCTGATTCTCCCTCCCTCTGCTGTCTCCACTCACACCAGGAGAAGTTTTTGTGGTATTTGCATCAATGCCTTGGACTCGACATTGTGATCTCCTGACTCTGGGCTGGTGACCCAAAGAATGATTTTCTGCATGTTATCTGAGCAGATTTTGTTAATTTTCAGCCTTGTTGTTCCCATTGCAAGGAGAATTTGGCTTTTCTTTTATTGGGAGGGATTTTGCAGGGATCACCTGCACAGTGCTGCTTTCTCTGCCCAGCAGAAATTTCCTCTCCTTTCCTTGGGTCCTGGTGACCACATCCAGCAGTCTCCCCATAAACCCCCAAATTGCTGCAGTGACAGGCTGGAAAATGAGGAAAGCAGCAATATCTTGATCTTTTTGAAGTATCTTACAAGTTTCATCAGGAAGGTGCTAGAGCTGTTCTCTTTGGTATGCTCATGGCTAAATGAACTTAATAAATTCCCTTTTTTGATCAGCTAGAAAAACAACTTGGAACTGACCAGACTCAAAATTCACTGAGCCACATGGGATGATTTTATAGCTGTTAGTGAACTTTGGGCAAGAATTTGAGAATGCAAAATTCAACCATTTGCAAGGAGTGTAATTGAATAGGGGAGAGAAATTGATGTTTAGAATTGCTGTAAAACATTTATTTTGACATTTTGTAATGTTGTTTCTTGCAAATTTACCTCTCAATGAGATTATAAAATGCGTGCCTGTTTTGCCTAAAGACTTGTAGCAATTTTTGGTTGGTGGAAATGCTCTGGTAAATTTTGGCTGAAGTTTGGAGCACAGTTATGGGGAAATTGATGAGTTGTTTTTTACTTTTCAATCCTCTGAGAACGATACTTTTTTCCTTTGTTGTTGTTGTAATGGCAGGGGAATGAGATGCTGCATATTCTTTGGAGATTTTTCCTTTTTTTAAAATAAATTGTGTATTTATGAGATCCTGTGTAAGGGGCTGGGAAATTATCCAAGTGCTTTCCTACATGATACCTCCAGATACTCCCACAAATAATCCTAAATGTTCTTAGAGCAATTGAAAGCAGGACAATGTCCTAATAGGTTCCCTTACTACAGAAGTCACCAGATTTTTGCTGTCACTTCCAGCCCTTCCCAGCACCCACCTTTTCATCTGCCCTGGACACAAATCTGTTTATTCTGCAGGATTTAAGTGGCAGGGGATTTCTTTTTGTGTTTCTCCACCAATCACTACAGACGGGCTTTGATCCCTTTTTGTGGGTTTTAGGATTCCCTCAAATGACTGTGTAAATGAAAAGATGGTCATACAATAAGCAAAAAAAATGAGAATGCTCATGAAAGCACATTTAAATCAAGAGAACTGGTAAAATGGTTCTCTTGCCAACCATTTCTGGATGCAGAAAATCCCAAATATTCAGAGCATAGAAATCACAGGAATATCCTGGCTTGCTGTGGGCTATTTTCTGGGAATGCAGGCAGCTGTGGGTGTGATCTTGTCCACAAACACATCAAACAGGTTTCTTCTACTAGCACATAAATTCCCCAACTTTAAAAATAATCATTTATTAAGCCTGTTTTGCTGTATTTCTAGCAGGTTGTACAGGTGTTTTATCTCAAGGATTTCAAAATGCTGTTATCTCTTATCAGGTTCTTTCACAGAGTGGTTGCACAGCTCCAACACTCTGGTTTGTACATGATAAACTCCATCAATTGGCATTCACACAGGTGCCAACACTGCAGCCTGCTTTTCCTGACAGGGAGGGTGAGCAGTGAGAGGAGCTGGCATCTGGCTTAGTGCATCCTTGGTCTCCCTCTTCTGGCCCAGCTGGAAGCAGCTGAGCATCCAGGATGTGCTGCAGCTCAATCCCCTCCTGCCAGGAGCTGAAGGGACACTGGTGGGGAAAACAGGTCAGGAAGGTTTTTTCCAGGATGTGGCTGCAAGTTCCAGCACACAGAACACAGCAGTGGGATTTTGCTCTCCACCCTGCTCTCATTTTTTAGTGCATCAGCTACAAACTTTGAGAACATCGTCAATATCTCTTTACTACACCCATGGAATGGGGGGAAGGGATAAAGGAGATTTGGAAATATGAGTGGGGAAATATGCCCAGGTTGTGACTCAGGATGTTCTGTTACTTCTGAGCTCTGGCTCTCATGTTTTTACCTGCTGGATGGTATTAAGGGTTTAGAAATTACAAAACTCAGTTACTAAGTTAAAATACCATTAAAATATCCACAAATATGGTTTTTGGTACAACATTGGTGTATTTTTATACTGGTGCAAGTTTTGTCTCAGCAGGGCTAGGGCAGTGACTGTCCCCTGTGCTGGGCATTGCAGAGCAATGGAATTTTGGGGTCAGTTTGGAGACCCTCAGGACTGGACATTGAGGGGCTGGAGCTGTCCAGGGAAGGGAACAGAGCTGGGGAAGGGTCTGGAGCACCAGGAGAGGCTGAGGGAGCTGGAAAGAGGCTCAGTCTGGAGAAAAGGAGGCTCAGGAGGGACCTTGTGGGTCTGCACAACCACTTGAAAGAAGGATCTAGCCAAGTGGGTCTCTCTTCCCAAGTAACAGGACAAGAGAAAACAGCCTCAAGTTGTGCCAAAAGAGTTTTAGGTTGCATATTAGGAAAAAATTCTTCGCCAAAAGGGGTCTCCAGCCCAGGCACAGCTGCCCAGAGCAATGCTGAAATCCCCATCCTTGGAGGGATTTAAAAGCCATGTGGATGTGGCACTTGGGGACATGGTCAGTGGTGGCCTTGGCAGTGCTGGGTTAGGGGTTGGACTCTGATTTTAGAGTTTTTTTCCAACCCAAATTATTCCACGAGTCTCTAAGTCACCCTGTCAACAAGATCAGGTGGTAATTTGAGTTTCTTCTAAAGGGACTTTGATGTGAAGAGCACATTTTGTATTCCTTCTCTTTGCCTTTGGCTTTCTGAGCCTTTCTGCCACAAACTGGCCTGCAAGTAGTTTTGTTTGTCCTTCTTATAAAAAAAAAAAAAGTGGTGGTTACAGCTGTTAATATCTGACTTTGAAAAATGCACTATCAGACTTCTGTATTTCACAATACCGGGGTTTTGTGTATTTTGAAGCTGGGCATTAAACTGTGAGTAGCAGCATCACCCACTCGAATTGGCTTCCTTTTCCCCACACCTGGCTCACATATGTGTCACAATATGTGACATTTAGAAGGGAATTTGGCAAGAGAAAATTTTAAAAAATGGGTGTTAGATGGAAGTATAAGCTCTGAGACACAGGAAGAGATCACAGCAGAAATATTTTTTTTAATGTGAAACTGAAATACAGAGAATTATAACCCACTCTTTGGCTGTGTATGGTCTTGTTTCTCACACTTTTGAGACTTTTAACCTGAATTTTTCTGCAAGAAAACTCTGCCTATATATGTAAAAAACAATACTAGAAAAGCTGGATTTGTTTTTGCTGTGCTGTTTGTTGCTGCTTTTGATTTTTCTTCGTTGTGTCTCCTCACTGATGATTTATGTGTGAAGTCAAAACAAGAAGTCTGAACTTTGGAAAAGAGCTTGTTCTGGTTATGTTGGGGTGGAAATTACCCATCTTAGTTTCCTGTCTTTGTACCAATATTTCCTTTGGAGAGACATGGAAAAATCCTGCAAGCAACTGCAGCTCAGCCAAACACTTGTTCAACTTTTTTAATGCTATGATTGGGCTTTAATAATAATAATGACAAATAAAAGAAGACAACAAGTCTTAATCTTGTCAAGAATCTTAAAATGAGAATATCATCTTAAACCTGACAAGGTGCAAGCCACCAGATCCTACAGGCAGTTGCCCATTGGTGCTTAAATATCACGACTTGCCCAAATCTTTAATTCTTTTAATCAGATAAAGGGATTTCTCTTTGCTGCAGCACAGATTAAAGTTGACAATATTATATATTAGAAATATAGGGTGAAAAAAATAATATATTAGAAATATAGGGGGAAAAAATAACTGTAGCAAGATTGAAAATGGATCCCACTTTGTTAGGGAAGGGAAAAGTTGGCTTTGACACAAAAACTCTTTAAGCTGAGGATTTAGGAGCAGAGGGATGTAAATTGTGTGTGAATTTACAGGAGCAGATGTGTGAGGATGCCCAGCCATGTGATGTGGCACAGTTTCTATGCTGTTTCTTGGGATTTTTTTCAGGTCTAGTCAGTGCAGCACCAAGTGCCTGAGCTAACCCTAGAGGGCTCTCACGACTCAGGAACAGAAAGGATGGGACTATCAGAGAGAAGACTTCAAGCTCCCAATTTTCTCCTTTCTCAAGAAAATATCTGCTTTATGCTTCTCTGTGTGCATTGGCAGGGGTGCAACATTTGTGTTTGAAACAGAATTAGAAAATATTTGGGGTTTTACTTTGCCCTCTCCTTCATGCAGGGAGAGAATTTTGTTACTAAACAGGATTTTCAAAACATTTGTCAAATCTGTTGACAATTTCAAATAGGCCATTAAATGTCAGCTGATGAGCTTCAATTCTTGGAGCTTCTTGTGAGAATTATGAAAATAATTCTGAATGGGAAAGTGTAAAAGTAATATAGCTTCCCTTCATTCAGAAGGCCCTGGTGCTTAAAAAAAATGAAATGCAAATATGAGATCTGTGATAAAATCATTCTCTGTGAGGGTGGTGAGACCCTGGCACAGAGTTCCCAGAGAAGCTGTGGCTGCCCCTGGATCCCTGGAAGTGTTCAATAATTCTCAGCTGTTTTTCTCTCTCACAAACATACCTTTAAAACAAAAAATATATTTTGGAAGGGTTTATATATATATAAAATATGTATTTCTATATATATATATTTTTTTATAGCCACCCCTTTGAACTTTTGGGGCCAAGTCCAGGTTCTATTAATCATATTTACCCAATCCATAACATTCCCTTACCAGAGTTTCATGTGCTGGGTAATTTTTCCACATTTACTGGTTAAAACTGTAATTAAACCCTTGAACTTAAAAGTGAAAGTGCCCTGATTAAGGAAATACTTCCGCAGCATTAAGAGAACACTTTACATTAAGGATTTTCAAGTGAGTATTTCTACACTAATGATTTTAATCCTAATGAGGACTTGATGTTCTGCTCCTCCAGAAGAAAAAGCCCTGGTCTCAGCACTAAACTGATGCAAGCTTTTATTTTTCCTGACATTCTAATTATATATGAGAACAAAAACAAGACAGCACTGCTGGCATGTCAGATGGAAATTTTTTTTAAAGAGGAGAATGGCAAGAAACTGGTTGTGGCCAAACCGGAAAATCCCACATTATTATTCAGGATTTGTTTGTTTGGCTTTCAGAAAGCAGGAAGGGATTAATGGCAGCTTTTTCAGCTATATTGGCTGATTGGAAAGCATGTTAATAAGATGGCTAAAACATTAAAGATAACCTGGCTTGGGTGCCAGTGTACTCAAACCAAACAAAAGTGTGAAATACAAATAAAAAATTTATCTACCAGAGGGACAGATTTTTTTTTTTTCTGAAGCATGACTAATTCCTCAGGAAGTAAAGCTGCCTTATATTTTAGGGTCTGGTATAATATACTCATTATTCTTTTGCCTTTTGAAATGTTCACCCTCAGTTTTTATTCAAGCATCAGAAGTGGTGCAGCACTCACATCAGCAAAGGGGAAAACTACTTCCCTCTGTGGCAACTTTCTCTCATATTAAAAAAAAATCTTCCAAAAGAGAGTAGGAGAAAGTAGATATAAATATCTTAACATTATTATTACAAATTATATAAATATCTTAATATTATTTGAACAAAACAAATTATGCTCTTGCTTCTGGAGGTCGGGGAGTTGAGCCCTACTTTGACATCCACTGGGGTGTATCTCAACATTCCTAGTAAAGAGAGCATTCCCATGAAACATTTTATTTAAAATCAAATAACAGCTAGAATGGGAAAGGACAAGCAGTCATAGTGTGGCCTCCTGAAAAGGAGAAAGGAGTTTGGCTGGTTAGGGATTATTATTCCACAGTTTAGGAAGGACAGACTGGCAGAAGGAGCTGATTCATGCACAGCTTTGCAAAACTAAAGGTTTGCATTTGTACCTTTAAAAGCAAAATTTCTGCAAGTTCCCACTACGCAGTAGAAAAAAAAAGTAACTAAAATTAAGCTAAAATCTTGCAAGTTTAAAGCATGTAACCAATAGCTCCTTTCTCCTAAAAGAGGCACTGGGGAATGCTGAAATGTTTGGGCATTTATTTCTTTTCCTTCTAGTCCACAGCATGCTACCTCCTACCCTCTAATTCTGTCTACCTTCCTGTTAAATAAGCCACAAACACATCTACTAGATAAAAATGAGAAGGACTTTTTGTAAAATTAAATTTTAATTTCCAAGGGGCCCAAATAAATATGCTGCGCAAGTTTTGTTTCAGGCCCAAAGTGCTACAATATTCCTGAATTAACTGTGGAATCTCAAATTCAACATCTTTGCCTTGAAGCTATTAGTGTTTATCTGCCTGAAATCCAGCTGTGAGAGAAAAATCCTCCTCATCCTTGTAACAGCAGAAGAGATTTGGAAGGAGTGTGCTGTACATGTAGAATAACTATCTTTTAAAAAAAAGAAGTACAGGATGTTCAGTGCAGGCTCTGTTCTTCATTGCAGATTCAATAACTCTTCGTTGAACAAAGACTTTTCAGATGCTTGTAATAAAGTGCATTGCAGGAAAATAAAAAAAAAGAAGAAAGTCTGATAGATTTTGAGTCTTTGCGTCAAAGGATGAGCGGAGCAACAATTAAGTAAATGTGGATTTATTTGGTTCTGATTTTTCTTTAAAAAGACTGTTTCAGGCAAGGCAAACAGAACATAATTTCTTTAATTGGCGTTTCCTGAAGCACATAAAGCACGTCAGAGAAAATTAAGGCGAAAAAAGAACCCAATGTCCCCTCCTCATCTTATCATTTTTCCACCTTTAAGAAAGCTAAATGGGATAGAAAGAGGCTGCTGGAAGATGCCAGGCTGGGAAACTTCAGCCCAAACTGGTTACAGCTCTTATTTTAGACAGTCTTTGGATGTTGTAAGATTCTTTCAGCAAGGCTGGGCTGAGAAGGGCACAGGGCAGATGCCCAGGGATGTTTCTAACCCAGGGCAGGAACTGTGTCCTTTAGGGCAGGGCATGATCCTGTCCTTGGGGCTCCCGGGGTGGCAGGGGATGTGCCAGGTGTCCCTGGCTCCGTGGAATGTTCCAGCATGGCAGGGACAGGGCTTTGGGAGACTCTGTTTTGTATTCACATTTTCTGATAAAATCCCCTTTGCCCAGGATTTTTCTCCTGGGAAGCTGAAAAGCCTCAGAGAAAAGGAAAACAATTCTTATCTCATGTGCTTCTCCTCTGTTTTGCTCATGTGGAATGTGTTTGGAGATTGTTTACCCACAGGTGATTGGTCTGTTGGATTTCTGGTATGAGTTATTTTCACTCTTTGGCTAATCAGGGCTGTACTGAGACTCTGGAGGGAGTCATGAGTTTTCATTATTATCTTTTTAGCCTTCTGTAAGTATCCTTTCTGTATTCTTTAGTATAGTTTAGTATAGCATTCTTTAATACAATATAGTGTCATAAAATAATAAATTATCCTTCTGAGAACATGGAGTCAGATTCATCATTCCTCCCCGCCACGAGGGTCCCTGCAAACACAAAACTCTGCTTGGGTGTCTCTTGCCCTTTCATGGGGCACAGCCCAGCCAGGGATGATCATCAGGGTGGCCTGGGCAGGGTGGGCCCTGTGCTGTCTCCAGCCAGGGTCTGTGGCCCTTTCAAGCCTGTTATCTCTGTTGGATAAACCTTTCTCCCATCTTCTCCAGGCCATGGCTTTGACAATCATCCTCTCCCAGCTGTGCTGGCCATCCTGTGGCCATCCTGGCCACCAGATCCACAGATTGATATGGCTGTGGCCCAGCAGATGTGGCAGTGTGAGGAATTTCTGCAGCAGGAGGTGTTGTGGCTGTGGCAGGAGGTTGGGCCCTGGAAAAAGTTTTCCTCCACTCTGTGTTTTACTGGGTTTTTTGGGCCTCTATGGCAGCTGGGATCCTTGAATTCTGCGTGCAAAAGCAGCTCCTGCCTTGAGCAGGACAGCTGCAGCAGTGAAGAGGATGAGGAGGAGGATTAAGACCTCAATGGAGCACGAAATGCTGCCAGGCCTTTGGCTTGGCCCACCCTATCTCCAGTGCAGGAGCTGCCTGACCTGAGCAGGAATCTGAAGCAGCTCCTGAGTGATTTCTTGATCAACCAAGACTGTTCAGAGCACTCTCATGCCAAAGATTTCCACACACACTGGGATGAATGATGGCACCCGTGAATCCTGGAGGCTCCACAAGAACTGAATCTTATACCAGCTGCTCTGTTCTTGCAGCCACCCCCTGGTGTCAATCCTCCATCCTGGAGCAGGACACGGTGGGGCAGCACCCAGAGAGGTGCTCTGACACCTGGAGTGCTCCATGGATGATGGGATGAGTTTTTCCTTGTGTTTTCCCCACTCCTGGGCCAATGAGCTGCTTTGAGGATCAGAGCTCACTGCTCTTAGAAACCCTCTGCACGGGCTCCTGCTCACACCTGGAGCAAATCTCCAGCTGGGTGCAAACCTGGCTGTGTTCAGACTGGCTGTGTTTGCCTCAGTGGTGCCTGATTCTGCTCCTGCTCCTCCTGAGCAGCCCCTCTGAGGAGCAGAGCTGCTCTGAGATGGTTTTGGAGGCCCTCTGAGGAGCAGAGCTGCATCAGTGTGAACTTGACTCAGCCATAGCAAATCTAGGGTTGGTAAATCCTGTGCCAGCCACCGTGGTCATACAGGAGACACAAATTAACCTTATAACAGCATAAAGAGTGGTCACATGTTATCCAAGTAGCGAAGATTAAAAAGCAACTGAGCTGTCACAAGCCCAAGATGCCAATAAGGCCTCTCCATCAAAGAAGATCTTAGAACAATGATTAATTGAACTCCATGAAATCCAGGGAGCACCTCCGAGGAGCAGAGCTGCTCTGAGACGGTTTTGGAAGCCCCTCTGAGGAGCAGAGCTGCCCTGAGATGGTTTTGGAAGCCCCTCTGAGGAGCAGAGCTGCTCTGAGATGGTTTTGGCAGTGCAGGACGGCAGCACAGGCTGGTCCCAGGGTTAGGCAGCTTTCCCAGGGTGCTGGTTTAACTGGGGGAGGGTCAGACTGGGAAGGGCTTAGGCCCATGTGGGTTTGTATTTTTATTGGTGCCTAAACTTGAAAATAGAGATGTCATTGTGAGCTGTACTTGTACAGTGGCAGGGTCCTTTCTGCTCAGCTGGTGTCACCTCCAGGCTCATCCATATCAGTGTCCCAGCAGTGATGGGAGCTGAGGGGACTAG
This sequence comes from Zonotrichia albicollis, assembly GCF_047830755.1. Taxonomy (NCBI): domain Eukaryota; kingdom Metazoa; phylum Chordata; class Aves; order Passeriformes; family Passerellidae; genus Zonotrichia; species Zonotrichia albicollis. Next base: position 4,820,244 of record NC_133823.1, read on the forward strand.
GAGGACTGAGGGATGATGGAGAAGCTGAGGGGACTTGGGGGGCTGAAAGGGACACACTACATCCACCACTAAGGGTAAGAATAGGAGAAAACAACATGTGCTGTAGCATGAAGCTGTTATAAAACAGCTCAGGCAGCTTTGGAATGAAAACAGAAAATACACATTAAGTCAATCAGAAGCAAATTTGGTCAAGAATAATGGAAAACAAGTTGCTGGGGCTGTGTCTGGGCTGTCTGGTGATCCCAGGTCTGGTGTGGTGGTTTTCCACAGCACCAAGGCACGGTCAGGAGTGGCATGAAGTGTTCACATGAATCACAGCTCCTCCGTGCCTGTGGGAGCCACACTGATCAACACCACCTGGATATTTGGCCCAGGGGTTGGGTTTTCTGGGGACAAGTGATCAGGTTTCAGAGCACTCTGTGGAAATGAATTTTTAAGGGTGTTGCTTTGGTCCCTTGCAATGTGAAATGATGCAGGTTGCTTTTTTTCCTCTCTCGCTTTTAACATAACAACAATTTTTGCCTTTGGGGACCTGCTTTAATTAAAAGCATTTTCTGGTTGCACATCAAAGAGCTGGGGAATGAAAATGAGTTAAAACCTGGGCTTTTGGACCCTAGGAGTTTCTCCATCCTACTAAAATTGCAGGATATGAAAGTTATTTTTCTTTCTTCTACCAATAAAATATTTAGATGGATTCAGCTAAATCTGTTTTCTTGTTTTGAAAAGAGCATTAACAGGTGTTTGAAAACCACCTTGAGTACTGTATGCAGGCACTTTGAGTCTTCTGTTCACTTTTGGGCCCATCACTTGAAGAAAGACCTTGAGGGGCTGGAGCATGTCCAGAGATGGGTCTGGAACAGAAGTCCTGTGAAGAGGAGCTGGGGTTGTTTAGCTTGGAGAAATTCTCGGGGAATACTCTTCTATTAAAAATGCTCTAGAAAATGGGCAAGTGCAAAGAACTTCTACCTTTCTCCTGCCATTTTTGAAAAATTCACAATTCTGGAACATTCAGGACTATCTGCTTTTCTGAGGTTGCTGAGAGCAAGAGTAGGAGGGCAGAAGGACTCAGTTTGGTGTTTATTTGTAGAACATGAGTGAAACCCTGTGTGCCACAACTCTCTCTGGAAATGTAATGTTAATTGTAGTAATTTCACTTGCACTTTTGTAAGCCCAAGGTTTTTTATTATTTGAAACAAGATGATTTACAGGTTGACACCCCATCCCTGGAAGTGTCCAAGGCCAGGTTGGGGCTTGGGATCCAGCCTGGGATAGTGGAAGGTGTCCCTGTGTGGTGGTGTGTTCACAGGGATCCCAGGAAGAGGGAAGAGATGAGGATCTGACTCCATGTTTTAGAAGGCTGATTTATTATTTTATGATATATATTATATGAAAAGAAAATTACATATTAAAGCTATACTAAAGAATAGAAGAAAGGATTTCATCAGAAGGCTACCAAGGAATAGAATTGGAATGGAATGATAATAAAATCTTGTCACTGACCAGACAGTCTGATACAGCTGGACTGGCATTGGCCATTAATTGCAAACAACCACATGAGACCAATCACAGATGCACCTGTTGCATTCCACAGCAGCAGATAACCATTGTTTACATTTTGTTCCTGAGGCCCCTCAGCTTCTCAGGAGAAAAATCCTGGCAAAGGGATTTTTCAGAAAATATAATGGCTACATCCCTGCCCATGTCAGGGGGTAGGAACTGAATGGTCTTTAAGATCCCTCTCAACCCAAATCATTCCATGATCCCATTTTTCTTCAGGACCAAATTATTTCCTTTCCTTTCCTTGTCCTTTCCCCAGTTTTAGACCCTGTAGGTGCCCAACAAGAAAGGTCTCATTGAAGAATTCAGCAAGCTCTCTGAGGTGCCCACTCCTCTTCCTCTGACAATGTGAAGCAGATCCTACCCAACAATTTTCTTCCATGAATTTGCTAGAGGAGGGATTGGAATTTTCACAAACACAACCAAGGATATTTGACCGAATCTAAGAAAAATGTTAGCAAAGTTATCCTTAAAGCCCCTTCAAGATACTTCATATCTTGAATTTTTTTTCTTTGCTGTTCTCTGCTAGATGACTTCTTATGCTGACACTGTTCTTAACATTCTGACCCTTCAAAAGTTGGACTTTGATAATAACAAGAATTTTTCATTCTTTCCTGGGCAGAAGGAATTTTACTTGATTAAGAACAAGAGCATAAGAAAAATTCCTTCTGGCCCCAAATTCCATGAATATCTCTATTTTCCATGCTCATTTTTTATATAACTCACAAACATCATTACAAGCTTGTCAGAGGAAACGGGTCACTGCAGTTTATAAGTAGCTTAAAGCATGCAGCAAGCATGTCACTGATACTGAGGTGCTGAGAAAAGCCATCAAAGTAATATTTCCAGGATATTTTTAAGTGGTCACACTTCTAATTTGCATCCTACAGGCATAAATTCTGTGAAACTATGAGCAATGTCTTGCTTTTTTTTTTTTTTTTTGCTTTTTTTTTTTTCCATACTATGCAAGCAATTGAAGTTCCTTTAGCTTAAACTGAGAAATTAAAGCCTTACTTTACCAGGGGCTTTTTTGTGTTATTCTAAGAAGCCAGGAGCTCATTGCACCACAAGATTTGTCCAGAAATCACAGAAATATTTGTGCCACTCACAGCCTAAAAGGCCAGGACCTGAGTCCTTTACATGTCTCCTTGGAGACAACCAATGCATGAAACCCCTCTGCAAATCAATTACTTGCTCACAGAAATTTAGAGTATCCAGAGAATCCTTTGTGCAGTTTTTCTCCCAGCATGATGCAAAATCCAATGGATCTATGACTAAAATGCTCACAAATATAAAATTGCTGCATCTCAAGGCAAACACATTCTTTCCTCCAAAGAATGGGTATGTTTAAATTCAAATTAATCTAATCCTAATCTAATTTTTAAAAAGTACTCCTTTTTTGTTACGATATCACTGCAGTCAAAAGTAGTCACCACCAGCCAGAGGGATGAGGACTAACAACCACTTTTATTTTGGCCATCTGTCTTTTCAAAAATTCTGGAGTGATTCTTTGACATTCTGAGAACTGGACAGCCTGAACTTTTTATTACTTTGTGACCTCTGGCCTCAAACATTCACCTGAACAATTAATGTGCCAAAACTAACTACTATATCATGGATATTTCCAGATCCCTACGTTGTTTCAAATAAAAATTTCTTCTATTCCACCAACCCACATGTTTTTGAGCAGAAGATAAACCTGAATTTCATTCCAAGGTTTTTACAAGTTGATTTCCCATTTTGTCCTCACATTTTACTCTCACTTGGTGGTGATCTGTCCTTCACCAAATGCAGGTAACATCACTGGCCTGTCTCAAGAACCAGCCAATTATTGATCTTTGGTGTCTGGCCATCTCAGTGACACTCTAAGACTTGCTAAACACTGTTCTGCACAAAGCCAGAGCAGAAAAGCAAGAATTGCAATCTCAGTTTAGTTTGACCAGTTTCTTATAGGTAAAAATTTCTTCAGTTAGTTTTGTTTGTTAGGGATTTTAATTTTTTTTTAATCCAATATTGTAGTACCTTGGTGTATAGGCAGCTTAATCATAATTTAAAATTCATTGTAAATATATGCAATTTCTTTAAAATGTTAGGAAGGATGAAACTCCTTCTGCCCTGCCACTCTGATGTCCCACAGTGATAGGATGCCTAAGAAAATACAATAATTACACACCTGGAAGCAGTTATTCTCCTTCCAGGTAGTAGAGAAGCTGAATCCCACATTTTACTCCCTCTCCCTTTATTTCAGTCCTTTATTATTCTGGGCTTCAACTCATAAGAGATTGGTGAATAAACAAGAGCTGGGCCACTCATTATGGCTCTAGTGTATCTGTGTATACATATCAGGACCATATATTTTCATTTACAGAGTCCAACATCTCAAATAGAAAGGAAAAACTACCACAGAACATAGATTTTTCTCCATCAGAAGCAGTCAGAATTTCACATTTTCCTTAACATTTTGTTTGAGCCAGGAGCAATTTGAAAGAACACCTGAAATCCTGCACTCTGCAGTGCCAATCAATTGTAAAACCTGTTAATACTGTTTGGATGTTGATATTTTTACAAATTCCTCACTTGTAATCCATAGAGGAGCACATTTGTCATCAATTAATCCTTTGTATAAACTTCATACCTTGCATGAGTGAAACAGGATGTGAGTCAAAGCAGGCAGTGATTCTGGGAGTGCTGTTCATTACAATTATCATGCCTTTAGCAGCTTTGCCAGCTCTTGCAGAATTGTTTGATGTTCCACTTTAGAACCTGAGCAACTTCTGGTTATTTATCAAATGACATTCTGGGCTGGAAGGGGAAAAAAAAAGAGAATGGTAAATTTTCTAGCTGAGAGTTTGAGTGCTTGCTGAAAATCTCATTGCTTCCTAAAGATTGAAAAGGATCTTCAAGGACTCACATCTTGATAAGAACAAGAAATTCTTTAAGAATAATGCAGTTTTCTGAAAATATAACTAAAATCCAAGCAGAATCTGGAGAATCTAAGATTTTCTGCAGGAAGAATTTTTCAATTAATATATTAATGTTAGTCCAGATCCAGTTGTTAGGTAATTTTCTCATGTCAAACAATATTTATTTCAGAAATGGGCTGCCCCTCTTCTGTGTCTGACTCATTTTTCATTGATTCCACCATTTCCACTTCAAAATCCAGAATCCTGCGTGCTCCATCCTCAATCCTTATATAGGTGAGTGGTCTAATGTTTTTCATGATGTATATATTAAAACCCTTCATTTAAAGAACTTCAGCCTTGTTCAATTGCAATGTGTGCTGTAACCAACCTACGTCTGCAATCTCCCTTAAGGGCAGATGTCCTTAGTGCAACCAAGTACCTAAGAATCCAGAAGAGAAAAAAAAAAATAATTTTGGACTAAATTATTATGAAATAGACTATTTTAACTCATGTCCTTTCTCTCTGTTATACCTACCTGCTCTATGCTGTGCTCTCATTCTTCTTTTAAGTACAAAATCTCTTTTTCAACTTATAATTTTCTGTAAGGTCCCTTTCCCTTGCAGAACAGCACAACCTCATTGGGATACCACCATGTTTTCTGTGATTTGGGACCATTTTGAAGGTAAGAAAATATAAAAAGCAGATGAGAAATGGCACATTTAGCTTTAAGGATGACAACTGAGAAGAGTGGTGAATTCCCCATGTGAAAAGGGGATACTTTTATGGAAGGTAAATTTCAAGCTAAAGCCAGGCAGGAAAACAATAGGTGAAATTATTTGGGAAATCCTGTACCAGACATCAAGCAGGAAGATAAATTTGTTCCCATCTCCTTCCTCTCTGGCTTGCACCTATGAATCCCAATGGTTGGAATCATCACCTGCATAATCTTCATCATGAGTTCACTGCCCTGCAAATATTTGTTTCACTTCTCTTCTGCAGATTTTACACACAAATGTGTCACTTCCTGTGTTTTTTTGTGGCATCTGAAGTCACTGGAGTGACAGAAGTAACCAGTTTCTTATATATTTGTGGAATCCTGTAGAAAGCTGTGGGATTTTTGGCCTGATGGCTCCTAAGTCGTGCTGAAATCAGGTTTTGGGGGAGGAGCAGAGTTATCCTAAGCTGCTGGAGGGACTTGCTGAGAACTTATCCCAAATTTCCAGGGGTGGAATGAAAGAAAACAGCCTCAACTATTGTATTTGCTGGGAATGTGTTGGAACCCAGGACATTGCTCTGGCTGCCCTGGAGGACTCCAGACCCTGGTAGGGGGCTCAGAGACCTTGGCACAGAGTCACAAACACCTGTGCCTTTGATCTTAGCCCATGGAAATAATTACCAACTCTGTGTGAAGAGCTACAAGCCGCAAGGGTTTGAGTAGAATGTTAGTGAATTTGTCACAGGGTGAAAAAGTAGAATTTTGGGGTTTTTAGAATGGGAGTTCAAGAGGCAAGATGGAGGAATCTGGGTGTGTCCTGTCCTTCTTCTCCTTCTTCTTGGCCTTCATCTTCTGCTGTGATGGTGGCACTTCTGGATTGGTTTAGAGTAGAGACAAACTGTCTAACATAGGTGATGGGTAGTGGAAAATTATTGTAAATAAAGTACAGGTAGTTTTTAGTGTAAAATGCTAACACCACCCCAAGGGCAGGGACTGTGCCTCAGCCTAACCTGGTGGACAGATCTCAGCAGGTCAGAGAAAGAATGGAATAGATAAGAGAAAATAAACAACCTTGAGAACCAGAGCCAAGGAATCCTGTCTTCTTCTTCAGTCTCAGGGCTGGGAAAAAAGACTTCTTAATACCTCAGGGTCATCTCAACACCAGAGACCTTGTCAGGAATGCCCTGACAAAGGCAGGAATGATGAATCTGACTCCATGTTCTCAGAAGGCTAATTTATTACTTTATTACACTATATTATATTAAAGAATACTATACTATGCTATACTAAAGAATACAGAAAGGACAATTATAGAATAATAAAAGATAATAATGAAAACTCCTGACTCTCTCCAGAGTCCCAACACAGCTTGGCCCTGATTGGCCAAAGAGTGAAAATAACTCACAGCAGAATCCAATGGAACAATCACCTGTGGGTGAACAATCTCCAAACACATTCCACATGAGCACAACACAGGAGAAGCAAATGAGATAAGAATTGTTTTCATTTTTCTCTGAGGTTTCTTAGCTTCCCAGGTGAAATACCCTGGGCAAAGGGATTTTTTAGAGAATGTGAATGCCACACTCAGCTTTCATTTTTATTGCATCAGTGCTGTCCTTCATCAAGGGCACTGTGTGACCTTTGCTTTTGGCAGCACTGCAAAGACCCAGAGAGCTGCATCCAAAAAGCTCCAGAATTTTATTCTGTGTGCACAGAAGTGGAGTGTTCTTGTCTGGGGACTGCTACAATTAATTAAGCTAAAGGAAATTTGGTTTGGATGTTTGGTTCATTGGTTTTCACAGCTGAAGTGAAGGATAAAATCAGCTTTTTTATGATTTGTTAGAGGGGGAAAAAATTCATTCATTTTCTTTTTATTAAATTAAACTTCCACACCAGCTGATTAAAGTAATGGGTTGTTTCCATGTGATCCTTTATCCCTACTCCTTCATGCTTGTACACCAAAGAAAGCTCATTACAGATGGAAAAAAAAAAGAGATAAATATCACAGTTATTTTCCAATAACAATTCCCTTTTCCCCATGTGGCTGCTTTTCTTCAGAAGGCATCTGCTCACTAAAAATAAACATGAGGATATTAAATATATTTTTTCCTGTAAGTCATATGAGACCTGATCATCTACTAAAATTGAAACTTGTCTGGGAGATATTCAATCACAATTCAAAGTCTTACCAGAAGTGCAGAAAACAAGCAGAAAGAAGGCATTTCTTTTCCTGAATTCAGAAATTATTTGCAAGAACTACCTGCCTTAAGTTCTTATATTCACAGAAAATGCACTGGTTTTTTTCCCAGGGTCTCTTTCTCTCAAGGCATTCAAACTTATTTGGTTTTATTGAAGAGCTGTTGAAGGGCCATGAGCAGTGATTAAGTGGCAACCACAGAATATTAAATATTAGAGGTCTGAATAACAGCTTTATATGGATGGATATGGAAAAAAATCCACTTTTATTATATATTTCTATATCCAATATATATATATATCTAAAAGATGTTTTACCTTCAACCATGATGCATATTTGAGATGTGGATTGTCCTCATCCTGTGTTATGTATATGTAACTTGTTGGACATCATGGCACAGATTAATCTCTGTTTTAGGCAACTATGTCTAAATACACAACTATGTCTAAATACAGGCAATTTGGGGTTTAGGTAGCTTGGAAATGCTTTGGAAAAGCCTTTCCCTTCCATCTGTTAAGGTAATTGAAGCTTGTGTAATTGTGATTTCTACCAATTTGTGAATCAAATTTATGAGAAAAAGAATCTTTAAAATGTAGAAAGTAATTTTTTTGTAATAAATCATAATTGAAAAAAATAATAATAAAAAAGGTGTCATAAGGCAAATAGCTTCATGCTTCACATTTAAATTTCATATCTGCAAAAAAGCATTGCTGACATTATGTTATTTCGTTATTCAAATTAAGGCTTGTTACACCTGCACCTTCCAAAGGAATGAAAAATTGGTGTGTTCACATCTAATGAAATATGCATTTGTGAGCTTTGCTAATGTTGCAAGAGATGCTAATTTTGTTTAAGTGTTAACTGTTTCTTTGCTTTTAGGGATTTGGGGCTTGCAGCTGATGGAATTGGATACTTCGCTGGCCTCAAGCTACCTCCAGGGGCCAATGCTAGAAGTGTTTGATTTGAATGTAAGACCAAAATATGGTTTTTATCTGGACTCTTCAACCTTTTTAAAGCCATAGGATTCATCCCCAAACAGGGTTGTACAACCTGGGGTGACAGATCCTACACTGCCGCAACAAGGAATTTTATTTGCATTGATTAAATCCTGTTGTGCAATTAAAAAATATAAGCCAAGGAAAGCTTTGCATTTCTACAGCAGTCTACCTAAAGACTTCACAGTTTCTTCATCAAATGACTTCCAATAATTTTAGATGCTGTATTTAGTGGACTGCCTTCAATCTGACAATTATCACCAATTAACAGCAGCAAACTCAATTCAAAATCAACATGAAAACCAGCAGGTTGGTCATGCAGACACATCTTTCTAAGACATGTTAAGATTTCCTGGCTGGAAACTGAATCTAGGAAAATACAGGCCTATAATTAAGTCTGAATATTTCTTACAGTTGTTTCAATTAACCATAGGAACATCTTAGTAAGGACTGTGTGAAATTTGTTGTCACTTGAAGTCTTTAATTGAATCTTGTGGCTCCAAGTAAATCACAGGCTGTGGGCTTGTTGAAGGGAGACATAGAATAAAGGACTGCAGTTTGTGTTATTTAAATAACAGATGGGATAATTGCATTTTCTATCCTGTGAAACATGCCAGCAAAAAAGTTCAAATATAATTGAATTAGTTGAACTAATAAATCAATACTGAAAACTTGCCAACATGACAGATCACTTCCTCTTTAGTCTGAGGGCAAAACAAACCCCAGCCTGTATCAAACGTATTTCCAGGGCAGCAGAGGTCATGAAAGTGAGCACATATCTCCATGTCTTTAATGTGAGCGCTGTTCCACAAGCCCTAATCACTCACTGGGTCAGAAATCTGTTAAAAGTAACGGGAACTGCTCTTTATCTCATCTAATACCATCAAAAAAAAAAAAAAAAAACCCAAACCCAAAGTAAAACAAAAAAAAAAACCAACAGCAACAACAAAAAACCCAAAACCAAACCAAACAAACCACAAAACAAACAAACAAACAAACAAAAAAAACACACCAAAACCAACCCCAAGTGATTTGCTGAAATTTCTCACAGTTGGTTCTGAAATGGCAGAACAGTTTGCAAAGACAAGCCACTACAACCCAGCAGCTTCTGAAAACACAAGGTCTAATTAATTTCTGTCATTCATTAGCTCCCTCTGTCACCTGTCATCCCAGATGTGAAGGTTTGTGCCCCTCTAAACCTCTGCTCACCTTTGCTGACCATTCTTTCATGAGTTCAATCAGAAGGTAACCATGGCAATCCTTTTAATTTTATTTTTCATCCGACCCTGCCACAATTCAAAGGTCTTTCTACTCAATAATTTTCCTGATCATAGACAGACTACAGAACATTACCTTCATTTTGTGACCATTTTAAAATAGAAATTACCAATAATCTTGTGGATTGGTACCGTTTCATTCAAGTGGATTTTCCCCTGATTGCTATCAGAGGATTTTATTTCAAGGTCATTGTCCCACAGTACATTTGGGTTGAACCATATTCCATATGGTCTTTGTGGAATGCAAACTACCCACATTATGTCATTAAGGAGTTACAATAATTATTTTGCAAACATTAAAATGTATTTTTCTTTATCAAATACAGTAGATTTCCTGAAAGAAGGTAAACAAGGAATGGTATTGGGAAGAAATTGAAGTGTTCCACAGCTGATCTCATCTCAGAAAGTGATTCATTATGAAACTCACTGAAGAACACTTAATTTCATGCCAAGTAGCTGCAAACAAGGGCAAAGAGCCCTTCCAAATTAATGAAAGTATATTTATAAAAATGTTTTTAATAGATCCTTTGAAATGTCATCAATAGCACTAGGGAAAGAGGGAAAGAGGCTTTAGTAGGAACCTGCTCTGAAACACACAGAAGAATAACAGTGATTGTAACCAAAGGATGCCCCAACAAAGGCAGGAATGATCCATCTGACTCCATGTGCTCAGAAGGCTAATTTATTACTTTTTAATACTATATTACATTAAAGAATACTATACTAAAGCCTATAGAAAGGATACCTACAGAATGCTAAAAAGATAATAATGAAAACTCCTGACTCTCTCCAGAGTCTTGACACAGTTTGGCCCTGATTGGCCAAAGAGTGAAAACAACTCACAGCAGAATCCAATGGAACAATCACCTGTGGGTGAACAATCTCCAAACATATTCCACATGAGCACAACACAGGAGAAGCAAATGAGAAAATAATTGTTTTCCTTTTCTTTGAGGCCTCTCAGCTTCCCAGGAGAAAACTCCTGGGCGAAGGAATTTTTTCAGAGAATGTGAATGCCACAAATGCTGATGCTCAGGTCTCTGAGAGGCTCCATAATTCAGGAACCATTTGGGGGGGTGACAAAAATGTGTGTAGCTTTTGTAGTGCTGGAATAAAATCCCATCTCTGCTGCATTTTCAGCATTCCTGAGTGACAGACTGTGAGCATGTGGCTTTTGCAGAAGCAGCAGCAGATCTGAAGAAAATGGCATTGCCAGACATTTCTTTCACTTTTTCAGCCAATTAAGGCAAAATGGGTCTTGTGGAGCATGAGGACACCTTTCCAAGCATCACTGAAGGGTATCAGGGACAGCCAAAGTTGACCAGAGACTCCATCAGCAGAAGGCATGAAAAGACACTTTATTATTAGAAATCTGCAGTTTTTATAGAAACAATGGTGGAACCAAGACCTGATTGGCCTTTAGGAATCTTCTCTTGCACTATTGGTGAACTATGAATAGCACACTCTGGAGAACCATATCTATAAACAATGGTTACAGAAAGAGAGATAATAATTGTTTGAATCCTTTTCTCTAAGTTTTTTACAGCTTCTACACAACTTCCCAGGATTTTCCTGGGAGAACCATGTGTCTCTCCGTTCAGAAGATATGTAATTACTACATCCAAGGAATTACAAGAGCTGGCTTGAGGAGAGAAACCCTCCCTGGTGGATGGAAGACCATCCTTCCTGCCCAAGCAGCACCAGAAAATCACTTTGCCCTGAAATAAATGGAGCTTTCCATGACTGCAGAGCTTGGTAGATCAACACAGACAATCTGTGAGGTGATGGTCCCTCATGGGGTATCAGAACTGTAGAAGCCTTCACACAGAAAATATCCAAACTCTCCAACCTTTGATGTGCCCCCAAGGCCTGGTTGTCTTCAGTAAATTGATTTGCCTGTCACAGGAAGAAAGGTGGAATAAAACTTAAAGTGAAAAGGAGTGACAGCTCATTCACTGCTACCTGACTTGTAGGATTAATATGATGTGAGACTGGTTTGATGAGAATTTACATTTTAAGGAAAAAGAGTATTTTAATGAAATGGGAGCATCTGCTGCTCTGTTACTTTGGAGACGTGAGGTTAAAAAATATGAAGTACAGACTGGAGAAGATGGCTTACCCTGACCAGTTTTCTGAGGGATTTTTTGGCTGTTGAAGATGTAACAGAGCAACAGAAGATGTGACAGAACCACAAACAGTGGAGAAGAGCAAACTATATTTGCATGTAGTGCTCATTTGCTTGGCAAACCACAGGGTTATTTTCTGAGGACTTAATACCATAGCCCCAAAATGAGGAACACTGAGTAGTAAAAAAAGCACTAAGTGAGGGAATAAAAATGCGCTAATATCTGATCAGGCACAGATAAAATCCTTAGCTAGCTCCATGCTTTGAATTGTGAAGAAATCTGATTTCTGCAAGGTCAAATACTGTAAATTTGTGCTGTACACACCTGCTCACCCCCAGCCTGGACTGATCCTGGGTTGCCCAAGGTGCTGTAGCCATTCCCTGCAGGATGTTTACCACCAGATCTGGGCTTATATTGGAGCTCTTTGGCTCAGGTAATTAGGTTTATTCACTCAGCTGACTCCATGATCTCAGAGGTCTTTTCCAGCCTTAATGAATCTGTGATCTCAGGAACATTGAAGCTCAGCATTTTTTCCTGAAGGGAATCAGGGAAAATCACCCCAGGATGGGGTTTCACACACATCCTTGGGCCTGCATCTCTTGGGCCAGGCTGAAAATGCTGCAAATTCAGGCTGAAATTCAGGTGTTTCACAGTGCAGCACTGGGAAGAAAGAGCCAGGCACTGTCATCTTGATATTTTCTGAAAAATCCCTTCTCCAGGATTTTTTTCTCCTGGGAAGCTTCAGCTTCTCCATGTTTTGCTGCTTTGGAATGTGATTTGGAGAATTGTTTACTTCTCATGTTTTGTTAGAATTGTTTTTAATTATTGGCTAATCACATCAGCTGTGTCGAACTCTCTGAGTCTGTCACAAGTTTTTATTATTTATTCTTGTCTAGACTTCTCTGATGTCTCCTTTCTTCTTTCTGCAGTATAGTTTTAAGATATGATATATGATATGATATATGATATGATATATGATATGATGACATAAAATAATATGAGAACTTCTGAGAATTTGGGAGTTAAATTCTCATCTCTCACCTCGTCCTGGGGACCCTCACAACACCATAACAGGCACAATTTTACACCTGGTACCACCACCACTCTCTATTTCAGCACCAGTTGTGCTGTAAACAGCACTAGAGTTCCCAAGTCAAGCTCTTCAGAGTTGAGAGTTACTCGGATTTTTCAACCAATTAATCTGATCTCTCATTGCTGAAACATGTTCAGAATGAAGATGCCTGGTTGTAAGACAAGAGCAAAGAAAAAAGAAAAACAAAACCAAAGAAAACATGTGTGAGGGAATTTTGGTTTTACACAAAATTACATCACTTACTCAGCCTTCCCTCAGTGGTGGCAGCATCAATTTTGATAATGCAGCTCCTTAAGCTTTACACTTTAAACATTCAAAATTTTAAAAGTTTTCCAACTTTATCATTCTTGTGTTCACTGCAGACAGCTGATTTCTCCTCATGGTGTTCTTCCAGACAGGCATTTCAGCTGGAGCAAGACAAGTCCGACCACAAGTGCAGTAAAGCTCGAGCTTGGGAAAAAATGTGTGCAGGAATGGGCTGGTGAGGATTAATTAAAAAATTCTCATCTATTTAAAGCTCACTGCCTGAGGCAGGACCTGTGGGCAGCAAGGGCTACTAGAAAGGGCCTGGGACCACGGTCTGAGGACTACATGCAAGAAGAAAAACAAATTTTCAGTCTGGGGACTGCCCTGGGCCCTGCTGGGTGAGAAGGCAGAGGAATTGCTCCTATGAAAAAAACCACAAGGCTCTGCCTGTGGTGTGTGCAGAAGGAAAAGCTGATTCTTTCTCCAGAAGGATTCCTCTGAGTGAGCTGAAACCAGTCACATCCCCTGGAATCACCCAAAGAGGCCAAAAGAATTACAGTAATGTCAGTTTAATTTTTAGAGAAAAAAAAAAAAAATAAAGCAAAGGTGGTGGCAGAAGGACCTGGGGATATAAATGCCTACCTTCAGAGTTCACCTCATGACAGCATTGCTGAAATTAAAATTACTGCCTAAGTTAACTTTTGACAGAACAGAGGGTACAATTTGGGTAGATTTAAATGAGAGAGGGTGGAATGACCTTACTAGGAACTGCAGAGCTCAGGTGAAATGTGGCAGCTCAGAGCAGCAGCCCTGTGCTAGGCAGTTTCTACACCTGTATGCCTCTGATGGGACAGCTGGCCATACGCCATCCATTGCAGGGAAATGCAACAAAGCTTGTCCAAACTGATCCCCGCTGAAGGCCAAAAGAGAAAAGAAGGACTTACAAACGCTCTGGAATGGAGATACAATCAAAGGAACTGCAATGGGAGGAGAAAAAAAAAATTTTGGAAATTTTGTGACTCAAAGTAAATGGACCGGGATTCTGTCATGCGCAGTGCAAATTACCAAAACAGGCCAAAATTAAGTTTGCAGATTGTCATGGTTTGACCTGGAAACAGGATTTCTGGGATGCTGTGCGGATGGGGCCAATGAGTGCTCAGATTTGAATATTGCCATCTGGCCTAACCACTGGGCAATGGGATCCACCTCCGAGAACACAGGGTAAAAGCAGAGCTCTCCCCCTGGCAGTTCCTCTGTGGATTTCCGGCGGTGAAGGAGTTGAGTCTCTCCCCTGGCCCAGTTGGTGGCTGGGCTGGGGGAGGGGAAAAGCCATCCGGCCCCGCCCGGGAGAGGTAGGCCTGGCCCCGCCCCCCCCCCCCCCCCCCCCAAGGGTGGAAGGAAGAAGAAATGCCGGGAAGCAATGGGCAGCCTGTTCCCCCCCCCACCTTGGAGACAGACAGAGAGAGTGCAGCCGGTGTTTGTGTGCCGTTACCTTGAAAGCAGTAAACATGTGCTGGCAGCAGGCAGCCCGGCTGAGGAGATGGTGGGGGGGGGGGTGCAGCCAGGAGTCCAGCCGCTTGGAGGAGTTTTTAACCCTTTTTTTGGACAATGAAAACTTCACAGAACATTAACCTTTCCTAAATGAGAGATAAGAGTGGAGGATGATGAAGGAAATAAGCGAGTGATGAAGATCTGGACCAGAGAGAGAGAGAGTGAGAGATGTTGGAAAGATGGAGAAGAGGGAGTGGCATTTTATGCTGGACTCTTCTGTGTAGCCATGGACAGAGCTATGTTTCCCTGGAATACAGAGACTGAGTCCAGGGGGAGAAATGTCCCAGAGCCAAAGAAGTTTCAGTGCGGGTACCCCTCGGCCCCAGGGGGTATATAAAATATGGGGGGGGACAGATGTCCCAGAGGTGAGAGATTGAGCTTTTCTGGAACTGGACACAGCCTCCTTAAAAGGACAACCCTGGAAGCAGCCCTGTTTCTGGTGGTGAGAGCACCGGAACAAGGACGGAAAAGGCCACCACGACACATGGAAGGACTCCCTCTCCTTTTGAGGAACTGAAGTTGAGCATTCTAAAGGGTGGACCCAGAATAGATTTTGGATTGTATTGTATTGGGAATTTGGGGGGGAGGAGGAGGAGGAGGAGAGTGTTTTTGTGAGGTTTCAGTTTCCTTGGTTTTTTTTCCTTTTTCTTCCTTTTGTGTGTGGTATAGAAATTGTTATTGTAGTTTAGTTAAAAAACTATTCTTCTTATTTGAAGTGAGAGCCTGCTTTGTTTATTCCTGGTCAAAATCTCACAGCAGACACCAGAGAAGGTGTATTTTCATGTGGGCATTTGGCCTTGTGCCAATGTCAAACCAGAACACAGATGCTGCAAAAGCAGAGGAAAGAGTCAAGGAGGAAGACTCAGCTTGGAGGGGAAGATATGAGGGACATGCTATGGATAGTGAAAAAAAGGAAAAAAAATTTCCGCAAAGTCAAAGCCATGCAAAGGCATGGCATGCCATCAAGTGCAGGGACATGCACCAAAGATTCCCCTACTGGTCCCCAATGAAATTTCCTTCCGGGAAGGGAAACGGAATCTTGCGACCCCGAAAAGAAAGCCTTGCAAACACTCTGGAAAGGAGATAGGATCAAATAAAATGCAATTGAAAAAAACCCCGAAAATCGGAAGATTTAGCCTCTTCAAAAAATGGTCTGTGAGGAAGTGAGTTGCAGGGCAAAGGACCAAAACATGCCAAAACAAAGCTCACAGAAGTTGCAAAAGCAGGGGAAAAAGTCGAGGAGGAAGACACAACTTGGAGGGAAAATATCAGGGACATGGCATGGATACTTAAAAAAAAAAAATAAATAAATAAAATTTCCAGAGTCAAGCACATACAATTGCAGGCCATATGCCATCCATTGCAGGGACATGCACCAAAGCTTGCCCAAATTGATCCCCGCTGAAGGCCAAAACACAAAAGAAGGACTTACAAACGCTCTGGAATGGAGATCCCACTCAAGGAACTGCAATTGGAGGAGAAAAAAATAAAATTTTGGAAATTTTGGGACTACCAGGAAATGGACCGGGATTCCATCCAGCGCAGTGCAAAGGACCCAAACAGGCCAAAACTCAGTTGGCAGATGCTGCAAAAGCAGGGGAAAAAGTCAAGGAGGAACACTGCGCTTGGAGGGCAACATATGAGGGACATGCTATGGATAGTCAAAAAAAGAAAAAAAAATTTCCGCAAAGTCAAAGCCATGCAAAGGCATGGCATGCCATCAAGGGCAGGGACATGCACCAAAGATTCCCCTACTGGTCCCCATTGAAATTGCAAGATTCCGTTTCCCTTCCCAAAAGGAAATTTCATTTCCTTTCATGCTGCAAATGCACTGGAAAAAGTCAAGGAGGAAGACTCAGCTTGGAGGGGAAGATATGAAGGACATGGCATGGATACTTAAAAAAAAATAAAAAAAAAAGAAATTCCCAAAGTCAAGCCCAAAAAAGGCAGGCCATATGCCATCAAGTGCAGGCACGTGCACCAAAGCTTGCCCAAATTGATCCCCACTGAAGGCCAAAACAGAAAAGAAGGACTTACAAACGCTCTGGAAGGGGGATACCATCAAAGGAACTGCAATTGGAGGAGAAAAAAAAAAAATTTTGGAAATTTTGTTAACTTCACGGAAATGGACCGGGATTCTATCCAGCGCAGAGCAAAGGAGCAAACCAGGCAAAAAACAAGTTTGCAGATGCTGCAAAAGCAGGGGAAAGAGTCAAGGAGGAAGACTCAGCTTGGAGGGGAAGATATGAGGGACATGCTATGGACAGTCAAACAAAGGAAAAAAATTTTGGCCAAGTCAAAGCCATGCAAAGGCATGGCATGCCATCAAGTGCAGGCACATGCACCAAAGATTCCCCTATTGGTCCCTGTGGTGATTTGACCAGGAAGAACTGGGAATTCTTGGATGCTCTGATGAAACCAATGGGTGCTCAGATATTGATATTGGCACCTGGTGTGGCCAGTGGTTTTTGTACACACCTCCGAGAGCACACAGGGGTTAAAAAGCAGAGCTTTGGCCTGGGAGGCTCTCTTGGGACTTCCAGGGAAAGAGGTCGGATTGCCCTCCCTTGTCCAGCTGGTGCTGCTGGGCGGGGGATGGGCAGCCATGTGGTAGGCCTGGGCCTGGACAGAGATGGGGGGTGAGGAGGCCCTTGAGGATGGAAGGGTGGAGGAGCCCCAGGAGACATCGGGAAGCCACCCCCCCACCCTCCCCCCCAGCCCTCCCAGGAGAGAGAGAGAATGGGAGAGCCGATGACAACAGAATGTGATAACTGCCGGCCAAGGGGGCGGGGCGGGGAGTGCAGTGAGAAGGTGCCCGGCCGGAGCAGCAGCAATTGTGGGAGTGCCAGAGCTCTGGGACAGGCAGAGACAGAAATTTTTAACCCCTTTCTTTCATGATTGGGACCTCGCAAAAATGCTGATCCTCCTCGGAGCTGAATAAGAAGAGAGATAAGAGATGAGATAGCAAGGACCTGGCCCGGGGGAAGTGGAGAAGACTGGCTGAGTGGAGAGAGAGGTGATTGGAGTGGCCTTTTGGCTGGACTTTTCTTGTGTGGCCATAGACTGAACCAGTTTTATTCCTGTGACACAGAGACTGCGTCACAGAGACTTAGGGGGAGGCAGTGCCTCAAAACCAGGAGGGTTCATCGTGGGGACCCCTCGGCCCCAGGGGGTTGGAAAAAAATGGGGGGGACAAATGTCCCAAAGCAGAGACTGTGCCTTTTTGGAGTGAGACAAGGCATCCTTAAAAGACAACCCTAAAAGCAGCTCTGGTCCATGCACGGTGGTGAGAGCACTGGGCATGGAAGGAAGATGTCACAAATGGCAAAAGGACTTTCCGGGCGGTGCCGAGTGACATGGAAGCACATGAGGTTTCAGCGTGTTTCCAGGGGAAGCCTAGGGTGCAAGAAGGACTCCTTTCCTCTTCATGGACTGAAGCTTGAGTATTCTAAAGTGTGGTGCCAGGCTGGGCAGTTGGTGTTTTGGGAGAATGTATCGGATTGGGAAATTTTGGTGGTGGGGAGGAGGAAAGTGCTTTTTGTAAGGTTTTCAATTTTTTCCCTTATAGTTTTTTTCCTATTTTCTTGTAGTTTAGGTAATAAAGTTTTCTTTATTTCTAAGCTGGAGCCTGCTTTGGTTATTCCTGGTCACATCTCACAGCAGACACCAGGGAGCGGGTATTCTCATGGGGGCACTGGCTCTGTGCCAGGCCCAAACCATGACAATGCAACATGTCCAGTTTGGAGTTTGATGCATTGAATGAACCAGAAGGCTTTACATGAAGTTAACTTTGCAGCAGGAATATAACCAGACATGAAGACATTACCTGTTGATTAATATCCTCTCTAACTCCATGCCCTCAATGTGATTTTTTTCCCATTTTATTGACTTAACAGACTGCAGTTCTGCCACTGGGTCCCAGATACAGTAAGAGATGATTTCACAAAAACCCTCCAGTTATGCTGAGAACATTATCAAGCTTTCCTTTGTCTGCATGAAAGATTGAGTAGAAAACTAATTTCCCCACGGAGAGCAAAGCGCAAGTTGCATTGAGAAAAAGGGAAAAAAGGAATCAAGGCTGCCCCCACAAAATGTCAGAATCAAAACTTAAAATAAAAATCAAAGTATGTAGCCCACACTTCAAAATACTTAAGCAAAAAGATTGGTTAATTGGCTCTTGAATAGTGAGCATTGATTCACATCCACTGAATAATAGATAATAAAGGCAGGTTTGTAACAGGGAAAAGCCAGGCAAGCTCCAAGGAATTAACATGAAATCCCAGGGAATATCCTGCAGGTTAAATTGGTAAGGTAGAAAAGCTTCTTTTTGATAGGATGAGAAAAATGCAAGCGAGGAGATGAAGACAACAGAAATTACTATGCCAAGATATGAGGAATACAATCCAAACCAAAGGAAAACATTTGTAGTAAATGCTCTTTGAGCTCTGTCAGGTTTGGGACCGTGACAGCTTCCCTGGGTAGCATCTTCCACTGCCCAGCCACACTCTGGGTGAAGAAACTTTTGCTGATACCCAGCTTAAACCTTCCCTGATGAATCTCCAGCCCTTCCCTCATGAAATAAACACTGGCTGGAGATCTTTCTCCTTTCTAATGCCTTTATTAAAAGTGGTCATCTCAGGTGGGGAGAACCGATGGGTCACAAGCAGCTGCTGCTCCCAGGAGTGGCACGGAGGAGGAGGAAGAGTGCAGCTTTGTCCACTGGTCTGTGGGCAGAGCTGGGGGTTCCGTCCTCATGAGAACATCAGGAGAGTCCCCATTTTTCATTCTGACATTAAAGGTCCTCTGTCCAGACAACATCTTTTAGGTTAGGGTGAGGGATAAAAAGGCTCTTAGTGGATACTGGATTCTGTTCCTCACATCTAGACATCACTTTGATTTGTCAGTTTTGTGTTGGCTCGTTGTTTTAGGGGTTTTTGGCTAGGTTTGGTGAGGGGTCTCTGCCATTGCAGGCTGGATCCAATGTCATTTGCATGCTAACACCAAGGTCTCCTCCTCTTCACCTCCGGGTGCCATCCTCTAGGAAGCAGCAGGGTGTCACTCAACAAAAGGGGGAATTCTTAACCATCAATGACAGGTAGTTAGCAAATAGGACAGGTGATTACAACAACAAACAGTTAGAACTCCACCCTGGCAGCAACTGGCCCAACCTGTGAACTCTGCAACCTTTTAAAAAATGGGCCGCTTTTCTACTCATAACACCTCAGGTCCTGTCACTGGTCACCAGGGAGCAGAGATCACTATTGCAATAATGCTCCCACTTCACACACAGCACCTAAGACACCAAAATCAACCTGAGTGCTCAACCTTGCTTATATCCTTTCAAAAATAGCAGCAGAACTGCCCAGCACAGAATCACTCAAAATGTGTTTGATAGATGAGATAAGAAGCCAAAGACACCCAAATTTCTCTGCCTCCTGAGCTGCTGAACGCTTCTCTTATCTCCTTCTGAGCCTCCCAGATTGCAATCAATGGGATACTTTGGGCTGTTCTCCTTGACTGTGATGTATTTTCAGAATTATTTTAAGGCTGTCTGTACTTGCTATTGTTAGGGGCTGGTTTTCACTATGCAGATGTATTTAAATGTATTCATCCTCCCCCACCTTTCTGTGTAGTGACTGTCATCTGTGTCTGCACAACCTGCCAATTACAGTAACTTCCAGAACAATACCAGCCTAATTGAAAGGCAGAGTAAATGAAGGAGCAAGGAGGAGATCATCAATGCTGGAAAACGAGTCCACAACACCCAGAGTGGTCATTGGGTGTTCTACTCCCTTAAGGACTTCAAAGCAGCTCTTTGAAATTCAAATTAAAATGCATGAAGTGTGTGATCCTGCTTGCTTCACTCAGGATATGACAGAGTGGAGGATTTTAAATCATTCAGGATTTTAGAGCCTAATTCTCTTGTATTTGAACTAAGGTCCTAAGTTCTATGAGGGAGGATCTTACAGAGAAGGATTACTCACAATATTTTGTTTCAGCTGTGTAGCTCCATATTGCCTGCAAGGGCAGACAGTGCCCAAGCACAGCAGCATAGTCCTCAGGCTTGATATAAATCTAGATATTTTCATAGTTTTGAGTCTCATTTCCATATTTCTATGTAGCAGATTGCATGTACTCAAATAATCCAGCTATGGAAACACTTATCTTACCCATGAAAAAGCATGAGATAAAAAGATAATTCCCAAAAATGAACCTCAGATGGCAGACTGAACCTTTTCTTGTCTTTGGGATGATAAGCAGGTAAATTCTACCCTCAGTAACATCTGCCTCCTCTATTCTTGCTATGGTCATGGGTTGATTTCTTGGGTTGCAAGAAGGAGATAAAGTCCTGGACAAAAGATTTCTGGAACCTTTGTGTCGTGGGTAGTGTCTAAAATTTGAGGCAAATACCATCTTCAAGCCTAAAGCAGAGGCTTAGATTGTGGATCTGTCTCAGTTTGTCTGGGGGATTCAGGCAGGGTTACTGTCACACACATTCCATCATTTTCCTTTACTTCAATTACACTTTGAGTTTTTTGGGGGGTTTTATTGAAAGAATATCTGTGAGGGAGACTTTAGGACACCAAAACACTGCTTTGCTGCAATATTTACACGAGATTCTGGGAGCTGATATTTCTCATAGGAGGCTGTACCTCTCCTTTGTCCACCGCAAGTTCTATTCCAGAACATACATAGTTACATAAATTATCATGAACAAACACTGCAGTGTTGATGTCACAGTGAGCCATCCTGCCACCTCCGTGTTGAAGGCACTGCTGAGGGTCAGGGGAATGTGGTGATTTTAGGAATGGAGTAAAATATTTCTAGGAGAAAAAGCACAGACATGTCCATCTCTTTTGAACAAAAAGGGAAAGAACTAATAAAAAAACTGGCAGAAATCAGGGCATCCTAGAAGACCAAGGCTATAAATCCTTAAGGGCACTGGTGTTACTTCATTGCAGGGAAACATCACTTTAATTTTATCTCATGGAGTCCTCTATACTGAAAAGTGTTCCATGCCCAGCTGCAGCTCATGGAAATTCACCTAAACATTGCTTTACAACTCATTTTTTTCCCCCACAGCTTTATCCCAAACAAAACACAGATTGTTGAGCCTGAAAGGACCCAAAGAACATCATGGTGGTGGTAAAGCTACTCCAAATCTTGAGGAAAATAAAATATATACAGGGAGGTAAAAGTGACAAAGAGAAGTACAACAAGGAAAAACTCTTAGTTTGTGAATAGAAAATAGAAATATTATACAGAAATTTACATGCTGGAATAACGATTTTAGTAGCTATTTGAGGTAGTCAATAGCTATAGAATAGGATTTTTAATTCATTAATAAAAATCATCATCATCATCATCATCATCATCATCATCATCATCAATTTTTTATATTCTTTTTGTCCAGAAAATTACTGAGCACTTTACAAAGGAGGTCAACAATTAGCACTATTTTATATTCTAAAATCCATCTGACAGGATTTTAAGCAGAAATCCCTCTGGAGCCTACTTTTGAATTTTACTCATGATGGTTTCTTGCTTTGTCCACCAGCAATATTTGCAAGTCTGAGCAGCCTGGCAAAATTGTACCAGGTGATGTTTTTCCCTTTTAATAGGTGAGTGACAATTTTTTTTCTCTCCAATGACTCATCAGAGCAAAACCAGGGAAAACAACTTTGCTTTTACACATTTCTAGAGCAAGTAAACAAGGCTGCTTTAAGATTTTCCTTGGAGGTCTTTTCCTTCCATGTAATATTGAGTGGCACCCTGTTCTCCAGTCTGAAGTGCTTCCACCTACACTGGGATCATTCCTTGACCTTGTAACAGCCTTCACCCACACCTTACCTAGAAATAAGTGTGAGTGAGATCATCCTAAGGCATGGTGACTGTAATTCAAGCATGAAAGCACAGTGAAATCCAGTTACTTCCCTCCATCTTTAGCTGTGATCATTGGGATATTTTTAGTCGACTAAAACCAGGTTCTTCATTACAATGTAATGAAGAAGAATTTACAGTATTTGCAAAATAATTTCTTTTAGAGTCTTGAAGTGGCCATCAGCATCCTTCAGTCTTTTCAAGGGCGGTGTCAAGATAAAAGAATTTGCTTGATAAGTGGAACAATCACTCTGGATTTCTTCAATCAACACTGGGAAGGAAATAAAACCAACCTCAAGCAAGCAAACCAAAGACCAATTAAAAAAAATCCTTTAGTAGATTTTTCTCCCTGATTGACCAAGGTAAATGACTGCTTTAAATTTCAAATTGCAAAGAATCTTAGAAGGCTGGAGGAGAAATTGTTCTGTACCTCCTGCAACTCCCTTCATGCTCCACGTTCAGGGGTGGGTGCTCTTTTGGCCTTATATAAATTTGGGTAGAGTGAGGAGAAAAACACTGACAGTGAATAATTTTATTTTATTCTCTGTGTCAGATCACAACTTGAGTCAAACCACTAAACCATAAAATTTTATACACGCCCATATAAAGCAAGAAACATTAATTCACATTTGTCTCAATCTCTACTCTTCAACCAAACTTCAGATCAAAGAGGAATAACCCACATTTCCAACATGTTTTGAATTATGAGGAAGTGCTAGCATTCCACAAGTAAAAACCCACCAGATAAAACCATTATTAATCTAATTTTGTCCAGGACTTACCTAGTCTCAATGAAATTAGACATCTCTATGAACTTTAAAACCAGAATATTTTGGAAAGCCTGAAAACTAACGTGGAAAAGATTTAAAAGCCAAAACATTTTTTCAAAGAGCAGAAAATAGAATTTATTGTATATTTCCCAAATTTTATCATGTTCTAACACAGTCATAGAATGGTTTGTGTTGGAAGAGACCTTAAAAATCATCTTGTCATGGGCAGGGACACCTTCCATGCACCTGGTTGCTCCAAGCCCCATCCAGCCTGGAACACTTATAGGAAAGTGGAGATTTCCTACTCCTTGTTGGTAGGAAATATGAGTATGATGCCTCAGGTGTTGGCTTTTATATTTTTCAGATTCTGTGCTGCTTTAGTGTGTACTTCTGAGCTTCATATTATGGGATGGTGAGCTCTGTGCACAGAGCAGGGAGACAAAACAATTCCTGCTCCAGCTGGGGACCAAGGACAAATGATCCAAATCTCAGCCCAAGAGCACAAACAACGTGGGCTGAAGAGAGAAAAACAAAAAGGATGGGACTGCATGGGCTAAAGCTGGAACTGGACAATGAACTCCAATATGCAAATGGAGCAGAACTTATAAAAGTGAGAGACCCTGTGACCAGGTGTCCATTTTGTGACCATTTTGGTTCATCTTGGGTGCAGCCCTGGCTGGGCTCTTGTGCTGCCCAAGGTGCATCCATTGAGGCCTCCTAATAAATCCCTGCTTTATTCTTTAACTCTTGTCCAGCCTCTGTTCTAGGTCAGCCTTCACAAGGCATCCAAGTTGTGCCAGCACAGGTTTGCCTGGAGTCTGGATCAGATCTCAATTCTGCAACAGGGGATGTGTCCCTTGACTGTGATTCCTTTAACAAATTTCACATAAAGCAGCAACTTGGAAAAAAGTCTCAAATCTCATCTCTGTAGCATGAGACAGGATTGTCATTGTAAACAAGAGGTAACAGCCTAGGGGAAAAGGAGATAATAACACCTGAATCAGCACATGCCATGAACTTGGGGATATTTTGAAATCAATTTATCCACCAGCTCCATTCCCTGACACATCACATATGCTTCCAGGTATCCTGAGATGCACTGCCTGTCCCAGCTTTCACACCAGCTCCAAACTCCATTATTTTGCTCATCCACTGAAAAAGCAGAGTGTGGAAGAGAGCTCCCAGCAGATGGAATTGATACAGCAAATATAAATAAAATTCCCTGGCAGAAATCAAACTCTCATTTCCCCATCGTTCACTGCAGAGGGTGCTGTCTGCCCACATTCCTGGTCCCTAGGAAAAGGGGGAAAGAGAGTTGTGAACTATTTAAAAGTTTAAAAGGCCTGTTGAGGGATATTACCCAAATGCTCTAAAGTCTTCCACAATTAAGAGACATAAAGTCACATTTCAGAGTCACAACAAAGTCACAGCGGATATTGTCATAGCCAGAGTGGAATTCTGAACAAGCACAAATCAATTTGATTTAAATGGTTTAAATGCAAAAAACAAACAAACAAACAAAAAACCAACCACAAAAACTCCAAAAATATTTTCTTCCCTGCTTTTAATGAAGTTTAAGTTGAATTTCTAGTCTTTCTGAAGTCATTCATGTAGGCAGTGATGCTTCAGTATAAACAATAACTCCCTCCTGGTAAAATCACAAAGTTCTAGGGATCTGCTTTCATACTGAAACTCTGAAAAACAGTTGAAATATCAGAATTTGTGAAACAAGAAAAGTGAAACAATTTATGAAACAAGAAAAATGGGGCTCAAAGATGGTCAGCCCTGTCCTGTCCTTTGCACCTTTGTGGGGATGTCAAGGCAAATCTTGATTTCAGGTGAAGTCACTCTTCTGATAGCACTAAAAAATCAAGATTTTTTTTCCCCAAAACAAGAAGAGTTTATCTGTTGTCCTGCTTAACATATAACAGTATTGTTTAAAAAAAAGATGAGCATCTTTGGCATGCTGGGAAGATGCCAGATCTGCTCTCACCACTTCCCATCAGACCTTTTGCTTTTTCAATTTCCAGCTTTCCATTTTCCATTCTCCTTCTCTGAGCAGAAACAGAACAATCATGAAGACAGCAAAAGGGATTTCAAGGCAGAGATGGGTTACAGCTGATTTTGGGAGGACAGGAGCTGCACCCCTTGGAAACAACCAGTGAGCACGGCTGCCATAGCAGTGGCACAGAAATTTTTGCCCCATCCCTCATGCTGGATGTGTCCAAGTGCTAAAACAGACTCTCCATCCAGCCAAAGCAACCCTCAGGGTTCAGGGAACACTCCTGTGCTTTGCTAACACCTTTCCTATTCTCATTGCTGTAAAAAGGTGTGCTAGCATGAAACCCAGGGAATATGGGGCTGGGGGAATTTTGGGAATGAAATCCTTTCCCGTGGTGTGATAAGAGTTATGCACGGTAGAATCCTTCTCCATCATGTAATCTTCAATGAAAAATTGGATTCCTTGTTCCTAATCTTGCAGCATTTCAAAGCTTTCTCCTGGAGCCAAGCCTGAGTGCTGTTGAAGTGGTTTCACTGTGTGAGAGGAGAGCAGGGACACAGTGAGAGGGCACAAGGTTTAAAACCCAGAATAGTCTTAAAAATCATGACAGCTAAAATTAGGGAGGGAAAATACGCACTTCTGACTGTTCTTATCCCCAGTCTTTGAGTCTTTTCCTAACAATTCCTTTTTCCTTGAATTCTGCCTGCATGAACCTAAGGATTGGAAATATCAAGGCCTGACTGAGAAAGAAAAGTAACTCTTGTCTACAGTTCTAAGTCAGTTTTTTCCTCACCTTCCACATAATAAATTTGCCTTTACTTCTTAAGGAAAGCTCATGAAATTTGAGTTGAATGGGGTGAAGGTCCTATTGCTTCTATCCCATTGAAGAATCTTTTGCCTCAATTAAATTTTCATTGCATTAGACTGGTGAAAGTGAAGTCACAAAGATTTGGAACAGGTTCTAATCAATACAATTTATATATTCAACAATAATGTGAGTTCATGGAGTTTAAAAGTCTTTCCTCAATGAAGACAGACAAAAATCTGTGGTAATCACATATTCTCTGAACAGAGTGAGACATGGTTCTCCCAGGATTTTCCTGGGAATCTGTGAGAAGCTGTGAAAAACTTAGAAAAAATTATTCAAGCAATTATAATCTCTCTTTCTGCAATTATTATTTATTGATATGGTTCTCCAGAGTGTGCTATTCATAGTTCACCAAGAGTGTGAGAGAAGATTCCTAAAAGCCAATCTGGTCTTAGGTCCACCATTGTTTCTATATGAACTGTAGGTTTCTAATAATAAAGTGCCTTTTCCTGCCTTCTGCTGATGGAGTCTCTGTATCACCTTTTTCCCTGATACTGCTTCAGTAATAAATCTAATTAAATAAACTAATCTTTAGAAATCTTCTTTAAAACCTCAAGTTTCTGGAGGTACTTCCCATAAACCAAGGGCTAAAGGGCACTTTTGGATGTGCACAGAGCTGACAGACCCCTGACATTCCATGGAAACCCAAAAAACACCCCAGGAGCAGCAGCTGTGGGACACAGCCATGAGGGAAGCACCAGGACACCTCAGACATGAGGAGCAGGTGACTCACAACCCACCCCAGGGTGCCCAGGATTTGAAATTAACCTGCAAAAAACAAGCCAGAATTCAGGTAATGAATTCCTTTGATGTGAGCTATTTCAAGGGTCAATTAACCTTAAATTTAAAGGATAGGCACTTGAACATTTAGTCAGCTGAACTCTTTGAAAGTGATAGCTTCAGGGGAATTTTGAGTGGGTAGAGAAGGAAGTACAGTGATATTCTTAATTTCAAAAAATTAAAAAATTAATTAATTAAATAACTGGTATTTTAGCAAAACTGCTTATCACCAAACAGCTCTTTTCCCAGTAAAGGTGAATTCTACAATAGTAGAATTACACATGGTAACTTTTCCTCGTATCACAGACTAGTACTATCTTTAAATTTGCCCTAACTATTTTATTTAATACTTATTAATATGCCAATAATAGCAACTTTACTATCCTCTTCTTAATTTTTTTTTTATTTATATGGAGTACAGATATCTTTTCTATTAAACTCTACCTCTGCCTTCCATGTCAACAAAACTCACCAATATCAACTCACCATCAAGGACTTACATATATCAGCACTAAATTCCTCAAATGTCACGGAAAATTGTTCACATTAAGAACACTCTGAGTGTTGCAGTGCTCTAACTTTTACACCATAATTCATGTAAAGAAATACTGTGTAGATAGTACCTTAAAATATTCCCTGTTCAGCATTATATTTCTACAATTAATTATAGAATTCAAGCCTGACAATATCCTGGAAGATTTCCCTGGTCACTGGCCCACATATCAAGATTCAAATCTGCAGCAAGTGTAGAGAAAATACACCACATATCTGCTATGACACTCAGCCATACAGGAGTTAATTGATGCATTAAACTGTATTTGATACTAATTTTGAGTGGGGAGAAGAAAAATTAATATTTAGCATTTGTGCAGAGGTTTCTGAGTCACAGAGCAGAGATCCAGGATGAGATGGAAACAGCAGAGACCCTCTGACCCCTTCACTGACCTCACTAACAAGAATTAGCTAATGTGTGAAACTCAGGGAACAGGAGCATTTGTAGGCGTTATTAACAGGGTGACTCTCTACACCATCACTCTACACATGATAAATTCCTTTTTACTATTGTGAGATGTATTTCTGCATTGTGGCATTTTCAGTTGCTGTTACCTTCTCTTCTGCCTTTGAGCTGAGCTTCACAGAGGCAGCAAAGATCAACTATGGACACAAGGGTGAAAATTTTGAAGCTTCAGGGGAGTGTAGTTGAACTTCATGATAAATTATCTCTTTTTTTTCTAGATAACAAAGGCAAATAGAATCTAAAATTTCATGGGGTGAATTATGGTGTTAATGTGAGATACCGATGGAAGGAGATACTGTGAGCATAGAAACCATTGACTCCTCGTTGCTTCCCTGTCCTCCAGCCCCACAGCTTGTGCTCCAAAATAATTAATTCATTATATCATTAATTCAGTGCAGGTTGTTGCTTGTGTAAGCTCCATACCTGCTTTTGCAGAGAACTGGCCATAAATACATTCATTACTTGGCTTCCATGGGATTTCTGAAATCTCATAATAATGCAGAAGACTTTCTGAGCTGCTACACTGTCTGATCCAGATTCTTCTGGAATACACAGGGAAAATCCCTCAGGTCTTTTCCTTGTTCTTGGGAATCGCATTGAGTCTCTCCCACTTTGCAGACCTTTTCCTGAACACACCTAACTGTTCATTTAAATATCTCCTTGTTAGCACTGTACAGTGGAAGATTTTAGTTTCACATCCTGTCAGATTTAATAACAAACTTCAAGTTTTCCTTCACTACGTGTGCCTCTGCTGATGTTTAACCAATCTCTTTTTGTTCAGGGAGGATTAGGGTTTACACAAAAGCTCTGATTATGGTAGAGATAATTGCATCTCAGTTTTTGGAGGATTATTCTGCTTAGGCATCTATCCCTACATGCTCACAGTCACTTCCACCATCTCCACAAAGCCATTGCCAAAACAGTACCAATGGCTAAATAACAGTAAAGTCACCAATAATGTGATTTTTCGAGGTGCAAAATGACCTTTTGTGTTCTCCTCCTTCTTCCAGCCTGCAGGGGTTGCAGTAAGTCCATCACACGCTGTCTCTGCAGCTCCTTCCTCCTTAGGGGAGGACTCCTCACACTCTTCCCCTGCTCCAGCCTGGGGTTCATCCCACAGTCCTTCATGAACTTCTCCAACACTTGTCCTTCACCTGGGGTTCAGACCTTCAGGAACTGCTTCAGGGTGGGCCCCTTCCCACTGGGTGCATCCTTTAGGAACAGGCATGTTCCTAAATGGAATCTCCATGGGGTCACAAATCCTGCCAGAAAATCTGCTCCAGAGTGGGCTCCTCCATGGGCTGCAGGTGGATCTCTGCTCTCCATGGAGCTCCCTGGGCTGCAGGGGCACAGCTGCCTCTCCATGGGCTGCACCAGGGGCTGCAGGAACCTCAGATCTGACACCTGGAGCAGCCCCTGCCCCTCCTGCCCTGCCCTGGGTGTGAAAACCCAGGGCACACAGGGAATATTTCTCTATCTGCTCTGGGGTGCCCTGACCCCCAGGGAAGCACTGACTCTGACCCTCATTCATGGAGAAAGTTTCCCAGACTTCGAGATAGACTAGAATCCACAAAAATGTGAAATAGATTATAGAGAGGAGTGTAGGTGTATCGCTGGGTGAGAAATTGAGGTTTTGGGATTTTTAGTGTGCTTCGGATGGAAGCAAGATGGAGGGCACAGGATGTCATCCTGGGTTTCTTCTTTATGCTGCTTCTTCCTCCTTCTTCATGGGTTTGGGTGGCATTTTGTAATTGGGCAGAAAATTCTGCATTGTGAGCTCTGTGGGATCAGTTATTGGGTTGAAAGGGAAAATAATCCAGGTGTCAGTTCTTAATTGGATAGTTTAGTCTTAAAAGACCATGGAACAAGAGATTGTTGGCCATTTTGTGCCTTCTAATGAAAAGCTGCTGAACTCACAATAGTGAGACTGTTTTACTGATAAGAAATAATAAACACTGTCTCAAGTGCCTTCAATCCAGACCCAGAGCAACCCACAACTGGTACCCCCATGCTGGGGGCTGCAGGGCTGCTCCTCTCACACCTTCTCACTGCAGCTGTGCAGTTTTCCCTCCCCCTTACACACATCATCCCAGAGGCATCACTGCTGAGCTCAGCCTTATCCAGCTGGGTCTGTCTTAAATCTGGCTGGAATTGGGTCCACGGGCATGGTGGGAGCTTCCAGCAGCTTCCCACAGAAGCCACCCCTGTACCAAAGCCTTGCCATGGAAACCCAACGCACATTTTAGTTCCTCTTCTTAACTTGTTGCGCACTTGGTCTGACCAGGAGTTCTAAGTAGCTCACCACGTGTTTGTTCTATTTTGCTTCCAGATGCATTCAGGAAGCAAATATCCTTTTAAAGCTAAAGTCTTTCATTTTTGAACTGAACTCTACTTTTTATCTCCTTTTAAATAATCACAGTGGCACTTCCAAGATCTTTGTCACTTTTTTTTTCTTTTGTTTACTTTCCCTGTCTTTGATTTATTCTGGGTTGCTGCCTGACATTTTATGCTATATTGGTGGATGGTGTGAGCTCCTCCACTGCTCCTTCAGCACAGGCAACACTCAGTGCTTCCACCTTACTGACACAAAGTGACAAATTGCTTCATGTGGAAGCACAGAAAACACGGAAAAAACTGCTTCAATTACTTTTCCCCATGTTCAAGAGAGATTATTTTTATGTTTAGACACAGTAGCAAAAGGGCCAGTGGCCTTGAGTCAGCTGAAATTCTGTTTTCCTTCTGTGCCTGTCAGTATGATTGGATTTCCTTTTTCTTTTTCAGTCTTACATTTTATTTTAGTCTGTGTTGACTTCCTCAGCACATTGGCACTGAGCATGCCGGAGGGAGAGAAGGAAGGAAGGAAGGAAGGAAGGAAGGAAGGAAGGAAGGAAGGAAGGAAGGAAGGAAGGATCTGATGATCATGCTTTATTTAGTAAAATTTGCACATTACAGAATACTCTGGTGTGGGGAGCCCTGTCAAAAAGAAAGTCCTTGCCAGGGAATGATAAGGTGTATTTGCAGCACATGAATTTAGGTCATGTCTTGAATGTATTTAGGTGAAATATGGTAAAATACATATCATATTTATGTACAGTTGGTTGGATTTTTCCCTTCTGAAGTGAGTTTAGAACTTTTGTCTCCCTGCTTGCACCAGCATATTTCAAGAAAACTTCCAGTTTCAGAGCTGCTTTAAATTAGTCTTGTCTTACTCCAGAAGGACAATCATGTGGCATTATTCTTTTTTCTTTTCTAATTTTTCTTCCAGAATGAAGAAATTTTGCTTTGCTGAGTAAGATGAAAAGGAAGACCAAAGCAGTTCAACACCAACCCGCTGTGTTTTAAGATTTTGAGATTTCATCTTCACATTTGAAGACCACATTTGGTTTTAATATATTTCCACATTTTATTTTTTATATTTTATAATTTGTTGTCACTGTGAATTTACACTCACCTGAGTATATTAAACAGAAATTTAATTTAAGGAATTTCAGGATTAAAATAAAACCATCCTCCCCTGATTAAATCTCAGTCTTTAAAAGAGTGGTCAGGGCAAAATTCAAACAGATTCAGTGCTCTAGGGCTGATCAGGGCTCCCTTTTCAACCTCACTTCTCTGGACTGAAGGGAGCTGAAATTACCCTCATAGCACCATGCTCACCAGGACTGAACTTAATAGTGAAAAAATGAAGGCTTTGAACTTGCAGGGTCGAAAGTGGTGGGTTTTGATGTGATGCAGAAGCTTTTTCCTCAGAAATGACTGAGAAGAAGGAGCTGTGTACACAAAGAGATCACAAATAGAGACACCGACTCCTTTGGGCCTGTGCTCAGAGAATTTCTGGGATTTGGACACACTGGAGAGCCAGGAAAACACATGGATGTCCCTTAGCCATGCTCAGCAGTGCCCAGAGGACAACAAGGTGCAGAATCACAGAAATACAGAATAATTTGTGTTGGAAAAACCTCCAAGATCCTCGAGTCCAACCTGTGGCTGATCACCACTTGGAGCAGAGCACCGAGTGCCACATCCAGGCCTTGCTTGGACCCCTCAAGGGATGGTGACCCCACCACCTCCCTGGGCAGCCCCTGCCAATGCCTGACCACCCTTTCCATGGATAAAATCCTCCTGATGTCCCCCCGACCCTCCCCTGGCCCAGCCTGAGGTCGTTCCCTCTCCTCCTGTCCCTGTTCTCTGGGAGAAGAGCCCAAACCCCGCCCCAGCTGTCCCCTCAGAGCCACAAGGGCCCCCCTGAGCCTCCTTTGCTCCAGGCTGAGCCCCTGCCCAGCTCCCTCAGCCTCTCCTGGGGCTCCAGACCCTTCTCCAGCTCTGTTCCCTTCCCTGGACAGCTCCAGCTCCTCAATGTCCTTCATCAGTTGAGAGGCCCAACACTGGACACAACCCTCGAGGTGTGGCCTCACCAGTGCCCAGCACAGGGACAAAATCACTGCCCTAGACTGTGAAGTTCTGTAATGAACTGTGAAGTTGTCACATCAGACAGGAAATTCAAACATACCAAACTCTGTTGAAACAAAAAGTTTAATTTATTATTTTTTTTTAAATACGTGGGACAAAATGTTCTGAGAAAAACTCCTGAAAAATTTTGCCATCAAATCTTATTGTTCCATACTGGAACAAGAAAACACAGGAAAGATCCAGCCTTGGATAAGGAAGGGAGAGACTCAACTGGTTTTTTTTTGTACACTAAATGTCTTCAAAAGGCTTGGGCTAAATTAACTTCACTTTAGGACACTTGCAGAGCTAACAGACATTAGAAGTTATTTTTTACTCCTTATGGGTGATGATTGAGCTTTCAAAGATGTTAAAAGCTGCTATAAAACTGGAGAGAACCATCCATGCAAGTATAATGATAAAAGTTTCTACAGGCAGCGCTTCACCTCCATCCTACCTAAAAAACAGGTTTTGCTAGGAAAATAGTTTTGGCAGAAATGTGGTTTTGTATGTGACTCAACTAACATCCACTGTTGTTGTTGTGTCACGTGGTGCAGCTCAGGTGCAGAAATAAACAAGTTGTAAATAAATATTTGATCTTTAGTCTTTGCAGTACTTAATGAAGCCTCAGTGCATCTGGTCCTCAGGGCCTCCCAAAGCGAACTGGGGCCTCTCAGGAGGAAGGAAAAAGCAAGAAGAAATCCCTGGAAGCTGTTATGGTAAAGTTCAGTTATGCAGATGCCACAGCAGCAGGTAATGACCCTGTGCAGGCAGGAATCCTGCCTGTCTTGGTTTGAAAAGACAGGTGTGTGCTAAGGAAGGTAGGAGTCTTCCTTGAAATGGAAAATGTAAACCTCCTCCCTCCAAATTATTATAAATTTGAAATTAAGGGGCTCTCAGGCAAAGATATGGGAATAGGAATAACAGTTCTTTATTAGGAAAGAAAAGAAAAGTAAAATAAAAATGCAGTAATACAAAACAGCACTGCCAGAGTCAGAACAAGAGCTGGCCCCCTGTGTGTCAGGGCGGTGTCCCAGCCCCATCCCATGGGGGCTCAGCCCTCCTGCAGTGCCAGCTGTGGCTCTGCTGCAGCAGGGATCCTGCACAAGGGGGGAGTTTTCCTCTGCAGCTCCAGGGCCGCTGCAGATGGGCCTGGGCTCCCTCTGGCAATGCAGGGCAGCAGAAAGCTGCTCCTCTGGCAATGCAGGGGGCAAAGGCTGCTGGGGTGTCCCAAAGCTCAGATTGGATCCAGGTAGGAATGCTTGGCTCCTCCCCTGGGCGGAGCATCTCCCCATGGGATGGTGGAATTGGATCAGCCATGCAGGGACACTTAGTGGCCATGAACGGAAAATAATTCTTAATTAATGGCCCATGAACAGAAGATAATTAATGGCCCATGAACAGCAGAGATCTCCTGGAGGGAGGATTGGTTGTGGATGAGATAAAGAAAACTGCCCAATGAACAGAAGATAACTGCCCCACCTCTGACAGATGTGATAGAATACACATCCCCAGCCACACCTTGGTAATCTAAGACACTGCCATGTGCTTGGATATGAGATATTTATCTGTTGATTTTTGATAGAAGCACACACTGATGGAAAAGAGGGATCTGCTGATAAGCTTGTAAAACAGTCAGTGCTGTTGTGTTATGAGAATGAGGCAGGTATTCAAAAAGAATAATGGAGTTTCTTTTACTTTCCTGAGCATGTATTTGTTATTTTCTCTTAGAAACACAATTTGGACAACCCCACATGGGTTTTTTTAAGATGTATCTTTAAATCCCTTACTGCGTGGACCATAACAATAAGAAGTTATTTCACGTATCATTACTGATTGAGCACGGTCCAAATTTAAAAGCAGATATTCTGCAGAACCATCTAACACTCACTCACTTCAGCCAGAACTCTTTCAAAAGACCATGATTCATCAGGGAACAGAACAATTTCCATGTCTAAAGCTCCTTTTTTTTTTTTTTTTTTATTGTGTCTCTAAGTACCTCACAATCAGTGGAGAACTGTCATTTTCCAGCCCACTTTATGTCATGAGCTAAGTGACTAACCTGTTCAAAGTGTTTAGTGTCAGCTTGGAAAACAGAAAAATCCAGACAAAAGGAGAAAATTAGCATCCTGAGGAGTACAATAAAGCTCATACAAAGATGAAGATTCAAATAATCTCCATTCTAATCTTCTGAAAAATACCCAAAGGCCTATGAGAAAGGAGTTTCTCTAAATTTTTGGCTGATGATATATCTTAAGCTGTTTTCCCTAAACAGAAAGTTTTATCACACTAGAAAAGTTGGCTTTTAGAATGTGTGAAACTTTTGAAGAGCCTTTGGATCATTGTGTGTGAAGAGTCAGAAACAAAACAGAAGATGAAATGCAGGCTTAGTGTGGGTAGATAATGACAAAATAACTTGATACCTTTCCCTGAAAAATTAAGATTTTCATTGAAAAGTATCACGAATTTAAATCTGCGAGTGTGGGTAGGGTACAGCAGCTGCTGCAGTGCCATAGGGACACAGCCAGAACTCTGCTGAGGGGACACCAGGAAAAGGGGAGGTGACATCAGGCAGCAGGCAAAGAACTCACTGGCTGAGTTCCCCAGGAAATAGGACTCAGGCCTCAGCTCATGTCATGGTTTCTGTTATGAACTGGCACAAAATGATGATCCCATATAATTCAATTTCCCAATGAAAAGCTAGAGGGCATCTTCTATTAACAGAAAAATCAGGACTTTATATCCTAAAAGCTGCATGACCTCAAAGACTGGAATTAAAAGAAAGCTGAAAGGAATTTAAAAGGGAAAAAAGTAAGATTACATATTTGGAGACATTTCTGCAGTGAGCTGGAACACAGAAGTTGGAAATGGGTGAGAAAGAGGAGCAGTGGTGCAGCACAGCTGCTAACAGGGTGAGGGGGAAATGCTGCGCTGATGCCAGCAAGGAGGAAGCTGAATGCAACAGCCAGAAACTGCTTCCAATAGACTCAAGGAAAATTGTTGGCCTGGTATAAGAAATGGAGGAGATCTCACTTGAAATGCAGTGCTCACATCTCTCTGTTCATGGCCAACAGAGATGGAGCCCTGAGGAGGTGGAAGGAGAGATTGTCCTGGTCAGTGAGTGAGAGCCCACTTTGGGATGTGTTGGAACCCCAGGTAATAAGAATTTTGGGCTTTCTGAGCTGAAAGGCACAGACCCTCAAGAAAACACTACATTTGACCTGAACCCATAGAGAAGGCTTTCAAAATGGAATAGTAAAACTGAGATTATGAGTGTCTAGTTATAGTTTGAATAGAATATGACAATATGTTTGTATAGAATGAGTGAGGCAAAAGCAGCCTTGGTATTCCAAATAAAAGGCCAAGGAGAGCTGGGATTGTCCTCTGCCAGTACCCCAGTGGAACAAACTCCAGGGATAGAAAAGATCTTTTGAAGCTGAAAAAACAAATTTAGAACAAGAGCATCTGATTTGAACTGCCAGTGAGTGCCTTTGAGCTGATAGCAAAAAGATTTATGGGCATTCACTTAAGAGTTGGACTTGATGATCACTGCGGGTCCCTTCCAACTCAGAATATTCTGTGATTCTGTGATTTCACACTTCAGGATTGGTGAAGCCTTGGAATA
This sequence comes from Zonotrichia albicollis, assembly GCF_047830755.1. NCBI lineage: Eukaryota > Metazoa > Chordata > Aves > Passeriformes > Passerellidae > Zonotrichia > Zonotrichia albicollis. The sequence goes on from NC_133823.1 coordinate 4,856,294, forward strand.
GCATTTAATAGAAGAAAAAGAAATAAAAGTGGTTTTGTAACAGCTGCCATGTGGGATTCAACTTCAGTTTCCATCTCTCACAAGAACAGAGGATGCTCTTTCTGAGCAAAGTACTATTCTCTATTTTGGGCTAAATTACCTCCTGGCTAAGTGCTCATCTCTGAATCTGCACAGCAATGCAATGATGATTTCTTTTCTGGCAGATGACAGCATGGAAAATAATGGCACCTCTGCAAATCTTCTTTTACCCTCTCAGAGTAGGCCATGATGAGAAAAGACTCCTCTCTTGAGCCTGGGAGATGGATGGAGATGCTGATGGGTATGTGGCACATCACAATGAGAGCTCCTCTCTAAACTGCTCAAGTTCAAATGTTTACACCACTGACCAGCTCAAAAACACCTGAAATGTGCTGCTCTACTTTGAGCATCTTGCAATTCAGACCTTTTACTTTAAAAAAAAGAATAGTATTGGTTGCATATGATTTCTTAACCACTGAAAAAAATCCACCTATGTATTATTTCACTTACGCTCATCTCTGGGTTGCCTAATATTGCAACTGGGTTTTATTCATAAAACTAAAGATTTATTCATAAAACTTCTTTTTCAATTCAGTTAATATGATTAAAATGAAATTAATAAAAAAGGGAAATGGATTTGTGTTCAAGATTATTGGCCTGAATTTCCAGAAACACTGCTCCTTACAGTGTTGCTTCCCCTAACTTCAACTTCTTCCTCTTCTCTGTTTAAATGAAATTTCTCACTTCAGCTTTCAGTGTGCAGCACAGAAATGTCCTCTGTGATGTGACCTTGAAGCTTCACTGATGGAAGGAACAAAACCTGGTACTCTCCAGGGGGCTGACCATTTTGGGGAGAAATATTGAAGATTCTCACAAGCACTGTGTAGGTTCTCTCTTATTACTACTTTTAAACATTTATAATGAAACAGAATTAATCTGGACTCTTTTCTCAGCTGGTGAACAGATTGTGGATGTAATGCACTCTGATGCCTTATCAATCAAATTTAATTTGCCTCCTTGGCTCCTCCTCCATTTTCCTGGAGCTGCCCAAGTCCCATCACTTGTTTTTTTAAGCAGCACTTGGTGTAGCAAGCACCTGTGAAAAGTGCAATACCAGACATTGCTGGGATTCTCTTCTGAAACCACCTCTTTTTTCATCATTATTTCCTCATTTAACAATCTCAAAGCCTTGCTCTTGTGCCCACACCTGGTGGGAAAGGTCAGAATTCTTTGAGGCAGTAGAGCAATGTAGAGCAATGCTGAGTGTATTTACTGACAAAATAGTGACTTGTGGAGCAAAATTCTTTATTTTTGGTTATTTGTCTGAGGTAATGAAGTAAAAAGCCCAAAACTATTGAAGTAGAATTCTGGCTAACTGATGGTTTTTATGGGTTGTAAGAAAGTAAAAAACCTCGGCAAACAGGATCCTACTTTGATCTTTCCCTACATCTTTGGTGGAGGGCCTGGCATAATTTCTGGCTGACTTCAGCAGAGCAAGAACCCTTCCTTGTCACTGTTATTCCAGGTGAGACTTTCTAACAGCTTTGTTTTAGCAGGAGGACACTGAGAGGAATGTTGTTTATGGCGGGTGTGAAAAAATGCAAGATTTGGTTGGAGTAAAACCAGAGAGATGGGGCCTATTTCACTGGGGTTTTTAAAGGGATAACTCATTTGGACCTAGTTTCAAAGACAAGTTTTAATTAAAAGCACATTGTGCAGATTTGTAAGAAAGTGGCTAACTGGTAGAAGGTCAGCTATCTTGTAAGCAGCAAGTCATGGGAAAATTGTGCTATTATGGGTTACATAAGCATAACAAAGCTTTCATCTATAATTACTATTAAATTCATCCTCTTTGAATAGGCTCCACAGCTCTGCTGGCCTTCAGGGCTTTAGCTAACACGGGGTTTGACTTTTTGCTAGTGAAAGAAACTTCCCAATCAGCAAAGAATATAATGAGACCTGATTCCATCCTTTCAGTGGGCAGAGGAGAGAACAAAGGCAAAACAACACAGAGAGAGCTGGGGCAAAAATTGCAGCAGATAAAATTCAGCTGGTGTTCCAGAACAGAGCAAATTTAACCCCAGAAAGTCTTTGAGGAAGACCATGTCCTGGTCTTTGAGGAAGAAGGACATGTCCTGAGATGACAGCTGATAAAAAGGGACATCACTTGTCATCTGCCAAGAGTAGACAGGTCTTGGGCAGAATGTTGTATTCAGAGACAGGAGAATGATTGCTTATCACAGCTATTCCAGAAATTGTGCCAGGGAATGGATTCATCCCCAGGTTCAGAAGTTGGAATCAAGATCAGCACCACAGACATCATCTACATTGGCTGTAGAGAGCAAGGGAACACCAGCAGAGGGCTAAAGTCAGGCAGATGGAACAAGTATCACCAAAAGTTAACACAAATCTTTAAGTGTGACACAGTGCTCCTGGAGCAGGGTCAGTGGAAGCTGCAAAGGTGATACAGGGACTGAAGCATCTCCCAGGAAAGACTGAGGGAGCTGGGGTTGTTCAGCCTGGAGAGAAGGCCCAACTGAGAGGGGCCCCCAGCCCTGCCTGTCCCTGTGTGTCCCTGGGCGTCCCTGGGTGTCCCTGTCTATCTCTGGGTGTCCCTGGGTGTCCCTGGCTGTCCCTGGCTGTGTCTGGCTGTGTCTGGCTGTCCCTGGGTGCAGGGAAGGTCAGAGCAGGGCCCAGGCTCTGCTCCAGGCCCCAGCAATGGCACCAGAGGAACGGGCAGGGACTGAGCCCAGGGAGTTCCACCTGGACATGAGGAAGAATTTCTTCACTGAGAGCCCCCAACAGATTGTCCAGAGAGGCTGTGGAGTCTCCTCACTGGGGATATTCCAGAATTGCTTGGACACAACCCTGTGCCCTGTGCTCTGCCTGAGCGGAGACCTGAGACCAGGTGACCTCTGTGGTCCCTTCCAGCCTGACCCATCTGGGATTCTGTGATTCTGTTGCAAACATTCTATATACAAAGATGGACTTCTAGCTTTAGTTATTTCCGTGTTGCATTGTTATAACCAAGAGCAGGAGAGTTCCTGTACATGTTTAGGTATATACAGGGCTAATCTTTGATGTCCTTCACTGAGACACATTTGCTTTGGTTCTGCGCAATTCATTCAGCTGTATAAATGTCCACAGAAAAACATCTAGCATTAAAGAATTAACCTCTAGCATTAATGTATTAACATCTAGCCTGCTTGAAGCTGGACATGGCCTCTGATCTTGTCATAAATGTTGCTGGTGGTTTCTTTTCATTTCAAACTCTTTTTTATTCAAACTGATAAATGCCCAAGTAAGTCAAATTAGTCAAAACAAATCACATCTGAAATCTTGACAGGACCCCCCCCCCCATCCAAACATTACCCCACTGACTGGACATGAAAAATTCAGTCTCAGATTTATTTAAAAGAATTTGCACTTAAAGAAAGCATCATTAGCTCAGGTGTAGAGAAATGCTGAGTATATTTACTGACAAAATAGTGACTTGTGGAGCAAAGTTCTTTATTTGTGGTTGTTGGTATGCCCCAAGCTAATGAGGTAAAATTCTGGCTAACTGATGGTTCTTATGGGTTGTAATAAATCTAAAATATTTTCTTTCCCACAGCATGACATTGAGACATTGCTTCTTGCAATTATTTGGCCCTAGAACTATAAATCTGCTAATTATTTCTATTTTACCAGTTAGGATAGTGCAGATTGTATTGTAAGTTTTGAAGAAAAGGTCACCTAAAGAACAGAAAGTCCCCTAAATTTTGTTGCTGGAACATGACCAGGTAACTCATGATTGTGCTTTTATGATGCTGTCTGGACCACTCAATTTCTCTAGAGAGGTTCTTCAGCTTTTATGTTAAAAACACACTCAGGTTCTCCCTTCTTCATATAATTTCTCAGGCAATATTATGTCAATTTATATAGATATTTGTATTCATTGAAGCTCCTTTATTTCCATGGATATTTTCTAGCTCTTTCTACAGAGTACACACAAAGAATTATTTCTCTTTATTACATAGCACAGAGCCAAAGATCTGCGTATCTTCTTTATTACATGAATTATAAAATATTTAAAGATACTTTTTCCCCCTTAAATATTTCAGTAGATACATAGACTAAGTGATGTGCAAATTCTCCTTCTGGGGAGACAGAGACTTGTGCTTAACTTTACAGATAAATGGAAGGGGACCACCTGTGCATACATTTCTAAGACTGGAAACTTAATGTGCCATAGAAGAATAGCTGCCATAGCCACTTTTCAAGGAACAAGACATGGAAGTGTGTTTTCCCAACAGGTCTATTTTCCTTATCACCTGCTGCCATTTGCCTTGAGGAGTAAAAAATGACTCCTTGAAAATGCATTCCAAGATTAAGAATTCCATATCCAGAACGTGCTGCATTTGAGCTTTCCTCATATGGGAGAAGAGCATGAAAACACACAAACACCTGGGCAAACATCTGCTGGCTTTCACTGCAGCTAATTCACCCACCATCTCCCTCATCCTGGGCTTTTCTCTCCCATTTTCCACTGCTTGAGCAAACAGGTGATTTGTGGTTGAATGTCAATCCATAATAATCCACATTATCTTTCCCAACTTTATTTATTCCCTTCAGTTTCTCTTCTTCTCTTCCTCTTTTTCCATATTAAGATTGCTGTGTTTATTTTTACCTGTAACCCAATGAGTTAATTCAGACTATTCACCTGCAGAGTCCATTTTTTCATGTCTTATTCTCTTTCAAATAACAGAGTTTGGCTTTCAGTTTTGGAAGTGCCTGTGCAGTGATTCTTGCAAATTTATAGCATGGGAATGGGATTATATTTTTCTATCAAATATTACAACAACAGGATTTTCTAGACATGGATTTCAACAAGATGGAATAGGAAATGGCAAGACAGTATACCGGTTTTCTGTACTTCTAGTAATTTCTGCCTTTCTTACCCGCACTTACAATGTATGGCTTGGGAAAAGAAAATATATTTGCTTGAAGAGTATATTTATATTTACAAAAAATGGCTTGAGGGTGCCTGCCTTTCAATAAGACTTGAAAGTGCATAAAAGATGTTTCTACTTCTTAATTAGGATCCTTAAAAATTGAGGCTAAATATGTGAGTGAACACTGCTCATAGCTCGAGGGTTAGAGGGCATCTTACAAGAAATATAAATTTATAATTGCAGAAGGTCTTGAAATTGGAAAGCAAAATTGAAAACATGATTGTGCAAATATTAGCACAACTCAGAATGATCAAATTAATCCAGTTCAGCTGGTCATGATTTCCAAGGGTTTAAAGCTGACTAGACCAGAAAGATTAAATAAAATTGAAATAATGTTTCTGCTTTATACCTGCTTAAAGTAATCCAGGACATCAGACTTAATGAAGGTAAGGATTTTAGGTGATGAGTTTGTGTATGTGTGAGGCAAACGAGGATCCTGAAACAACAACACTAAAGCTGCTTTGAGGATTCTCCCTGACGTTTGTGCTATGTACCTCTGGATGCAATGTAAACATAAATTAATTTCCATCTCTGCTTCCATTTGGGGAGTTATTTCCAACTTCTTCCCCTTCTTGTTTTCATCTGGATATGCTTTTGTCCTGGTTTTGGGGTTAACAAATTTACATAGTTTTTCTTTCCAAAAGGACCATTTGATCATCTAAGTATTGTATTTGCAGGGATGCCCCAACGAAGGCAGGAATGATGAATCTGACTCCATGTTCTCAGAAGGCTAATTTATTACTTTATTATACTATATTATATTAAATAATGCTATACTAAACTACACTAAAGAATACAGAAAGGATACAGACAGAAGGCTAAAAAGATAATAATGAAAATTCATTACTCTTTCCAGAGTCCCAACACAGCTTGGCATCAATTGGTCAAAGAGTGAAAACAACTCCCAGCAGAATCCAATGGAACAATCACCTGTGGGTAAACAATCTCCAAACACATTCCACATGAGCACAACACAGGAGAAGCAAATGAGATAAGAATTGTTTTCCTTTTCTCTGAGGCTTCTCAGCTTCCCAGGAGAAAACCCCTGGGTGAAAGGATTTTATCAGAGAATGTGAATGCCAAAATCTAAGTCAGATGAATTTTTGCTGTGACCATGAGAGATAAAACTTGTATGCTAGTGTGTCTGGATTTCCACTGTTCAGAATCTGAAGGATCCCCTTCTCTCAGCAAGCAATTAACCAAAACCCACATGTCAACATCCATCTTACAGTTCTGGGGCAGGGGCTGTGCTTCAATCTGCTCAAAAGCTTCATGAAAACATCATGAGATATTCCTTGGACACATGTGCATGAAGAGATCCCATTGTTTTCCTCTTTTCTCCTGAATTGTTCTTGACTAATATCTGTCTTCCCCAAATACAGCCAGTCTCCATCTGAAGTTGGCACAGCTGCTGTTTTCCTGGTTCCAGTTGCTGTTACAATAGATGCTCCAATTGTCCTCTCAATCTGTCTCCAGTTTACTCTGTCCAGATCTTCTCTTGTTCATCAAAAAGTATTTTATTTCCTAATGTTACATCCCAGTGCAGGAACTTACACACTTTAAAAAGCAAATATCCGTCTTCTCCTCTGATAAATTCTGATTTTTATTCCCTTCTCACTGTAAGACCTTTAAAATAATTTAGTGCTTCTTTTCTGAACCATCTGCTTTTCTTTTTCTCCCCCAAAACTTTCTGATGCAGAAAAGCTTCATGTCACAGAACTCTCAGAGGCAGTAGCCATAAGAAAATCAATCCAGTATCCAGAGTCAAATTAAGAAAGTTCTAAGTTGTTTTTATTGCAGGAGAATCTGCAAGACAGATTGCTGTAAACATAATACAGAAGTCCTTGTAGAGCAAAAAGATTCAGTTTTGGGAAAGGCTATTGGTTTTGCTGACAGAGATGAGATTCCAGATGATAAAAGAACAAAAAAAAATGTTAGTAATGGTAGTAATAGTAATAAAAAGTCCCCAATTGTGCTGTCTCAAATCTGCAAGAAAGGTTTACTTTTAAAATAAAAAGAAATATCCAAGTTAGACATGTGAAGAAATGAAAAACTACAGAAGGTCTACCCAACAGTTAATGGAATCAAAACCCAAAGTGAAGAGATAAAGCAAAAATAAAGGACCTTAAGGTTGCAAGCTGGCTTCAAACTGAAGCTTGAACTGCAGTTCAAAGTGGAAAATGTGGATTTATGTCAAGAGGCCACAGATTAAGATCTGCCACCTGCCCTGAAGACTTTACATTCAGAGTAAATCAAAATGAGTTTCTCTCTGGGGATTGCTGAGTGCCCCTAGAAGGAGCCTTATGATCATAAAAAATGCCTTGGGGTATTTTGAATAAACTTTTTTGTTTAGAAATAAATGACCCGAACTCTGTTTTCTGTTATCCTGCAATAAACCCATTGTAACTCTTCTGATAAAAACTTGGCTCGGGTGCCATTGCTGCATCTAAAACACCAACAAACTGTGGTGTTTCCAGATTGTAGCAAAAATTGTAGAAAAAATAATCCTGACACAGTAAATCTGGGAAGATTAACTAGAGACTCCTTAAATTTTTGGCCTAACATTTTCAATTTCTGGACAAAAATAAAATAACACAGAAATACAGAAACTAGGGCAAAATTTCCAGCTGAATACATGATTTGTGTGAACTCTCTTCTCTCCCCAGCTGATAAGAAATAACAACACTTTGTCTCTGAATCTAGGTCATAGATAAAGTTATTAACATCCCCATTCCAGTGCTGTGGAAACCTTTCCCAGTTTTCCCAAAATCCTACTGCAATGGATAATGGAAGCAAGGAACAGAGGCTCAACATGAAAACCATCTTTACACTAAGTGAAGCATCAAAAATGCAACCACCAAAAGGAAAAACAGAAAGGACATAAAATAATAATTTAAAGGGAAAAAAGGGGAGAAAAACCTGATAATTAACAGAAAAAACATTAGAAAATAATAGATTGATATATTATATATATATTCTATACATAAAATAATATAAAAGATGCATTTTTATATATATGTGTGTATGTGTGTGTATATATATATATATATATATATATATATATATATATAAATAAAATAGATCTAATTTTAGAAAATAATAAATTGTTGCCGTTAAGCTATGCTGTGGCCATCTAGCCAGGGACTGCAAAACTGCACAATGGGAAGGCTGCAGGGAAAGGTTGAAATTATTTAAAGATCTCAGTGTCCCTCAAAAGACAGGACTTCAGACCATTTTTGTAAAAATTGACTTTCTTCCCAATCCAGGGAATATGAATATGTGTTCCTGAGGAGTGAGGAGAAATAATCAATAAAGTGAGAAAGATGCAAACACACAATGCCAACAGGTGGCTTGGTCACACACGCTGATCTCTGAGGCATTAAAGCTGAAAAGTAGAAAAAGTATTTTCTGGAGATTTATTTTGTGCACAGCATTATTCTCACTAGGGCCCTGTTCATTTCCTGACAGAAGAGGCAGTGTCCCATCTGCACACTTGGCTCTTCCTGCCCATCCAAGCACTAAAATGGTGAATTCTTAAATTAAAATATTAATGCATTTCGAAAAAAATTGAGAAACTTAGAGAGGTTTCAACAGGTATTTTTTGCTCCATTTTTCTATCTCATCATGGGCAAGGAAAGTAATTTCTAGAAGATACCATTACTCAGAGCATTCAGATACACAGTTCAAGAAAATGGAATTTCATGGAATCACAGAATGGTTTGGGTTGGAAGGGACCTTAAAACCATCCAGTTCTACCATGACAGGGAGAAAGCCTCAAATTTTTTTTTCAAACTTTGCTCAAAGCCTCATCCAACCTAAACACATCCAGTTTAAACCCATGAGGAAAATTTCTTTCCTATGTGTTTGTTGCAAAGTTAAAATTTGGGCTGGAAATTACCTCTCTTTAGTATATTTTTCAAAGCCGTTGAGGAATGTGGTAAATGATGGGGAAAGATCACAGTGCAGGTGGGCAGGGATGTATGAAGGGGGTTTGGGATGAGGAACAAGACGTGGGAGATGCCACTTGTTCACAGTTGGGAGTGTTGGAGGAGGTGATCCAAATGAAAAACAAGTATCCAAAATGGAAATTAGAATTTTGCACATCAGTGACTTGTGAAAAAAATGGGTGTCAGTGTGTGACTGTTTAAATACAACTCCAAATTACAAACCCCAAAGCTTAAATATTTCTAAACTAGAGTTTAATCACATTACACAAGGGTAATATCATGGGATTCCCTTTGCTGTACCCACATGATAAAATCCCCTGAGTGGCTCTGTGCCCAAAGAGCCTCTCTTGAGCAAGCACAGGAAAGAAAAGGGCACTACAAATTTAAACTGAAAAATCCAAAAAGTTGGTTGTGCCACTTTAAAATAACACATCATTGAGCCTCTGCATGACATGGGTTTTGAGTGTTTTGCAGCAGTGGATGTCTGATAAACAAAAGCAGAATTACTGCTGAATAATTTGAGTAAGTAAATGAAACCCTTATTATGACTGTGGTACCCAGAGTGTGCTCTCGCTGTAGGATTTCATCCAGAAAGGCTGCAAACAAAGCACTGAGAATTAGCTACGGCCAGATGAGAGCAAAACAGCAAGAAATGAAGGCCAGAGAAAGGGGAAGATGAAAGCTTCATGGCAGCATGACTGCCCTACTTCTCTGAGCCAGCTCATCTTCAAAGCAAACTGAAAGCAGATGAACCTGGGAGTAGAATCCACCCTGAGCTCTGCTGCTCCTCCTCAGAGAGATGAGAGGATCCATCAGCCTCCCTCTCCTGGCAAGGGCTGGCTGCTCTCACATGGGGGTATTGGAAGGGTTTCAGCACACTGGACCTCTCCATGCCCCCACAAGACCAGTGTCTGTTTTGTTCTGTGGCTGATAAACCAAAGCGTGGGGAGGTCAATTGACTCCTGGCAGCAAAGCTCCTCATTCCTGCAGAATGTAATCCCTCTTCCAGTACTCGCTGTCCTGGAAAGTCAGCCAGGAAGATATAAATTTAAATATTTAATAGAACTAAATATTTAATCCGTCTCAACACCCACTTCTTCTCTGCTCTATTCCATTTCTTCACTCCTCCTCTGTTTCAATGTGTTCATTTTGCCTCTTCCTTTACCCCCTCAGGTGGTTGCTCTCCCTGCAGCCCCTGGTTGTACTATTTTTACCCTTTTATTCATTCTGCTGCTGCTTTCTTGCTTCTTTTATCCATCACCCAGGAGTGTGCAATGTTTTCTATCACACACTGACTTGTTGAGCAGAAATTCTTGAGAAATTCTTCCTGGTATTGTATTTACTGGGTCCTGACAAAGGAAGAATGATCAATCTGACTCCATGTTCTCTGAAGGCTAATTTATTATTTTATGATACTTCTATATTAAGGAATACTATACTAAATGATGCTAAAGAATACAGAAAGGATACTTACAGAAGGCTAAAAAGATAATAATAAAAACTCCTGACTCTCTCCAGAGTCCTGACACAGCTTGGCCCTGATTGGCCAAAGAGTGAAAACAACTCCCAGCAGAATCCAATGGAACAATCAGCTGTGGGTGAACAATCTCCAAACACATTCCACATGAGCACAACACAGGAGAAGCAAATGAGATAAGAATTGTTTTCCTTTTCTCTGAGGCTTTTCAGCCTCCCAGGAGAAAAATCCTGGGCAAAGGGATTTTATCAGAAAATGTGAATGCAACATCCTGGTTTCCAATTTTGGGACTTATTTGATCCCTACTTGGGTGCTGTACAAAGTCATTTCACAAGAAATGACCACATCTCATGCATTGGAATGAGTGTGCCCAGAAAAGCTGTGGCTGCCCCTGGATCCCTGGAAGTGTCCAAGGCCAGGTTGGACACCCTTGGAGCACCCTGGGATAGTGGAAGGTGTCCTGCCCATGGCAGGGGTGGGAGTGGATTCTTTTTGAGGTCCCTTCCAACCCAAACCATTTCCTGTCTCCATGAATTGGGTGTCCCCAACACCACCACAGCACTTGCAGGACCAGCTCCCAATCCTGTGCCAGTGGAGACCTGAGGAGAGTTTTGAAAAATGCTGGAGAGCAGCTGCTACTTGAGATCCTCTTGTGAAAACTATCAACTCCATCTCTGCTGGTGCCCAGTGATGTTAAAGGCTGCTCTGGAAATCACCACTCTCCCTCTCCCCTACTGGGCCAATCAGATGAGCAAAGAATGAGAAGGAATGGAAAAGCTCATCCAAACTCCAGAGCAGGCAGGAGAGGGAATAAATTCAGAATCATGGAATGGTTTGGGTTGGAAGGGACCTTAAAGATCTTTTAACACAATCCTCACCCCAACGTGACTGTACACAGCTGACAGGTCACACAAGTAAAATATTACTGGAAGAAGGAACATGTCAGTGTCCTCAGGAAAGCAAGGAAAAAGACCCTGACACAAAGATGATCAGAAAGTTAAAACTTGCTGATTTTTGCAACACTTGGGAGACAGTTGAACTCTCACCATTTCACATTTATTATCATTTTTCAGTTGAGTTCTAAACACACCTTACAGAAAAAGGCTGGTTGGTTGTCACTAACATGACAGTGTCTGTACTTACTCCTCTTTTATTCCTCTATAATTTTTGAAGCTGTAGATTTGTGTCAATAATCTATTTATTCAGGGACTTTCTGCTTTCCAACCTCCATCCATGTTGTCACCCTCTCAGAGACAAACCAAGGCAAAAGAGTCAAATCCCATATGTTGTTCAGCTGCAGCATTTCACACACCTGTCCTGGATAATTGGATATTAGTCACCTGTTTCAATTCCCTGGACTTCTACATGGAAACACAGTGAGTAGTAATGGACAAAGACTTTTTCCTCATTTCCAGCTAAATCAGTCCATCCACATCTGAACAGGAGTGTTTGTATGAAGAACAATTGTTCCTTAACCCCCTGACTTAACAAAACAATCATCTACACAAAGGAGTGAAACAGCAGAATACCAAAAACAAGCAAGTTTGACCTGAGCACCTGTTAGGAATAAATGTTCTTTTGGATATTTGCAATCAAGGCATGCAAAACACTCTTATTTGTCCCAGATTTTGTGTCAAAGAGAAACACAAGCAGGCTTTACTGGAAACTTCAAAGACATTACCAGTGACACAGGGGTTGGATTTATGGCCCAAGGATTTGCTTAGCTTTTCCACAGAAGCAGACAGTTTATAAAACAATCCAAAATCAACTCTGAAGCTCCAAGACACAGGACAAAAAAACTTTTTCCTGAGTCAGGGCACTGTGCAGGGTAAAGCACCAGGCGTATGCTGCCCACTGGGGGGCATCAAAAATAAGGGAAATTCTTAAGCCCACTGAAGCCTGTAAATGTGTTTTCATTTCAGAGCCTGATATGACTGTGTAGTCAAACATTACTTCTCTTGGACTTTGGAAAACTTCCCATCATCTTCATATATAAAATACAAGTTTCTTCCAGCAGGTTGGCATTTTTGATCCTGGTTTCCACAGTGTTGGGCACCTCTGGTTTCTGAGTAGGCTGCTCAAGTCCTGCAGCCCTGCAGGGGGATTGTTCCCACTACTCCCATTCCTGATTCAAAGGGACTTTCACAGAAAAGTTCTTCTTTCATCTCAGTGCAATCAGTCGGGAGCAATTGTGCTGGGAGGAATTTTAAAATCCAGGTTGGAATCAGCATGTGTGTGAGAAATCAAGGGAGATGACAGGCAATGGCCACAAAATAAATCAAGTGAACTTTATTTTGCTCTAAATAGTAGGACACTAGAGGGAGTGTCTGTCCTTTTCCTTCCAAAGACTTCTCGGAAGACTCAAGTGAAATAGTTTCCTGCAAGCAGTGAGGGAAATGCAGCTGATATTCAATCACACAGAATCACTGGAGGTGCACAGGCACAGCACTGAGTCACCACACTGCCTTAGCACCCTGACCTCTGCTCTGCTCACTGCTCCCTCTCTCCTTCCCTGTTTTCCCTCCCCAGGTAGGACTGGAACTGCTCCCTTCTCACTCTTCTGTGCTCTGCTGAGCTCCTCTTTCCCCCTTAAATAATTGTAACAACAAGTTCTACTGAATTCTTCAGGTCGGCTGATAATCCAAAATAAATCTCTAAATCGAGACATCATAAACAGATGGAAAATTTTAAACTTTATAGTTACGGTTGGCAAGTAACAGTTTTGCAAATATTAAGGAAATATGAGAATATATATTTAGATATATTTTAGGTACATATATTTCTGAGTCTGATTTTTTTCTATATTATACAATAACATGCAAAGTATCCAAGTAGGATCCAAAGAAAAACAAACCTGTTGAGACTAAGGATGTGTTTCAGGGCATGTTACCTGCATTAACCCCCAGCATGACTAAAAGTGAGGGTGAAGAAGATATTTATCTCCAAGTCATTAGATGCCAAATAGGGCTTTGAGGTTCTCTTTGTTGGGCAAACAACATTCAGAGATGAGCCCATTAACAGAAAGGGAGAAAAGAGAATTTCAGCCTCCCTCTGGTATCACAGGGGCCATAGAGCTACAGCAAAGGAACTCAGAGATAAGAGGAGACTTCTTAACAAGCACATGCCAGTAATTTGGGAGGCTAATTGGTGTAGAAAGCAATATCTCGAAAGTTCCTGGAGAGATTAGATGGAAATTAATTAAAATGATTTAAAACACTTTGGAAAACCAGCTATGAGAAGTGACAGTCTTGGATAGGACCATAAAATAACTGATTAAGTGGAAATAAGTGCAATTGGATTTGGACAACTGAAACACAGAGAGCCAAAAGGGGATGGATTAGAAAGTGATTAGGCTAATCTTGAAGGGCTAGTGAAATGAGAGGAACTTTCCAATCCTTAAATGCTGTCATTATATTTGTTAATGTGTACAATATTTGGTTTTGAAGAAGTGGAACATAAAAAAGATGTGAACAAACAAATTATTTGGAAAATGGACTCAAACCACTCCTGTATGCCCCCTTCCATGCACCAAGGAGAAGAAGGAAAGCAAAACATTTAGGAGAAAACAGAGAAGTGGAAATACTCCCTTAGAACAACTCACAATATCTTGAGCTCCCACATTTTTGCAGAATTCCAAGAAGGATTAGAAATTTCTACAGACACTACAAGCAGGAAAATTACTGCAACATGTTGGGGAAAAAGATGTAGGAGAGGCCCTTAAAGGTTAGATAAATCACTCTCCAGAGTTAGGAACAGCTACATCTGTCTTCCCCTCCTAGATTGCCTTATCCCAGAAAGAGTTCCTCAGTTTCTGTGCAACAAAGCTCAGCCTGTTCTTCTGTGCAGCTCCATGTTGCAGCTTTCACCATCCTTGTGTTAGGAAAATTAATCCACAAACACCAGAGGTTTATGTCCAAAAAGGAGACAGAGGAATTCTTTCTGACTTTATTCAAATAAAGGAGAGGCCATGGGGCATTGCCCTGGGGTCTCTCCAATTTTTGAAGGCTGCAGCCTCCTTTTTATCCCAACTTCCTGGCTGCATTTCCCTTCTCTCTTTCCCCATTGGCTGAGGTCATTGAGAGGTACAGACGTTCCAAAACACCTGATACTGAAGATTTCCCTCTAATGTATAACCCTCCATTTTAGTTCTTATGGAATTTAGAGGTTTTTCTTCCCCATTGTTTCTTTCATCTCTCAATGTCTAATTTCATTTATCAGCAAACCTAAAATTTATTTGGAAAAGTAAATATCTTCTTCCATTCATCAATCAGTGGAATCCTTCCCATTGTTCCTTTTATCTCCCAGTGCTGGTTTTATCTACCAGCAGACCATTTGTAAAGACAAATCTGCTATTCTTCTCACTTGTGTTAGAGATGGATAATGAGATGATTGGCTCTCACAGTTAAGGGATGACTATTGTGTGAACATTAAGAAAAGCTTTAGTGATGTATGGTTATGTTATTGTGGTTTAGATGTCCCCTGCTCTCCCCACAGTTCCCTTCCCCCTGTACTGTTGCCATCACACACCCTGGGCTGTCCAGGACAGGTACAAAGAAGCTGCACAGGTGTCCCTGGCATGGGGCAGTGGGAGTGGAAAAGCTTGGGGGTGCTGAGGGGGCGAGGCAGGGCAACACCTGACCCCAATCCAGTGACAGGAAAGCAGTTTGCACTGATAAATGGCACAGAAGAGCTGAATGACAGACTCTGGGAGGGGCCAGGGCTGGCTGATGCAACCCCAGGGGTATAAAACACTGAGCACCCACCTTGAAGATGAGCCAACCATGTGATATCCATGAGGGCACTTTCCAGTGCTGTGATTTTTTCCTTATGTAGTCCTGCCTTGGGTAAGATGTATTCAGCAGTCTAAGGGGGGTTTGGTACCACTCAAGGTGTTTCAGGGCCTATTGGACATCAGCATGGAGCAGGCAGATGTGCACAGACTGTGGGATTCCTGTGCCGTCCTGAGCTGTTCACAAAATTCCTGAAAATATGTTTGGCTTCTTGATCTTGGTTTTTCAATAAATTCTAACCCTTTTCCCTATATGAACCTGTACTAAAGCACAGGGGTTTTCATGGCCCTGTTATAGAGAAGTTGTTTCAGAGCCCCAGAAATTTGGGAGCTATGAGCCTTCTAATTTCTTTTCAACTTTACACAAGGTTATGGAAAATGCCATCACCTTTTGCACTGCTGCCAACACGTTCTTTAGCACCAATTGCTCCTTTTATATTCTCTGCTGTTTTCCTGAAAAGTATAAAGAGATTGAAATTTTATCCTTGACCTCATTGTCAGGTAACTAAAATATTTTGCTTTCCTCTCAAGAAACTTTCTGTATTCATGGTACTTTACACACCCTTGCATATTCCCATAGGGATTTCACCCCATCACCATTTTACCAGTTCTGGAATCTTTGTCCCATGTTTAATGTCCCTGCCTTTTCTGTCTTAGTCCTGCTTCTCCTTCTGCTGCCTGTGCTGCTGAGGATGGATCCCAGGACGTGGGGAATTTCCTGGGCTGCGACTGCACATTGCTGGGTCATGGGGAGCTTCTCACCAACCAACAGCCTCAAATCCTTCTCTCCAGGAGAAATCCCTTCTCCCCAAAACCTGTATTTGCACTTGGGACTGCCCTGACCCAGGTGCTGGCCCCTGCTCTTGCAATAAATTACAGCTCATGAAGTTCTGAAGGCAGAATGGGTCTTGGGTTTTTTGTGATGCTGAAATGGCTCTCGAGGTACTAAAAGTCTTTTTTCCCAGTCCCGCTCTCAAAGAAGTAGTCGAGATTTCTCAGCTCTGGTTTTCAAGGTTGCTTATTTTATCTATGACATTCTTTCTCTGACCTGCTGAGATCTGTCCGGCAGGTTGGTTTGGGGCACACTGACCGCCCTTGGGGTGGTGTTAGCTTTTTATACTAAAAACTACATGTGTTTTATTTACAATAATTTTCCAGTACCTATCACCTCTGTTAGACAGTTTGTCTCTACTCTAAACCAACCCAAAAGTGCCACCATCACAGCAGAAGATGGAGGACAAGAAGAAAAAGAGGGACAGGACACACCCAGATGTCTCCATCTTGCTTCTTGAACCCCCATTCTAAAAATCCCAAAATTCTACTTTTTCACCTTGTGACAAATTAACTATCATTCTACTCACACTCTTGTGGCTTGTAACTCTTCACACAAAGTTGGTAATTGTTTCCATGGGCTAAAATCAAAGGCACAGGTGTTTTTGACTCCATTCTAAGGTTTCTGAGCCCCTGCCAGGGTCTCAAGTCCTCCAGGGCAGTCAGAGGAATGTCCTGGGTTTCAAAAAATGGGAATGATCCTTCCAACCTAGGAAAGCATGCCCATTATTCTGCAGCATTAGGTGCTTACAACACTTCACTCCTGCTTATCCTTCTCCTTACTTGAAACAGAAACAAGCCTTGTGGCAGGCTGGCGGGGGATCCATACAAAAACTTCCCTAATTTCTTCTACCAAAAAAAAAAAATTAAAAATATCAAAGTGGCAGCCTGAGGGGGCAAACCACCTACTGCCTTTTCTCACTTCCTTCCTCATCTGAACACAGCAGGTTTTGACACAGCCCAGAGGAACATGGTTTTCCCAGCAGAAGAGCAAACAAGGACAGATGGGGGATAAAGTGA
The DNA here is from genome assembly GCF_047830755.1 of Zonotrichia albicollis. Taxonomy (NCBI): domain Eukaryota; kingdom Metazoa; phylum Chordata; class Aves; order Passeriformes; family Passerellidae; genus Zonotrichia; species Zonotrichia albicollis. The sequence goes on from NC_133823.1 coordinate 4,873,370, forward strand.
ATAATCAGAAAAACAGAACAATAACAGGGTTAGGATCTACCTGCTGGTTACTTCACAGCTTCACCAGGATGTGCATCTGAAAAGCAGTGAATCTGCCAGCCAGGAACAAAACTGTGGAGTTTCATCAGTGCTCATCTGCAAGCTCTCTACCCCAGCACAGAGACTTTTCTGGAATTATTTATGACCTGTAAAGTCAAACAGAAGACTCCAGAACAGTGACCTCACCTGATTATTTTTCCAAATACCTTTGATCAGAAATTCGCTTGTGCCATTGGTCCATTAGTTAACACAAGCTTCCATGAAAACTGAACATCATTTTTTTCCCTCTCGATGACTTTGGACTCACAGATATTTGAGCACACATTCTTTCATTGTTGTCAGGTTTTCATTTCAAAGACTGTGGATGTGGCACTTGGGGACATGGGCTGGTGGTGGCCTTGGAATGGTTGGGCTCGATGATGTTAGAGGTCATAAATAAAACTCCACCATGTAAATCACACTGGATGTTGCCTTATGATTCAAAGTGTTAGGGTTTATAAGCAGAAAGAAAGCAATAAAAGCAATAAAATATGCACAGGCAAAGTATATATAATCAAAGTATATCATAATCATCTATGCTGATGCCTCCAGAATAAAATTTTCACCAAATAATTCATGCATGAAACCTCAGCACATTGAGAGGAACCAGCACACCTTTGGAAGGAAGCATTCACTCTTTCAGAATTTTTAGATACGCAATTCAATCCAAGCAGCACCTTGTGGACAAAAAGCCTCTCTGCTTCATGGATTACACAGAAGGATAAGGCCTTGAAATTAAAACAGAGGTTTTTACTATTTGAGCTAAAAATATCATTCATTTTTTTTTATGTCAGAAATGTTAAGTTCTTAATCTGCATGTATAACAATTGCCAGACCATGTTCACATTATTTTTTCAGTAATATTTGTCATGTAAACACAGTCAACTTTATTAGTTTTTGTGAAAAGTCTTAATCCCTCCATCCTCTTTAAGCTATAGTTAGTTCATTTTAGTAGACAAGTGCAAGCACTCTTGTGCTATAAACCTGTGTGTCTATCAGAAATCAAAGGTGATGTGATTAAAATATTTCATTTTCACTTTCTAATCTGAGCATTGCCAGGAAATGAAAAGACAAAGCAGATTTATATAAGTATAGAACACAGTCACAGAATTTTCTTAGATCAGTTTGCTGGAATGCTATTTCTTCTACTTAAACTCTTGAATTTAGAAAAGCACCACTTCCCATGCTAAATAATGAATTTCCTGAGGGAAAGTTACCAAATGTAAATACATTCCAGTGAAGTTTCAAGTTGCTTGGCACTTATCAAATTTAATTATTTTGCCTGAATTATCTTTCTTCAGCTTAAAATTTTATTACCAAGACAAAAATCAGTCATTTATACTGAATATATTAATTAGAAAGAATAAAAGAAAAACTCTTTTCTTGAACTGATTGAAATTTTGAAGATAAACATACAAGTGCTTTACTCTAATGAGATAAATATTTTTTAATTTTTTTTACAGCTACGGTTAGTGTTCATTAATCATATTTTTTCCTGCATTTTTAAAAGAACTTTACAGCCTTCCTAGAAAATATAAGTCACCATTTACTGTAGAAGAAGAAATCAAGCAATGAATTGAAGAAAAAAGTGAATGTTCTTGCAAGCTGAAAACTTTGTAGAAAATAAAGTGGATGTTTTCCATCACCTGTGGAGGACATCATGTTTCTAAGATAACCTGTGATTTAATAGGAGTGGGACAGGACAGGGATATTCTCTCTGGAATGTTTATGAACAATATAGTGAAAGAAAAATTACTTATCCTCCTTGGCCACCAAATCATCTTGTCTGCAAGGCAGTAAAATTGAAATACAAACCAAAACAGTTTTAATAGGCATTGCCTGAAAAGGTACAAATCTGGGACTTTTCAGCTCAGAAGTTCAATTTCTCTGCACTGACTGAAAACAAGGCAATTAATTCAGAAATACAGAAATTGTCTTTGTTCCTTCCCTTCATACACCTGCCTTGAAAAATGCAATTCTGGGGTTTGTTGTCTGTGCATTTCTTCTTTTGGCTTCGTAAGGCCCTCCCAGAAAGAGCAGGGATGAAGCAGTTGCTCATGCCATTATTTACTGATGTTCTGTCAGCCTCTTTCCACCACAGAAACTCATGGGGTGTCTGCAGATTGAGGGCTGAGCCCAGGCTGGGGCTGCAGACACTGGGATTGACAATGAATGATCAGCCTTGGTCTTGGAGAAATGAGTTGTCCAAGCTCTCAAGTAACTTGTAGCTGGAATGGTTTTTCAGTGTCCTTAGAGATAAATGTTGCCTTAAATTAGTGTCACAAAGATAGTTACTGTGCAGGAAAATCAAACTGCTTTTTGGGGCTGAAAGAGAATGGAAAAGGTCAGGAGGTAGCACCTGAGAAATCTCCTGAAAGTTCTTTTACTGGCAGCTGTCAGGGAACTGTTTATCTGAGAACTTACTGCAGTTAAGGATTTATTGGTTTTGTTTATCTGAAAATTTATTACTTCTGAGAATTTATTATTCTTGTTTATCTGAGAAATTATTCTTTAGATGGGGGTCTGAATCAGCTGAAATACATCTGCCTCCAAATGTCATGACAGACATTTTTGCTTATATTTAATTGCTCCTACAAGCCCACACAGCAACATTTTAAAGCAGGGCTGAGATCAAGAAGTTTTTGGTTTAAAATTTTCCTCTTGTCATCATCAGCTGATGACCCTGAAGAAGAAAAATGCCCAGAGTGCACATGCAGGATGCTGTTGTTGTTCAATATCCAGAGACACAGGGGCAATTCATCCCCCCAAGGAAACTGGCTGAGATGGATGGGATGAATTAGTTCCCAATTCTGCCTCTCTCTCTCTGCTGAAACTGAGGGAAGTTTATGAGGATAACTTGTACCAGACAACCAAATTTCAAGCCAGGAGAACTCTACTCAGTTCCCATTAAAAGCCATGGGTAAGTGAATTGTAGCACTGATACCTGACAAAGATGTAAAGCCTAATATTTGACAAAGTGCTTTTCAAAATGCATGAAAACACCTCTATTACCACAACATAAACAATGACCTGTTAAATGAAGAAAGAAAATGTTCTGTCCATGGTAGAACAGACACACAGCACAAGCTTGACTATCATAATTTTACAAAACCTGAGAAGAACATGCCTGGTAAATCAAAGCAAAGTTTTGTTGTGAGGAAATGAAGAATTCAAGGTCACAGTGTGGAACTCAGGGCCATTTGGGCTTGGAGTCAACCAAAATGCTACATCCCAGGTACCAAGATGTGACCAGCAAGACACATTGATCTGGGACACTGCTGAACATTTCAAATTCCCTCCCTCCCATCTCTCTATGGGCTTCTTTTCTGCCATCCTTGAAATTCTACTCAATGCCAGGATTAAAGTCTCAAAGATATATTTGTAAAGGACCTGGAAACACCAGTCACACTGCTCAGGATGCAGTCAGAGTATTACATTTTAAAGTATTTCACTTTTTATTGGGTTTTAATGTTCTTATTTTGATGTTCTGATCCTGTGGACTGTGCAGAGTTGAGCACCAGAGCCATTTTTATCGACAGCAGGGATGTGCACAACAGGAGAGTGGTACAGCAGCAGATAATCAGGTATAAAAAGGATACTTGGATGGCTGCATTCTGCCATTGTTGAGTTGCCAATCAAAACCCACATTATTATTCAAAAATAGCTTGTTACATCCATGGAGATGGAACTCGCCTGTCAATCCGGAGTGTTTGTAGACACAGCCTCAGACCAAGGTCTAAAAATGGTTTGACTGACAATTGTACCCTGCAGTGAGAGCAGAATCCTCTCCTCCCAGTTTTAATTACATGCCTCTTGTAAATAAATGTAGTTTAAAAATATTAACTAAGATGCAGCTGTGTTTAACTATGATTTTTTTCCCTCTAATCTTCCAGAGTGTTCCTCAGTATTTGTGCAAGGCTTTGAAGCACTGCATGACATGGTAAGTGTTATTGCTATGCTGTGTGCTGCTCATGGAAATTACAGCACAGCTAAAAGAAGCAAGAGAATTTCCACTGTAACCCAGGAGTGTTAGATGCTGAAAACTTCCAGAAAACAAAAGGGTTTTAAGAGGGAAACTTTTCCTGTCACTCTCCAAGTTGAGCAATTTGAAAGGAAAATAAGATCCACCTTTTCTCACTTGGCATTTCCATTCCAGCTCGTTCTCTGACTTCCACTCTTCTCATGTTGAGTCAAAATAACTTTCACAATCCTGAGTGCAACTGCAAAGTACCAGCTCTGAAAGCCTTGTACTTGATAATTCAAGGACAATGAGTCAATTGAGTTTAGGCTGGAAAAGAGAATTTCTGCTAATTCTATGCAGTGTGTGTTGTTCTGTACTAACCATTGACATATAATCGAAGGTTATTTTAATCAGGATGGGTTATGAGGTTAAAGGACTTTTTTATCTTTCACTAAGTTGGAAACAAAATTTTCATTACACTTTGTGTCAAGGAGACCAGCTACATTTTTTAAGAACTTTTCCCAAAAAGACTCTAAATATTTTTTCATTTTTTTTCCCAAGTTGTCTGCCTTGAACTTTTTACATTTCTGTTTTTACAATTGCCATATGGGCTTCAGTTATGATAATTTGTGTAGGGTGCTTAGGTATTTTTATACATCGTTTTTATGCCTTTTAAAACAGGCAGATGGAGTTGAGCTGAAGTTTGTAGAGCTGTAAACAAGTGGGTATAAACCTGGAGGGGTGTGAAAGGCTGTGCTAACAGTGGTCCATGTTATTTGTTTAATAGCAAGAAAACATCAAATCTCTTAAAATTATATTGGCATCAGAAATTGCTGAGTACTGGAAGAAGGAACACAACCAAACTACTGAGGTTCATTGTACCAAACAACCCTCCCAGACACAAGAGGAGCCCCTGCTCTCCAAAAGCTGCATTGCAGAGGGGATAAACACAAAGGAGTGAATGAATACTCAGACAGGAATGGGCAAGGAAAGCAATGAGCCCCCAATAAATTTGCTGGATTAGCCAAACTAACAGATTCTGTTAACATTTCCAATGTGCTCAGAGGGAAGATATTAAATGTGACCAATTTACTTTTTCTTTGTTCCATCAGGAGAGCACAAAGTAGATGCCAGGTGGAGATGCTAAAAAAATAGGTTGTCCAAAAGGACCTTTTTCAGATCAGAAACAGGCAGAGGACATGTCTTGGTTTGACAACACAGGCATCTGCTAAGGAAGGTAGGAGCCTTGCTTGAAATGGAAAATGTAAACCCCCTCCCTCTCAATTATTATAATTTTGAAATTAAGAGGCTCTCAGGCAAAGATATGGGCATAGGAATAACAGTTCTTTACTAGGAAAAAAAAAAAAAAAAAAAAAAAAAAAAAAAGGCAAATGCAGTAGTACAAAAAAAATCCAGAAACAAAATGACTGAGTGAGAACAGGACCTGGCCCCCCTGTGTGTCAGGGAGGTGTCCCAGCCCCATCCCATGGGGGCTCAGCCCTCCTGCAGTGCCAGCTGTGGCTCTGCTGCAGCAGGGATCCTGCACAAGGGGGGAGTTTTCCTCTGCAGCTCCAGGGCTGCTGCAGATGGGCCTGGGCTCCCTCTGGCCATGCAGGGCAGCAGAAAGCTGCTCCTCTGGCAATGCAGGGGGCAAAGGCTGCTGGGGTGTCCCAAAGCTCAGATTGGATCCAGGCAGGAATGCTTGGCTCCTCCCCTGGGCGGAGCATCTCCCCATGGGATGGTGGAATTTGATCAGCCCTGCAGGGACACTCAGTGTCCATGGAGAGAAGATAATTAATAATTAATGGCTCATGAACAGCAGAGATCTCCTGGAGGGAGTATTGGCTGTGGAAGAGGTAAAGAAAACTGCCCAATGAACAGAAGATAACTGCCCCACCTCTAAGAGATGGCAAATAACATAAATACATATTTTACAACCCAGAACAGGACACTGAGACCCCTCACCACAGCCTCAGGCTGTGTCTAGATTTCTCTCCACCATCACCCATCAGGGAGAGAGCTGTTTGCTTACAGAAAGGAGATAATGACTGAGTAATGCTTATTCTCCATATATAATAGGTTAAATAGGGCAAATAGGGCTAATTAACCAGGCACCTAAACTCCCTCCAGAAAAAGAAGTAAACACGGGAAATACTCTAATCTGCGGCTGCAAGGGAAATGAATGTTATATCACAACTGTTGCTTGATTTCTTTCATTATTAGTCCTCCAATTATGATAGGGTAAAGTTATTAATTAACATTCAATCTGGGAATTGTATGAGAGAAGGGAGGGGAGAAGAGGATTCTCTGCACAGCACATCATGCAGGGCACAGTCCCAGTCAGGATCTCCAGACAATAAACCAATGTATAAATAAATGGTTATTTCAAGTACCTAAAGCTGTTGGTGTGATTTATATCACTACCCTTTATCAAGTGCTTACTAAATGCCATAGCCTTTTAATACAATTTCTTGTGCTCTTGTGTCAATTTTTGGAGTGGTTTAGGGCACTGAAATTCATTATAGATAGGACCACAGTGACATTTGGTTTAATTAATTTCTCTATTATGTCACAGCTTGAAAGAGAAGCAATCAGATATTACTAAAATATGAGAGCACTCTGCTTTTTTCATAGTTTGGAAGAATCTTCAATTTGCTTATGGAACTACCTTGGAAGTTGATGTGTAAAAGCAAAATAGTTCTCTACTCCCAAGGGTCATTGGGATTGGGCTTTTTTCATTTTTTCTTATGGCAGAAGCTGGTGTTGATAAAGTCCTTGTGTTGCTGGTGGCAGGGCCTCTTTATTCCTGTTTTAATCAGGTACAATGGAATTCCTGTCTTACAATGGCACTTCCTTGGGATGGTTACTAAAAAAAAGATTCATTATAATTCCCAAAGATGAATATTAGGTTCAGCTTCTTAGATGGCTGATCCTACATCCAAAAAGTCAGGGATAAAAGTTAAAGCAATTTTATCTAGTCCTAGAGTGGTTAAATCCCAGCTCTTCAGTGGAATTCCTTGTGCAGAATCCCTCTGGTTCAGTGATCCACTCAAGCTTAGGGGGGCATTATGGCTTTTCAGGACAGGGGCTGGACTCACTTTTCAGGCAACATGTCAGAATTTAGAGTCTTTTGGAAATGGGAAAACCACCTTCAGTCCTGGAAAGTCTGTAACCTGCAGGTTGGACTCTGGAGAGGGATTCACTAACTTTAAAATGTGCAAAATAAACAAAAAGGAACTGGGGGTGCTTTGGGCACGTTTTAAGGTACTAACAATGAATGATGTATCAGTGGGACTGGACACCCTGTTAGTGAGACCTGAGCAAAGATCCTGATAAAATGCAAGTGGCTTTTTAAGAGTGTTTTAATTTTAAAGTCAATTTCATTTAAAAAAAAAGTAAAAATAAACAAAAAGAAACTGAGATGCACCAAGACAGGAACCTGAGATGGTGTATGACAATCCCTGAAAACCCCAACTCACAGGAGACACTGAGATGCTGTGGTATTTTCTGGGTCCCCCATGGCAAGAAGGAATGACAAATCTGACTCCATGTTATTAGAAGGCTTATATTATATTATATTATATTATATTATATTATATTATATTATATTATATTATATTATATTATATTATATTATATTATATTATATTATATTATATTGCTATACTAAAACTATACTAAAGAATAGAGAATGGATACTTACAGAAGGCTTAACAAGATATTAATAAAAACTTGTGACTGACTCCTCAGAGTCCAACACAGCCTGACCATGATTGGTCATTAAGTCAAAACAATTCACATGTTGGATAAACAATCTCCTACCACATTCCAAAGCAGCAAAACACAGGAGAAGCAAATCAGATAATATTGTTTTCATTTTTCTCTGAGGCTTCTCAGCTTCCCAGGAGAAGAAATCCTGGTGAAGGGATTTTTTCTGAAAATATGACAGTGACAAGATTCTGCTGCCAGGGGCTGGTTTGCATTTATCCCAGTGATTTTTTAGTACAGCAGTCAAAAAACCCCAATATCTCCTTCTCCTTGCCACAAGCTCACATATTCCTGCTTGTCAGGGGTTTATGTTGAACAGCAAAAATTAGCAGGTGGGCTCAAGGAGAAAAGCTTTAAATCGTGCTGATAAATGGCAGCTATTGCTTGGATGGGAAGTAATTAAGACCTTGATGATAGGTTTAGCTCAGGAGCCTGAGGAAACAGAAATAACACCCAGTATTTGCAGTCATTAGGCACGGGAGGATCTTGCCAATTAAAATCCTGCAGTGAAGGGAAGGCATGAAGCACTTGCAGGGTGATGATTCACACAAACCAATAATGAAGAATTTTTCATGCCTTCACAACTGGATTTCTTCTCACCTGATCCCCAGATAATAACATCAGACTCAATTTAAGTTGAATCAAAATATCCTGGGGAGTTAAAAATTCCCATTCCTTTAAAAACACACCTGGACAAAAAGTTCAATTGTCAGTGTTAAGTTAAAGCATCCCGAAAAGGAAAATTATGTTGATGGATATTTTTTGGGACCACAAGGGTAGATTTTGGTGTGGTTTAGACCATGCTATAAAACCTATGTGATAGAATAGACCAGTCTGACGTTACTGCAAACACAAATTCATATTTAAAAAAAAAAAAAAAGGTGTATTTAAAGGAAGGGATCAAAAATAAAAATTAAAAAAAAAGAAGAAAAACAAAAAAAAAATTTCTTGCAGCATAAAACTTTTGCAAAAAAATATAAAATGAATATATGCCACGTGGAGGTCATTTTACACAGCACAAGACTTAATTTCAGATACTTTGATTATTGTAAACAATATTTCACATAGGAAAATCTTCCTGTGCCTTAGGACTAACTATCCCAAGTTTGTCCTGAAAACAAAAAACAGCCTTTATGCTTTGTTTCCCTTGCTGCCCAGAAGGAAACTTCTATGGAGTTCCTAAACAGTAATGCAAAAATGAAAAAGAAAAGTGCAGTAACTTGTATTTTAGACCATTATTTAAGAAAAATACTTTTTTTTCTCACAGATTTACTCCACCTCTGTAAAAACAAATTAATTGAATATATTATCACTAGGTTAATAGTGTTGTTGTTCTCAAATGCTGTGGTTTAGTTCACAAGGTGGGGTTTGGTTAAAGGTTGGACCCAATGATCCTGGAGGTCTTTTCCTGTCTAAATGATCCTATAATTCAGTTTGTTACACAGGCACTCACATTCTGTGTGTGCTGAAATCCCTGGATTTTACTGGGATGAAATTGACTTCAAAATGAAAATCCACTTAAAAAGCCACCTGCATTTTATCGGGATCTTTGCTCAGGTCTCACTAACAGTGTTCTGTCCCATTAATGCACCATTAGTCGTTAGTATCTTAAAATGTACCCAAATCACCCCCTAAATACAATAATTATGTAGGAATAATTGTGTTACATGGGCATTTCTGCAATTGCAGTTAGAGTTTTTGTGGAAATCTCTTTTCCCCATGCACTGATGAAGACAATCAACTGCCCATCACCGTTTCCCTAATTATTATCTGCTGCCATTGCAGTTGGCTGCTCATCACTGAAGCCCAAAACACTAAAAAATTTAAGTGTTCTACCACTTTTTGCCATAAACCTCCAGAGAAAATGAGATTTTTTTTCCTGTTTAGTATTTAAGGAAAATTAACCCTAACATTTTGCACCGTGCTTCTTTGCAATGCAGTTTTAGAGAATTCACCAACTGCCCTCTGCTTGTTTTAAAGCAGGATATAAAAAGTAATATTCTGTTTTTATCTGCAGCTTTAAATTGTAGAGAAAAAAAAAAAAAAAAAAACAGAAAAAACCCCCACCTAAATATATTATAATCAAGAGATAATCCAAAAGGCTTCATTTAAACAGATTTTTAAGACACTGCAGCAATCTAAAGGTTATATAAACTTCAGCTAAGCTTCTTAATATAGGTGTTTAAGCATTATGGAGATTTGATTTTTAACTTACTGGTGGTCAAAAAGGCCCTCAGCCAGCAAAGATATGAGTTAAATTTGAATGCTAAGCAGAGATTATTGGTTCATAAAGCCACCATAAAGAACAGATATTTTTGTAGCTAACATGAGTCACCCAAACTTAAGACTTTGGGCATACATTTCTTTCAAAATATCCGTGTTTCTGGGGGGAAAAAATTAATTAAAAGTAGATTAGCATGTTCTCAGAAAGAAAATGCATCCAGATAATGCAGAGTGCCATAGAGGGAAGCATATTACTCATTCTTTTCTGACCTACAGGATTTAATCTTTCCTTATTAAAATTAAAAAAAAAAATAAAATCAGTAGACCAAAGCCTCTCTGCTATCCGCCACATCATAAAGCCTTTGTGAATAATTTGGATTAAATAAACACCCACCAAAACATTGGAAGTGGAGAGGTTTCCTCCTCATTTCAGAGGCGAGAGCATCCAATAACCTGCGAGTGCCCTGGTCAGGAGGACCAAACTTTGGAGATATTAATTAGCAGAACAACAGCTTGTTTGTTTCTCACTGGGGATCTGTTCTTTAGAGGGGCTCCGAGAGCTCACAGCACAAAAAGGATATTTTGAAAAAGCCGAGGAAGCCAAAGGCAGCAGCTTTCAAGAGCAGAGCAGGGTATTTCAGGAGGGATGAGCACAACAGGAGGGTGAGGGATTTACTCTGATCACAGGCTCTGAGCAGGGGGGTGCGAATGTGGAGGTGTAAATGTGGAGGAGATTTACACCAGGTTTGCTCCTAACAACCACCCCCTTGCCAGTCCCAACGCTTCAAGAATTAACAGGGGAAGAGGAGCACCAGGAGCTGAGGACTGACACCAGCCTTGCTGTGCCACCCCTCCCCAGCTGAGTTTTCCTCTTTGATCTTATTTAAACTGCATCCTCAGAGAGAATCAATTGTCTGTGATCATTGCCAAATGAAAGCACTTAGAGCTGTTATTACTGAAAATATATTTATTAATGTTTAGGGACCTCCCCAAGAAGCTTCTAGCTTCTACAGGATTTCAAACGTAGGGAAAATAATAATTTTTAAAGAGCAAGAAGTTTACATCTGCTCTTGTTTTCTTTCAACTAGAAATGTTCCTTCCACGGTGATTTGTGCCATTTATTTGCATAAGGAATCAGATTTCACTTTTTGCCAGCTTTGTGCTGCTAAAATTGCTGTTTATCCCTTTGCAGCTCCTTCTGCAGGAGTACTGTCTTGTACCAGTCTGGTAAATAATATACTTAATTTCTTTGTGTGCCAAGTGGAACACAAAGTCAGTGTGGGGTAGCATTTAGAGCTATCAAAAGAGCTCCCTGAAAAAGATTTTGATGAGATTTTACATTTTCTCTCAAAAATGCCATTTAGCTTTATGAGAATCCTGGATTGTAACTTTGCAGGATAATGAACAAAAGACATGACTCATGGCTATTTTTTCCTCTTTTCTTTCTTTTTCTTTTTTTTTAATGCAGTTACTTAAAATATTATGTGTTTGTGAGAACTTTATTTAATCCAACAGAGCCCAGGACAGTAAATCAATGTTAATCAGGTAATACACCCTGGGGAAATTGGTGCCATTGTCCCATTAGGCACAATTATTTGTTACATTTTTGAGCTCATCCAGCTAATTAATTATCATAAAACTCATAGTGTGTCAGAGTGAGATCCTCTAAGGGTTTCTCTCATGTTTACAAAGCATCTAAAGTGTTTTCTGTTTCACAGCAAGGGTGCAAATGTCATGAAGTGCTTCCAATCCTCTCTGGCTACACAAAATACTGTTTCAAACAGGTATCAAGAGATGGGATTGAGCCAGAGAAATGAGTTTCTATAAAGCAATTAAGTATGAATTTTCCACCTGTTAGTTACTTGCAATATCTGTTCTTGTAGGTAGTTTTTAATCAAAAAAAGGTGGGCCATAATTTGGTTACCAGGCTCTGCAGGACTCAGAGAAATTTCGTTTGAGTTTTCCTCAGGACTGTACCTGCTGCCAAGGCATCCAAAGACGTACAAAGGGATCTAAGGAGCTGTAAATCCACATCCTGCAGAGCTTATTTTGTGGGAAGAAAAAAATCTGATGGATAAAAGAAGATGGAAAAGCAAGTCCAGGTGTAATCCTGCCTGCGTTCCAGGAAAGCCTGGACCTGGCTCAAACACCTCTGCATCCCCCCTCAAAAGGCTTCAAAACTGCATCCAAATAAAACCTTTGTATTCACAATTTGCATGAGTTCCTAGGAGATTTCGAGACCAAACAGTTATGTTCTCACCAGAGGCTCTGCTGCTTTTGCATGAAGATGCTGCTCCTCCTGAGTGTTTCAACTCTTCACTGGGTTTGTAGGATTTGCACATCATTGAACCAGAACCTTGTTTCCTGCACAATCAACAAATTCATACCTTTTTTACATATATTAATTGTGTCCAACTGCTCTGGGCTTTTACTGTGGGAAACAGCAGCTGAGAATTTTTCTACTTCGGGACAAAAGCTGAAATAAAACCCACTAATTCTTCATACGAAAGGAAAATATTTGATACGTTGAACTCTGAGTTCAGCAATAGGAGGGGGGGAAGCAAAGAAAGCCCAAAGAGATAAGACAGAAATAACTCAATTATAATCATACAGTTGGTATATTCATCTTTGCTGACAGGTTTATTTAGACAAGAACTTTGAGCAGCAGGAAGCAGAGTAGCCCTGACATGAGTTGCAGGTTTCCCTCTCAGAATTCTGGCAGAGAGAAGTGGGAGGAGCTGAGATTTGGTTAATGGCAGCCCAAATATCCTTCTCTTTCTACCCAAACAGCTCGAAAAGGGTTTCATGAGTCCTGAGGATCTGCAAGACGTGGAAGATTAGGACACTGACTGAGATGAGAATGTCAGGAGTGCTGCTGCCAAAGCTCCTGCTTCCATGTGCCACCACTGCTACCTTACTGTGGTGTTGTGAGGCTCCCAGGATGAGGTGAGAGATGAGAATTTGACTCCATGTTCTCAGAAGGCTGATTTATTATTTTATGGTATTATATTAAAAGAAATTATATACAAAAACTATACTAAAAAAAGAAAAAGGATGCATCAGCAGGCTAGAAAAGAATGAATAATAAAAACCCATGACTGACCAGAGAGTCTGACACAGCTGGACTGGGATTGGTCATTAACTAAAAACAATTCACATAGACCAAATCAAAGATGCACCTGTTGGTAAGCAACCTCCAGAGCACATTCCAAAGCAATCAGATAATTATTGTTTACATTTCTTTTCTGAGGCTTCTCAGCTTCTCTGGAGAAAAATCCTGAGCAAAGAAGATTTTTCAGAAAATATCACGGTGACAACTTACCTAGGGAAGGACTCCCAAAATTGCTAAGGCAGCTTTGGAGCTGTCGCTTTGCAGCTGCTCCCAAATACGTCAAAGCAAGCTAAAATAGTCAGGTTTCAGCAATTGTCCAAAACGTCAAATCTTATGACTTCCTACTGAACTCATTTTCAATCTATTATGTTTTCATTTCATTCTTCCTAAAAAGAACAAAGCCTTTGGTGCAGGAAGAGTACATTCTGTTGCTGTTACCTGGTTTTTAAGTCTGATTCCAGGACTTTCTCCTTTATTTTAGCTTTTCCTTTTTTCTGGACAGTTCTCAGTGCACTTTCAGTGCAGTTCTCAGTGCATAACTTTCTCAGTGCATTGCAAGCACATCTTGGTTTAATTTACTATTTGTTTGATTTTGGTAAATAGTACAGGGGAAGTTGTCTAAAGTGATGTGAAATAAGTTTTGAAAACAGTTGCAGTATTTAGAATGATAATTGGATTGGCCAGAGATGAGTCATAAGTAATGAAATGCAAGGAATAAAAATTTGATGCTATCTTGTTTGGCCGAAACAGTTTTATTCCTTCAGGCCAAACAGAGTCAATAATTATGTCTCCTACCTTCTATTTTTATGATTTTTTTGGTAATTTTTTTAATATAATGGGATTATGCATCATTGTAAAAGGGAAACATGGTTGTTATGAGCTTGCTCTAAAAACATAGCTAATTTTGGTTATGATCTCATGATTATTCTGATTCCAGTCAAAGTCAATTCATTGTCTCTTTATGCATTATTACATTAATATCACCTGTAAGATTTATGGAAAGTAGCAATGAAGTAATAAATATGACCCTTCTGCTATCAATCACCCTTCACAAGGGACAGTACAAAAACATAACTTGTTTTTACAAACGCCAAAATGAGAAGTTTCAAAACCAGACTTAAGCATAAACAGGAAAAAATACAGGAGCAGACAAGAACAAAAGGAAGTGGTCTCAAATTGGAGAGGCTTAGATTAAATTAAGGAAATAATTCTTCACTGGGAGGTAGGAACAGGCTGTTCAGGGAAGTGATAGAATCACCAAACCCTGGAAGGGTTCAAGGCACGTGGCTGTGGCACTTGGGAATGTGGTTTTGTGGTGAACACGGTGCTGCTGAGGTAATGGTTGGACTCAGTGACCTTTCCCAAGTTAATGATTCAAAAAATGTACAAAATAAATGGAGGGAGAAGCTCCAGCTCTTTGGTGCACAGAAATATTTGTATCAGGGATCCAGCTGAAGAGCAGGAAGGATGTGTAAATAAAATATATCAGAGCCTTCAGCCCTTATAGGTCTGAGGTCCCCAGGGAAGAGGCTGCACCGGGACAGAAACACCCAAGGTGCTAAAGATGTTTGTTTTCAGCCCAAAATTTACTCAGCTTGATAATGTGGACTCAGCACCATCCCTACCATGGCACCCAGAGGAATGGGAGCAGCAGCCCTGGAGGGGAGGCTGAGTCTTTTCCTCCTCTCCTCAAAAATGCAATTACCATTTAGGGAGTAGCAGGTTATCAAGTAATGCACATCAAGAGAAAATAATTCAGTGAAGAATTGGAAACTGCTTATTCAAACTACCTAATTCATTTTTATTGTTTTTTATTGTAACAGGTAAGAAAAGATTATCCCACTTACATGCTATTCAAGGAAAGGAACACAACACATTTGGTTTGATGGCCTATCAGAGACTTATGGCATTTTAGGAACCTTGAAAATGAATTCTAAATGTTTATAAAGCTGGATCTACAGCAGTATTTAACAATGTGGATCTGCTGTAGGTTTAAAAAAGGGATAGAAAATCAGAATATTTCATGAATTGTCAGGTCTCATTGCCTTTGGCAACCTTTTCCTTCTACAATGCTCAGAGACATGACTGTGAGGACAAAATAGAGGGTGCCACAGGTCAATGCTGAATTATCTTGTTTCAACCTTTGGCCTCTGATACATATTTTCATTATGCAAATGTTATCACCAAACCTTATAGACTCAAGCTCCTTTTCTACAATAGTCAGATTTCTCCTTTGCTGTGCCAGAGAAACTAATTTAGCACAGGGTTTGGGTGGGGTTTTTTTTGCCAGAACTTCTCAAGATGAAGCCCAAGAGATGTAATTGTGATTTATTTTTCCTTTCTTCATAGAATCACAGAATAATTTGGGTTGGGAGGGTTCTCAAAGACCATCCAGTTCCAAAACCATGCCATGGGAAGGGACACCTTCCACTAGCCCATGTTGCACCAAATCCCATCCAACCTGGCCTTGGACACTTCCAAAGGATGTGGCACCCACAATTTCTCTATGCAGCCTGTGCCAATGCCACACCACCCTCACAGGGAAGAATGTGACATTTTCTTCTTTTTAAATTTGGCAGAGCACAAAAAACAAGCAACAGAAAGCCATAAAATTTCCATCTGATAAAGGTATAACACCAACAAAAAGAAGTATATTCAAGGTTGATGCAGGCAATTCTGTGGAGTTAATATTTTGCTCCACACAGGAACTTTGATGTCTGACAGCAGAGAATCTAGACAATAGATAACTTTTCCTTCAAACCAACAAAAGATTGGAGTAGAAATAAAGGAAGATTTTCCTTACTTTACAATGGAATTGTGTGTTTATGGAAAGGAGAAATTTGGATGCTGGTCCAGATTGCAAGGCGAGATGTATTCTAGTACCATCTGGATGGCAGTTGTCTTTTGTCAAGTGGGCAGTTTGCCTTATCTCTTCCACAACCACTCCTCCATCAGGAGGGGACATCTGCTGATAACAGCTATTGAATGTCACTGCATGGCTGATAAGAACTGCAGCATCCCATTGGGAGATGTGAGCCCAGAGGGAGGAGCCAAGCATTCCTACGTGGATATAATCTGGAGATTCTGGAACACCAGCACAGCTTCCCCACTGGATTTCCCAGAGGAACAACAGCTGTCTCTTCTTCCACTGGATCTTTGGAAGAAGATTACCCCCTTTTCTCCAGGATCCCTGCTCCAACAGACCCACCCCTGACACTGCAGGAGGGCTGCAGCCACAATTCCAATGGCACTGCCACCAACACCCTGACCCACAGGGTGTCAGGTTGGGTTCTGACTCTGTCAGTGTTGTTTTGACGTACTGCATTGTTTATTTATCCTTTTATTTTCTTCCTTATTAAAGAACTGTTATTTCCTGCTCCCATATTTTTACCTGAGAGCCCCTTAATTTAAAATTTATAGCAATTCGGAGGGGTGGGGAGGGTTTACATTCTCCATTTCAGGGGAGGCTCCTGCCTTCCTTAGCAGACTCCTGGCTTTCCAAACCGAGACAGATGCCGTTTCAGCTTCACACATGATGTGCAGAAGCTCCTGATGCGTTTTTCTCTGTTGCTTGCAGGACACACATTTAGTTCCAAGCTGAAGCCTTTGCATTTCCTTATCCCCTGTGGCGAGTCCTGTGGGAAATGGAGCTATGTGAATTCATGCTTCGGGGAATTTTTTTGCACTTCTTGGAACATTTTAAATTTCATATTCCTGGAAAGTGAGGTTGTTACAGCAAACCACAGTGATAAAGGCAGATTTATGGAGGGACAGTTCTACCTCTTTCTTAATTACCCTTAGAGGCCAAATTCTTCTCAATGTGCTTATTCAGCTCATGAGGACCAGCACTGGCATATAGAGTAATTCAGTAACTATGCAGGGGTGGTTTAGTTGCATTTCCCACTGGATTAATTTTCTGTAATTTCCAGGAAACCATGGGTTCAATACAAATGGACTTGCAAGACCTCAGTAATGACGTGGTTTGTCTCTCCAGATGAACTGAGGCAGCATTTGGCTGATAAGAACCTGCCAAGAGGGATTAATGTTTTCATTAATGGATAATCAATTGCTTCCCTCTTCCAGACATGAACATGAACACAGAATCAAAGCCCCACTATTCCACTGTGCTTTGACAACATGGTGATGAATGAGACAGATTTCAGCTACTTTGCAGCATTTTGGAGAGCTATTGCTTGACAACAGGGAGTTAAACCCTGCGCTTCCCAAGCTTAATGCACAGCTTCTCCTGCAAGCAAGAGACAAAATCATCTTGTGAAAACAGTTTAGGGGTTGATTTGCATTAAACAATTCTGAGCATGTTCATGTAGTTTACAACTAACATCAATCACAGGGAAAAGATCAGCTATTGAAATGCTTGGGAAAGCTTCCACATGGAAAGCGTCTTGCAGAGTTATTGTACAGACAGACAATATGAAATTTATTTGGTTTGTGTCTTCCAGGAGACTGTCATTGATTAGTCCTCACTGAAAGTGACAGAATTTGAGCCTCAGACCTGGACATTCTGACCACTGGGAAAGGCTTAATCTTGTACTGGTAAATCCTTCCTTGAGCAGAAATGAATTATGTCCTGGAAATGTCCATTTCTCTCCACTGTGCAATGATCATCCAAGCCCAGACACATCCTAACACATGAGGAGTTTGATGAGATGAATCACAGCCCACAGATCAGAAGGATGAGTTACCACAACAACCCTCACCCAACTTATCTCTGTATTGATAAATCAATACTTATTTACTGAAACAATTGCTAATAATAGACTATATTTTAATGTCAGCATATTAATGCTATTTTATAATTAAATGTAGTGTATTATTTGTGACACATATTTTTGCTGCAATTTGTAATTCTAATTATCTGTATTTATTAATTTAAAAAGTATTGACCACTTAAATAATATATTTTTTGTGGGAACAGCCCCTTAGTCTTGTAAGTTTCTTAACTCCTAAAATGCCATGTTCCAGAGAAATTCATTACTATCTGTTTTACAATAGTCTGAGATCACAGATTAATTGTCCAGTATCAGAGCTATCCACAGCAAGAGCCACAACTTTGGTAAAAGGCTCAACACATGGGATTGAGGGATAATGAAATCAAGGTTGCAGTCTGTTCAGCAGTGCTGGGATCCATCATGCCAAACAGGAAAGTCAGGATGCATCAACTTCAAAGAGATAAAGGGAAAAGTACAAACTATTTGATCTGGGATTGGCCAGAGAAATAGCACTTGGAAAATACACACTGCTGATGTGAGATAAAGAGCTCTGTTAAGTGAATATCAACCAACATAAGGACAATTTAAAAAAAAATTAATAAAATACTTTGACTGTCATCAGAACATGAGGGAAACTCATCCAGATAAAATGTTGTATACGGATCTACAAGGTGCCTTGATTGTCAAACATTCCCAATTCCAGTGTTCAAGATTCCCTGAATATATACAAAATACTCAAGAATCAAAAATACGTGTGTTGTACATATTGCCATACATATTGCCATCTGCAATATCATAAACATTAACTCTCCTCACTCTGTTGAAAAGATTAATTTAATTGGAAAGACATTTTTCATAAACTGAATGCTGGCACACTGGGTGTTATCAAGATAAATTCTCTGCTCAGAGTAGCTCTCCCTGTTCTGCCCACTGATTGCCCTGAGCGGAGAGGAAACATTGTGAGATATCCAAGTGGTAATTGGCAAATTCATCCGGAGTGAAAAATGCTCTGGAGCTCAGAGGAGTGATCAACCCTCAGCCCTTCCCTCCTGACTCTTCCCAGTCCTCCCATGAACACCCAGGTGGGAACGAGCAGGAATCAATTCTGCCTGCCTGGGTGGGAGCAAAGTCCCATCGATTCTCCGTGGGGTCAAGGAAAGTTGAGGCAGTTTAATATCCCTTGGAATCAACACCTCCAAATGAGGGATAAAGACCTCTCTTTCCAGCCAGCGCTGATGCTGTACCTATTTTCAGCCCTTTTTTCTTGATTTGCTCAAGTTATTGCTGCAGTTAAGGACACGAATCAGGGAAATGCAGACAAAGGAAAAGCAGCTTCAGGATTGCCATTGTATTTGTATTTACCATTAAGAGTGACTCATCTCATGGATGGGCAAGAGTAAATAAACAGAGCTATACAAAGAAAAATCTGCAGTTCACTCGAGGCTTCCAAGGTGTAACGAGGTTGTTGATACTTGGTATTTTCAAGATAAATTAGCACTTATCATGGAAAATAATATTAATAGGGCTTGCTCCTTTTCATATCCAAAAGGAATTAACAAATTTGGATTACTTCTGCAGATGAAAAGCAAAGATGGGAGTGTCAAGCAGAAACAAAATTTTGAACTGGGACAGTCCTGGAAATCTCAGGCTGCAGAGCGTTTTCTGAGGAAGGTTTCAATTAACAGAGACATTGACAGGAGTCAAGGCCATGCACTGGAGATGTAAGATGATAAATTCATGCCACAACCTGTAGTTCTGTCAGAGCTTTGCTTAATGTGTCTGACTCTTCACCACACTGTGAATGACTACAGAGATTAATTGATTTTCTCCCCCCGAAAAAAACCTTAAAGACCTTCAGGCAATGGAGAAAGGTCTGTGGTGCAGACCTAGGATGCCTGACTGAAAAGATCATTTTCCTTTGTTTAGAGACTGCTAGAAGGAAACTTGGCCATGGCATCTCTGATTAATATAAAAACTCTTCTTCTTGAAAGAAGCAAGAGTTCACGTTCAGATCTCCATTTTTGGACACAGAGATCTATAAATATGGAGGTAATTGTGGATACACAGCATGAAATAGCTTTCAGCTCAAAGTGAACCCCACCAGTACATTCCTTCCACTGGCC
Organism: Zonotrichia albicollis; assembly: GCF_047830755.1. Classification (NCBI taxonomy): domain Eukaryota; kingdom Metazoa; phylum Chordata; class Aves; order Passeriformes; family Passerellidae; genus Zonotrichia; species Zonotrichia albicollis. The sequence goes on from NC_133823.1 coordinate 4,893,365, forward strand.
CTGCTTCCATAACTTCTCTGGATAACAGAAAAGAAACTTGATGTGGGCTTGGAAAATGTCTTGGAGGGAACCAGTTGTTCAGTTCCAACATTCTGCCCTGAAGGCACTGAAATAATGTCAGAAATAACTGATTTTGCTGACAAAAATAAAGTAGGCGCCAAAACATACCAGTAGAGCAGTGAAATGCAAATGTTGGGGACAGAGCTGAAGGAAAAACTAAACATGATTCACTCTAGATTATTTATAAATAATAATTGTTAATTGCTTCAGTCAGCATCAAGAATAGTTTATTTAGTTGCTCATTATACTTTTTTTGTCAATTACAGGAAAAGAGACACTAATATAACATGGCAGACGCGCTCTTAAAACTCTGTGTTTAGGTAAGAGTTTCCTCACTGACCCCGAATTAAGGTTTCTAAAAGTAAGAAATAGCTTTTTCCCACTAAACTCTGCTATTAAATGGGGAAACTTGGATGACTGTGCAAGGTTTGTACAAATAAATTGTCTGTTTGTTTTGCTGGTGGAAGAACATGATCCAGACTTAGAAACAGGGTGGCCCCTTGTAAAGGAGGAACCTGGGCTCCAGGGTGTCCTTCAGACCTCTGAGCTCTGTTACACGTTGGGAAGACCATTTCAGATACGGATTTTGCTGGTAAATCTTTACCATACCTCTCTTGGAAGCTATAGAGAATTCCCATCTCACATCTCAGTGAATTTAAGGTTACCTCAGGAGCATTTCTGATCCTGCAATGAGTCAAGTGTGGCCTGGACACCACCATCATTTCAGCTGTGGAGGTGTTGGTTTCTTTCACAGGGCTCTCAAGGCATTTATTTGGGTTTTGGTTGTGGCCACAGCTCTCTTCACAGAGAGCAGCAGGCAAGATTCTCTCCCAAGATTTTTCCTGGGAAAGACAATGAGAAGTTCAGAGAAAAAGAGAAAAAAATTCTTATCTCTATTCACTCTCCTGTTGTTTAGCACATGTAGAATGTGTTATAAAAATTGTTTGCCCAGAGTGATTTGTTAATTAGACAACAATGAAAGTTGTTTTAACCAGTTAAATCCACATATGACTGTCTAGAGACAATCACAAGTTTTTCTTCAGTATCTTTGTAGTATACTATCTCTTTAATATAGTTTTAGTATTGTATATTGTATAATATTGTATAACTTAATAAAGCATTTATTCAACCTCCTGAATCAAGGAGTCAGAGGACATTATTCCCTGGCTGAGGGATCACCTGTTTTTACAATATTAAGTTGAACTTCTGTAGCTTTGAGAAAGCTGCTGGTTGCTCTGCCTGTGGTGCCTCCAGATGTCCAAAAACAAATGTGGGAGCTGCTGGGGGTAGGGGTGTCCATTACCACATCAAAAGAGATGAAGTTGCACCTTCACTGCCAGGTGAGGGTTTGAATTCACAGAGCTGAGGCTGAGCAGTGTTTAGGTGTTGATTTACTCTTTGGCTTAAGTCAAAGAAATAGGAATGTGGGAAATAGTAAAGGTTAAAAGATTTCCAGAAAGCTGTAAAAGCAGGCCTAAGAAACAGAAAGAACAGAGAACTAGCTGCAACTGCAAAGTTTGAAATTAGAAAAAGTTACAATGGTATAGCAAGCTAGGACATTAAGCAATAACTTGAGTTTTCTATCTTGGCTAAGACAGACCTTAAGACTGCAGGAAAATATGCTTAGCAAGACAGTAGAAGATTTTAAGCTTAATAATGGTGTGTTGTGTATTGTCAATAGAAAGAAGGCAAGCAAGCATTGTGTGAAGCAGGTATACATGCACTTTTAGAAATTGGCTAAAACAATTGTCTATAAGCTTTAGCAATGTGCTATAGGCTAGAAAGTTTTTTAAATGTTCTGTAACAAATAAATCTTTGTTGCTACTGCATGTGAGCTTTGCCATCTTCCTCTTGTTTCAGTCATGTAATGAGGCTGATGCTGCAAATAAAGCTCCAGGAATGCACCCCAGCAATCCTGTTCTTTTTGTGAAAAGAAACCCCCCCAACACGTGGAATGAGCCAGCTGGATGTTCAGGTGGTCAGCACAGCCCCAGGGCAGGTGTGACAATGCAGGACAGGCACAGGCTTGTATTGTATTTGCTGGGTACCCTTCTGAGAACATGGAGTCAGATTCATTCCGTGGCAGGAAGGAGTGAATCTGACTCCATGTTCTCAGAAGGCTAATTTATTATTTTAAGATACTATATTATATTAAATAATAAACTATACTGTACTAAAGAATACAGAAAGGATACTTACAGAAGGTTAAAAAGATAATAATGAAAACTCGTGACTCACTCCAGAGTCTCGACATAGCTTGGCCCCAATTGGCCAATGAGTGAAAACAACTCAAAGCAGAAATCAATGAAACAATCACCTGTGGGTAAACAATCTACAAACACATTCCAGATGTGAGCACAACACAGGAGAAGCAAATGAGATAAGAATTGTTTTCCTTTTCTCTGAGGCTTCCCAGGAGAAAAATCCTGGCCAAAGGGACTTTTCCTGAGAATGTGAATGTTGCAGCTGGCACAGCTGGCACTCTCTTCACTTCCAGGTTCACAAATCCTCTCTTCACCCTCACCAGACCTCACCTGAGTAATAACAGAACCCTAGAATGATTTGCATTCAAAATGACCTTAAAATTCCTCTCTTCCACCCCCTGCCATGGGCAGGGGCACCTTCCACTAGATCAGGTTGCTCCAAGCTCCATCCAACCTGGCCTTGAATCAAATCCTTCCTGCTTTCCTCCTTCAGCTGTCCAACAACTGGAGCATCTCCACAAAGTCTCTGAGCCCCACTTTCACCCCTCTGCAGGAATTCCAGCAGTGAGTCCCTCTGCTCCCATCCTGTATCCACTCCTGTCTCTCCTCAGTGCAGCCCACACTCCACATCAAGCCAGCAGCATTCCTGCTCAGCAAGGTGTGATCCAGGAGCAGGATAATACAGTAGGTGTTAAAGACAGCCCCATTTTGCACTGGGAGAAAATGGAAAGCCAGTTGTTCTTCAAACAGCAGCCTCAATAGGGGCAGATAATTAACAGGTCTGTCTGTCAGCAAAAACCTGATAAACAACCTGTGCTACCCACAGATTTCTGTTTTTAGGCCTCCCTTGTGATTAAGGTGGAGGCATACGTACAGAAGAAAGCACAGATATAAAGACACACTTTTAACAACGAATAATGACTAAACACCAAAAAGTTGATATTACCTTTGAGAAACACATTGCTCTGTTTCTCAAATGCTACATCCAGTCAGGAATTCATATTTTAACATTCAGGAAAGTCATACAAATCATTCAAGAGGAGGAAAGCATGCCCTACACTGAGAAGGCCCATTGGTGTAATTGCTGCCTCTCCTCTACCAAAACCTTGCCGCACAAACTCAATGCACTACTTAAACCCTTCACCCCATTCATTTGGGATTTTCATACTGAGATTGAATTAGAAGGAAAGGTTACTCTAAGAATTGCTTTACATTGTGCTTGACACACTTCAGAACACATCTCAGTTTAAGCCTAGCATTGCCTAATCAATATTGAATCAAAGGCTGAATAATTACTCCAATCCACATTTTAAAATTAACCTCAGCTATCAGCTAAGCTCTTTGGACTAGAGATGGAACAAAATATGCCTGCATTGCCCTCAAAATGTTCAGGGTCCTTTCTGCCGAGCATTAAGATGAATGTAATATTGAATATTCATGCTTCAGAATTCTGAGTCTCCTGGGGGAGTCAAGCAGGATTTGAATTTCCCTTGGCAGCACCTGGGGCAGAACCATTTGTGTGTGTGTGTGCCTTGCTTTGGCTGGGTTTCATTCCCACAGCTGGAGGCCGGGCAGGAGCAGCACAGGTCAGTGTGCAACGAGGCAGGAGGGAACAGCTCCTGCTCAGAAATTCCACTTACACCTGTGCTCACAGCAGGCACCAGGCTGGGAGTCAGGGATACTGTTGGGGAAGATGAAATAGGAGAGCCTTGCAAATATGATTGCCTGGCAAAAGATTTTGAGAATATAGAAACTATTGAGATTGAAATGAAAGCAAGCTTTGAGACTCCTCAGTTACTGAACAACTGGAAAACAATGGTATGGCTGGACTAAAGGTAATCCCTTTTGATGAAACAACACCCTCTGCTTGCAGGCAGGTGCAAGGGGCAGAGCAGACCCTGCAGCTTGGCAGAAAGGGGTCCAAAGAGGAGTTTTTAGGGTTTAAAATGTAACACAGTATGGTAATGCAATGATTCTTATAGGTTGTATGTAAATGCTATAGGGTTTGTATATTGTACTAGATTGGTTACTGAGAATTAGAATGTTCAACACAGAAGAAGATTTATTGTATTGTAACAGGAACCTCGCTCTCTTACTCTCTGATCCTCTCATCCTCTCATCCTCTCTCTCACCCTCTGTCCCACTGTCTCTCTTCTCTCAGGCCTGCTCTGAGCTGTGGCTGCAGCTCCCAGCAGGGCCCTGCTCCCAGGCCCTTTGCAATGAACCCTAAGTTCCTGACCTGGCTGCACAGATCTCTCATCTCTATTCATCTCGACCGTCCTACCCCCCAATGCTCCTACAGGATACATCTCAGGTATTGCTGCCATCCACTCTTGGAGCCTTTTTTACCTGCTCAGGCCCCACCTGGCATCCGCCACCAGCATTCTTCTAAGCTACAGGCCCAGTGTTCTTCCACACCCACAGCACCTTGTGAGGAATGAAAGGAGAAACATCTCATGCTACCACACCAACAGGGTCCTGGAAGTCATGGGGCAGGGCAGGCAGGGGCAAACTAGTTTATTTCTTCACAGAATCACAGAGTTAATGAGGCTAGAAAAGCCCTCCAAGACCATCGAGTCCAACCTGTGGCTGATCTCCACCTTGTCACCAGCCCAGAGCACTGAGTGCCACATCCAGGCATTCCTGGGACACCTCCAGGGATGGGGACTCCAACACCTCTCTGGGCAGCCACTTCCAATGCCTGACCATGCTTTCCATGAAGAAATTTCTCATGATGCCCAACCTGAGTGTTCCCTGGCACAGCCTGAGGTTGTTTCTTCTTGTCCTCTCACTTGTTCCCAGGAAAAGAAGCTGACCCACACCTTGCTCCCCTGTAACTCTGCTCAGGACAGCAGTGTTGTTATGATGTTTTGCACCTATATAGAAGATTACCCAATAAACCTCACCATGTTATTAATGATAAATTAAGGGTTAATTTTGGCAATTCTCCAATACTAGTGAAAAAAAAAAACAAACACATTCCATGTCTTTGAGCAGTTCCAAACATTTCAGCCTAGTAGTGAGTTGGTGTTTTCATTGGTGTTATCACTTTGCCCAGTCTCTGATACACTACAGGAGGCTTCAGGCAGAGGTTCTGTGCTCTTTCCATCCTTCCGTTTGGGAATTCCGCACAGAATAGGGAGTAGAACCATTTTCTCCAAGGACTTTGGTTTCCTCCAAAACTCTCCCTTTGCCTGACATGTGTCCATATTCCCTGCCTAACATATGTAGCTGAACTGTGAGTGGGTGTTAAAACCATGCTTTACTGTTCCTTTTATTTATGCATACCTACAATGCATTTGATTTTACCTAAAATACCTCTTTCTAGGCTGCAGATTTAATATTTATTGCCTGAACTGATAAGCAAAAAAGCATTGGATTATTTATTTAAAACATTTATGTCAGATGAGCTGCAATACTTATACAGACACCATATTGAGTACGGTTTAGGTAATTTTCAAATAGCATTCTTCTCTCAAGGAAAAACTTCTCGCTAAGTGACAATTAACTCCAAAGGAAATTTAGGATTTAATTCTATCCTTAGTCACTAGACAACTCAATACATCTTTATATCCACTAAACATTGAGTGTTTGAGGGTGAAGCTTTGCATCACCTCAGGTTAATCAATTACCAAGTCCATCTTGCTTTTTTGACGTTTTAAAACCTTGTAACCTCTGCACTAATGAGAATTTCACTGTTATTTAACTGAAAAAAAAGGTGATGCATAGCTGCCCTGTAAGTTAAACAGACATGGCACAGCAGAAGATGCAGACAGGGTGTGAGGATGAATATGTATATGCTGCTTAATTCACAGACACCTAAATGTGGATCTGCAGATTGAAGGGAAGAATTCTCCTGTAAAAAAACCCACCAAAATTATCCACCAGTTTTTAATGAGCACAAGAAGATTACTTTGATATCCTGCTGTATATGACTGATAGAACCGTGATCCAAAGCAGAAACCTTTAATCCTTGCTCACTCTCAGCACACATGGACACACCAGAGGGCAGAGCCTTCTCCTCTCTGATACACAGAGGAAAATGTTCTTGTCATCAGGATGTTAACCCAGGACAGGGGAATCTTGCTTTTAATTCACTCCTCAATCCCAGTAAAGCACCTGGTGGGTTACTAAGCACCAGCTTCATTACTGTCTTGAAACCAACAGAGAAAAAATCTCCCTTCTGTCTTCAAGAGCTGTTGCCATGATAAATGTTTTTAAAGTTACAAGCAGTTTTGTAACAGATATTCCCTACAGTGATTTCTGACAAATCTGCTAAAGATGAGGGTAGATGCAGGACAACCATTCATAATAAATACACCTGTTCATCCAGAAATACCTTTTTAAATTCTGCTATAACCCAGAAGTCAACATAAAACTCATCCCTGAAATTTATCAAGCTGGAAAGCATTCACAGAGTTCTGCAGGCAGACAGAATATGTAAGTACAAAAAGGAGATTTCTTCCTAAATACAGAACTAAATAGTCAGAAGCAGCATGAACTTATCCTCATCTTTTTGTTTTCAATGATGTTCCAAAGGGGAACATGAAAAATTAAGCGATATAGATCTTTTTTCAACAGCAGGTTCTCAGTTTTCCTATAAAATTAATATATTCTCTCAAATGCTCTTCAAATACTTTTATTAATGAGGAAGTTTTTCTGACTGTATTGATTTCTGAGGCAAAATCTCTTGGGATTTCTTCACTAACTCCATAAAACGAGAATCAATGTGATGGGTGAATTGGCTGAATCCTAACCAGGAATCAATGTCCTGCTCTTCTGAAAGGGAGGAGTAGCAAGGCAAGATTTGCATTTAAATCCTTCTGTTGTAGTTCTACCTAATTTCCTTTTATTTTAATTTTCAGAAGAGCCTTAATAATAAAAGTAGTTGATGTTTGCTTTGCAACCTTACTGATGTTTCTACAGGTTTCTCAAAATGAAGGAAAATGCCCAAGCAAGTCCCATTTCCTATTCAGAGGACTTAAAATCTGAGGAGATTTTGACATCACCATGGCAGTGACCAAATACTACAACACGTACTGGGAGAACCCTGAAGATGCTCAAAATTTGACTGGTTCTGGCCATGAGCTGCCAAGTGTGCAAATTTCAAGTTCTTCCTTCTTGGAGCAGACTGGAGTAGAGAGCTCCAGACTTCCTTCCCACCCCAAATCCTGCAGTAATTCAGGAATTTGGGCACACCTGGCCTTCAAGACCAGCCTTGTGCCAAGAGCCCTTTGATAAAGACCCCAAATCTCCTGAGGTGCTGGTGAGTGGCTCTTTGTAGTGGCAGCAGAAAGCAGAGGGTGATGGACATGCACAGCTCAGGGGTCAGGAAATCTTCCCCAAATGCTTGGGGCAGGATGGTTTTCCTCACTGCCAGAGTTTCCCTTCAGGCACAGGAGCGTGTTGGGAAGAGTTTCTGCTGTGGAGGTACCTGTGGAGCCAAAACACATTAATCAAACCTGAGGAAAGCAGATTTTATCCCAGCACCTCGTCATTTTGTGCTTCATTGCCCCAAGCCTGTTGTTAATGTCACCTCTAAAATCCCATTAAAAATGAACCCCTTCAGGGCCTGGGTTAGGTCTCTTCAGAGCTAACCAAGCACCCTTTGGAGTGCTGTACAAATACTCCTATCAGACCTTGAATGAAAAGTTAATAAATTCCAAAATGGTCCTCTGTGGAGCAAAAGGGGATCAAAAGCAGCAGCCACTTAAAGCAAATCATAATTCACAACCTGAAAATATGCAACATTAAGCACAGCCATATTTTAAATAGCAAGAATTACTTTGCAGGGCTGGAGAGGTTATAAACCACTTCTATTTGTATTTCAGGAGCACTTACAATGCTTTGTTTTGAAAGCTTTATATTATCTTGTAAAATCAGCTCAGAGAAAGACATTGTTTTGTCATTGTCACGGCAATGATGGCACCAACTTGTCTGTCTCTGGGCTTTGTTCTCTTTATTGAGAAACAAAGATCCCACATATTTTATTCTTTCTCCTCCTACAGGCACTGAGTGGGGTGCAGCTCTGCCAAATCGGAATGGCAATTGCTCTAAAGAAATTAGAAGCTCTCAAAAAGCATCCCAGAATTATTCTTCTGACAAAGCAGGACCTTACCCTGCCGCAAATTCCCTCTCATCCCTGGTGCTTTGCTTTGAAGCCTGCAAGTGGAGGCTTCTCAAGCATCCTGAAAATTCTGGATACCTGCAGGAGGAGTGTTCAGTGATCGTGAGCTTGCCCACCTTTGGTTGTTTTCTTTAAAAATCAAAGTGTGCTGAAGAGAGCAGCTGACACAGAGCTGGGGATCTGGCTGTGACTGCTGGCAAGCTCCTTTGGTCCTGCATTCTTAAAATAATGACCAACTGCAGCCTTTGCATCTTGTGTATGAGTTGTAATTGATTCATGGGCTTCTCTGTCACCTTGGCAAACTTTTAATCCAAGGTCAAAGCTATTTTATTATGATTATCTTCAGTCTCCAATACCTTCCAAGTGTTCAGAGCTCTCATGGGGAGAAGAGCTAAAATACAATTTCTAAAAGTTCATAAAATTGCTCATGAAAATAAACAGTAAAAATTATTCTTCTGTCACAAAATATTCCTTTTAATCCACTGGTGTCCTGGAGGACAGGAAGAGGTTTATGGAGGAGGGGTTGTCCTCATGGCCACAGCTCACAGGAACCTTTTGAACTTTGCTGTCTTGAAAATATCCAAACCCCTTCTAGCCAAGGTCAAAGCACGCAAATCCACTTATTTTCCCCTTTCTCTTCTGTAGCAAACAGCATAAAAATTTCATCAGTTCTATCCCCTTTTAGCTTTGCCTTCTAGAAATAATGTTTAAAAATTCCAAGCCCCTTCAGCTTTGCATTTTATCAATTGTATTACCCAAGGGAGGGATTGATGATGACCCAGCCTGGGGAAAATGAGAAGCACATGGATGTTTTCTGCACATGAAAAAGCTCCTTAAATTGGCAGCCCTGGCACTTGGATTTCCAAAATGCCATCCGTTGGAGAAGACCAAGTTAATCTGACAGATTTGGAAAGTCTCATATCAGCTGGGACATCATCTGTAATATCCCTGACAAAAATACCTCCCACTCAGCACAGAGCTTGGCACTGGTCAGTAGGAATTGCATTTGTGGGACAGAAGAAATCTGACAAATTTTGAGAGTAAAAAAAAATTATATGCAAACAATTCAAATTTATTCGTTCTGGAATATCAAACTTGAAACCTCTCAGTTTCAAAAAAATATGTTTTCAAACAAACATAATTAAAGACTAATTTTTAACTTCTGTTTTTGGGGCTTTCTTTTTTGTATTTCAGTAGCTTTACATTTGAAGAAATTTGGACTTCAGGCCTGGAAAGTGGGTAGTTAAATCTCCAAATCCAGTGTGCCAGATGGAATTCACAGGAACTGGAACCTTCCCCTTTCCAAACTCAGTTCAGCTGGCAAGAGGTGACACTGAGGAAAGATGTGCCTGAAGGAAAAGAACCTTTTTCTGGGGAGAGTGAAAGTCACTGTTCAGCACTGGAAGAAATGGTCACAGCTCAGTGGGGTCTTACACTGGTGTCAGGGTTTCAAAGATGGGGTGAGGATGGAGGGAAGGACACTGGACAACAGATCGAAGACAACCAGCCACAGAGCAGGGACTTTATTACTTCCAACAAAATTCCCTGGAGACTTTAAAGGATTTCTATGCTTTATCTTATCCCAATTCTTAAAAGCAAAAGTTATGGACAGACTGGAAACTCCAGCTCCTGATTCAGACACACAGACATTAAAGGCTGCACTGTTTTGAAATCATAAAACCACAGAATGGTTTGGGTTGGAAGGAACCTTAAAGATCATCTTGTTCCACCTCCTACCATGGGCAGGGACATCTTCAAATAGCACAGGCTGCTCCAAGCCCCATCTGACCTGGCCTTGGACAATTCCAGGGATCCAGGGGCAGCCACAGCTTCTCTGGGCACCCTGTGCCAGGGCCTCTCCACCCTCACAAGGAAGGATTTCTCCCTAATATCCATTCCAAACCTACTCCATTCTAGTTTGAAGCCATTCCCTGTGTCCTGTCTCTCCATCCCTTGTCCCAAGTCCCTCTCCAGTTCTCCTGAAGCCCCTTCAGGCACTGGCAGGAGCTCTAAGCTCTTCCTTGAGCCTTCTCTGCTCCAGGTGAACACACCCAGGTCTCTCACCTTTTCTCATAGGACACGTTCCTATGGACGTTCCATCCTTCTAATAATTTCTTCTTAGCACTTCTAAGTGCTTAGAAGTAGCACTTCTTTGGACCTGCTGCAACTAAAAGAAGAACATGGACACCGTGCTCACACAAATGGGGACACCAGTTCTGTGTCCCCTTGACTAGAGACACCTTTTGCAATCCAGCCAGCTACCACTGGTGGTTCAGTTTGCTGTTTTGGTCTTGTTTTAGGATGAGGGTGTATATCCTATTCCCATCTGTCAGAGGTGGGGCAGTTATCTGCTGTTCAGTGGGCAGTTTTCTTTATCTCATCCACAACCAATCCTCCCTCCAGGAGATCTCTGCTGTTCATGGGCCATTAATTATTAATTATCTTCTGTCCATGGCCACTGAGTGTCCCTGCATGGCTGATCAAACTCCACCATCCCATGGGGAGATGCTCCGCCCAGGGGAGGAGCCAAGCATTCCTACCTGGATCCAATCTGAGCTTTGGGACACCCCAGCAGCCTTTGCCCCCTGCATTGCCAGAGGAGCAGCTTTCTGCTGCCCTGCATTGCCAGAGGGAGCCCAGGCCCATCTGCAGCAGCCCTGGAGCTGCAGAGGAAAACTCCCCCCTTGTGCAGGATCCCTGCTGCAGCAGAGCCACAGCTGGCACTGCAGGAGGGCTGGGCCCCCATGGGATGGGGCTGGGACACCGTCCTGACACACAGGGCGCAGGGACTGCTCTCACTCTGACAGTGTTGTTTTAGTTTACTGCAATGTTTATCTTATCTTTTTTTTTCTTCCCTCATAAAGAATTGTTATTTCTGCTCCCATATCTTTGCCTGAGAGCCCCTTAATTTCAAATTTATAATAATTTAGAGAGAGAGGGTTTACATTTTCCATTTCAAGGGAGGCTCCTGCCTTCCTCAGCTCTCTTTTCAAACCAAGCCACATCTACAGAGATGCAGAGCCTGCAGTGCAGTGTGCAGCCATTCCTGGCTGGCTCCTGGGCCGCTCCACAGCTGCTCTTTCATCAGAGGAAATGGAGCAGCTCCACAGCCCTGACTCTTCTCTCTGACCTGGAGCTGCTGCAGCATCGTGAGAGCTGAAGGTCACAGAGCCTTTGGGCTTATGGGTGGGCAGATGTGCAGCCAGGACACATCTTTTTGAGCTTCTGGGTGCTCTGGGGGCTTTGCTGGATGCTTCAGAGGAAAGATCAGAGAGAAAGCAACACCAACACCACATTAAAAAAAAAACCTGTGCTCACTTAAAGGTCAGCAGTGGATTAAAGTTCCCAAAGTTACTCAGAGATGTCTCTCACTGATAGACACATTATTGATGCACTCAGGGGAGGGCTCCAGTGCCCTTCCTTAAGTTGTGTCTGTGCCTAGGATGATGGGAAATATACTCAATGGACAGAATTGAGCTATTATCTTTAATTCTTCCTTTAAAAAAGAAAAAAGAAAAAAAAAAAAAAAGGAAAAAGAAAGATTGCTGCATGTCTTTGAGCCAGAGCCACCTAATTCATGCAGACAGACTCCATGGCAGGGCAGCATCATGGGAAGATTGCAAAGCTTCTTCCTGACCTTTTCCAGCCTTCCTCTTCCCTATCTTTTAATCTCAGACTCCAAACATCTCCCCATTCCCCATCTATCCCCCTTGGATACACACTTTGTTCTATATCTGACTACTACAGACATTCTATTTCAATGTTCACTTGCTTGGAATAAAATGCTTCAGTTCTTTCAGACTTTCCTCATTGGGCATGGTTTTTTAGGAACTACTCTGTGTCTTAAAAAAGTAATTTTCTCCAAGATAAGAGCTTCTGAATGTGTTGTTTTCCCTGTAGACACCTAAATAGCACCACAGAGCACAACCCCTTAATGCTGACTTCCTTTCAGAAACTCTTCTATCTAATTAGTGGCTCACCAGAGACCTTCCTAAGCCAGACATCCATCCAAGGAAAAATTGCTTATGATTGCTATGGACTGAAAAACCCAGAAAGCCACAAGAAGAAAGGAAATTTTCTGACTAATAATGTGTCCTCACGAGACCAAGTCTAGCTCCATTCTCTGAAACCACTGGAAAGGCACTGAATTAAGCTTGGAAACTGAAGAGAGTTCATCGGGAAGTGACTGGAGGAGGAAAGGAAGGGGTCTGGTGAGCAGAGGTTTTTATGAAGAGTTTCCACCCCTTAAAGCACAGTGTATGATCTCCCTATTTAACCTTCTCAGCTCTACAGGTCTGAAATTTGCCATCTTTGCACGAACTTGCTGAATACTGAGCATTATTTTGGTGATCCTGGTGTGGCTCCTGCTTGATTTCTGGAGGAGTTTCGTGACTCCACGAGACTCTGAAATGCAGGAAGGACCCAGAATGGTAACAGCACTGCTTGTACTGTGTAGTTTTGTTTGATTTTTTCACTGTGTTCTTTTTCCAACTGAAAAGAGACTAATTAGCCTCTCTTTTCTATGTGTGCTCTTTGCATTCACTTAAGGAAAGAAACATCATCAGCTACAACTTCATCAGTTCTTCCCCAGCTGCCCACTTCTCAGCCTGCTTGTTATTTCTTACCTCATTAGCCTTTAACCTGCAGATAAAAGTGTTTATTGATTTATTTGTTTATTTGATTACAGAAGGCAAATTATTTCTGAACCTGGTTTTGTAATTGCTAAAAATCTGTGACAGGAAAAAAAAAGGGAGATTAGTATAAGTGTCCTTTCCAAAAAACAGGGGATCTTCACAATGAAAAAATCCCAAATTAGCAGCATTTCTCCCCAGTGGAAATGTGTGAGAGTGCTGACCCTGCCATGAGTCAGAGTGTCTGAATGGGCATTAATCACAGAGAGGGGTATTGATTGACTTCAGTCACGCTGCATAATTCATCAGCGTGAGCAGCTTATCATGCACTGCTCCTGCACAGCACAGCACCTCCTGCACCCTGCTCACACAACCTGAGATTTCATCATTTCAGAGCCTCAGGGCAGTTCTGGCCACCGTGTTCCTTCCCACTGCAACAGGTGAAGGACATGGGCACAGGGATCTGCTGTGGCCCAAATGAGGACAAGTGAACCATGAAATGTAAGTAATTGGAATATTTATGGCCATAAATCCATGAAGTTTGGCTGGAATAAAAGCAACAATTTTAGAGTTTTTTCTATGAAGCACAAACTAACTTTGGCTTGACAAAGTGGAATTAAATTAATGCTGGAATGTCCTTTTTTTTTTGTTATATGCTCCGAATTACATTATTTTGTCAAGAGAGAGTTTCTTTATTGAAGAAGTCTTTAACAAAAGGAGCCAGAGACTACAACAGCACCCCAGATTTATGGACTGAACTGAGAGGTCCTTGAATTTATTTACATTAGTCTTCCCTGAAAAATCACTGGAGGAAATCAGACATTTCCAGAGATTTTGCTTGGAGAAGGGGCCAAATAAATCACCTGCCTGAAGGGTTTTCTGTAGGGATAAAAAAAAAAAGAAAAGGAGATCAGCTTCCAAATTTAGGCATCTAATTTTAGACCTGGAAGGTGAAAACCAAATCATTTTCCTTGTTGGCTTCCCAGAGTAACTTATCACTCTGCAATGAGTTTCATGGCTCCCTGCAGAGCATTCAGGCAGTTAAAGCTGAGGGCAGCTGGATGAAGATGAAAAGTTTGGGCATTGGGAAGAAAAGAGAGCAAGGCACTGAAAGCAGAGCATGAATGAAGATATTCAGGTCTTTACTGCCTTTAAACTGGCAAGTACAACTCAAGAAAGTAATAGGAATGTCCTTAATTCACACCAACCTTCTGGCTGGCCTGATTTTCTCTGATTTTCCTTCAAATTTGAAGAGAAGGAGTCAAAGAATGCTTTTAAAGATGAAGTGTGGATGAGGTACATGACCCCCTGTTGCAGCAGTTGTTTTCCAGCACACAAAGTCAGAGTTGCAGTGACACTGGTCAGGTGGAGCCTAAGAGCAGCCTGAAGTTGAACTCGTGGATAATTGGGTAAGGAAACAGGGACAGGGATAAAACACGGCTTGCATGAAGGTCAGTCAGTGTCATTGAATTGAACAGTCCGTTATTAAAAGTCCTCTTTATTCATCCTTGAGTTAAATTCCTCTCTGACTCCAGTGGCAAGCTCCAAGTCTCACAGATTTGTGAGTAGGTATGTAGAACATATTTATTTAAATATTTCTGGACAGACTTCAAGAGACCCAGTGTTGCCTACACAGGCACACTCCGACCTCAGAGCCTTTGGATTTGCCATCACTAACACTTCATTTTCTTCCTTCCAATCCATACCCAGCATCATTGCAATGAAGGTGGTAATGTTGCACATTCCTGCTCAAAAACTGAATTTAAAAAGGGAAGCTTTCAGACCAACAAGAAGCCTTTTCACCTGGGTACAATCCACAACACATGAAAAGTAGGAAATACAGTCACTTTTTAACAGGTCAGGGTTTGTGTACTGGAAGAATTCCTTGAGTTTTCAAACAGTGTCAATACTCTGCAGCCTGCTTCAAATGCCCATTCCCGAAGGCTGTGTTTGAGATAGGAAACAGAATTAATGATGTGACAATATCAAATATTTGCTGTGCCATGCTAAGGAGACCTCTAACTTCACACAGTGGTGATGACTTAGCCCATAGTGGCAGCAAGAGCAAGTTAAAACAATCTTAGACTTGTTTTTAAACTTGGAATTTCTTTTGGAATAGGAGTGCAGCCTGAGGCAGTTTTATGCTCTGGTTCACTCATTTTCTTAAACCATATTTTATATCTCAGTTTATTTTACAAGTTGTGGATTTTTCTAACCATATGAGAGACTCATGCAGAAAAGACTGTACAGACTATGAAAGACAAGAACATATTTTTGCATAACAGTGAAACTCTTAATTCACAAGGGAAAAAAAAACAACAAAATTAAATCACATTTGCAAGAAGCATATGGAACAGATGAGGAGAGATTTCTATACTCCTTGTATACAATCAGTACGACTTTAGTCTTGCGTCTTCATGGTCTTGAACAAAACCTTTCAGCAAGATACACTCCAGTGAAGATGGAAACAGTGTGAGTGATCCCAAACACAAAATGCCAAAGGGGAGCTGTGTTTGCTTCTGCTCTCTCCCACTTAATGAGCAGATTTCCACAGCTACCACGTGTCCCAGTGCTCATCCCAAAGCTTCCCTGAGTGAAGAGACAATTAAGGCAACAGCTGAGTGCTGCAGTGCGTGATGTTCTTATTCTAAAATGGAGATCTGGAGAGAGTTTATGCACAGGGGAAGATAAACTCAAGATTTATTATTATATATATATATATAATTTTTTTGTTGTTATTGTTGCTTTTTGAATAAACTTGTGTCCTGTTTGTAGCATCTTGAAGTTGCTGATGGGAAATTTCCTTTCAGTCCTGATGGTGTTCCTAGTGGATATTCAGGTAATAACTCCCAGCCCAGTTCTCAGAGAGAACATGCTACCACACAGGAATTCCAGGCTGGTGCCATGAATTCAATACCAAAGCAGTTAAACTGATAGGATTGCTGAAAGTCTTCAAATCTGTTCAATATATCATAAATTCCAGTTAACCCTCAGTCCCATTTGATGTCAATCCTGAGCAACAAACAAGATCATGTCCAAGAAGATCCATGACTCTGCCTGAATTTCACAGAATCCCAGATGGGTCAGGCTGGAAGGGACCACAGAGGTCACCTGGTCCCAGCTCCCTGCTCAGGCAGAGCACAGGGCACAGGGTTGTGTCCAAGCAATTCTGGAATATCCCCAGTGAGGAGACTCCACAGCCTCTCTGCACAATCTGCTCAGTGCTCTCAGTGAAGAAGTTCATCCTCGTGTTCCTCATGCTTTTTTTAAACCATCCCTGGATGTGTTTTAAAAAAACCTGGATGTGGCACTTGATGCCATGGTTTGGTTGACGTGTTGGGGCATGGGTTGGACTCGATGATCTTGAAGTGGTTCTGTGAATTCTGTGAATTCTGTGAATTCAGGTGGAACTCCGTGGTCTCAGTCCCTGCCCCTTCCTCTGGTGCCATTGTGGGCCCTGGAGCAGAGCCTGGGCCCTGCTCTGCCCCTCCTGCACACAGGGACAGCCAGGGACAGCCAGGGACACCCAGAAGCAGCCAGGGACACTCAGGGACAGGCAGGGACACTCAGGGACAGCCAGGGCTGAGGCCCCCTCTCAGCTGTGGCTCCTCTCCAGGCTGAACAGCCCCAGCTCCCTCAGCCTTCCCTGGGCAGGGAGATGCTTCAGTCCCTTCTTCACCTTTGCAGCTTCCACTGGCCCCACTCAGGAGCTCCAGGAGTTTCGCTCTGAGAGTTCCCTTACCCACCAAAGGCTGTGGAGCTGCCCATGGTCTCTGCTCTCATGAAGGGATGTCTCAAGGGGCCACTTTTGGGGCCATGTTGCTCTTGTAGGCTTTTCTGTGAATTTACCTGATGGACAGAAGTGACGTCTGCAGATGACAGCACGAGATCTCCAAAATCTGCCAGCAAATTCTGCATTTTACCATTTTCTACTCTGAAGGATGTTCTGCATGTCTGTCTAATTATAGCAAAAACTGTACAGATTGTGTCAGAACTGCCCACTATTATCCAGGCTGTACCAGCCACAGCTGACAAAATATGCACATCCCCTAATTAGGAACATTTTAGAACTGACTTACTTAAATTAAGAAAACCTCCCAGTCTTCACTTTTTGACAAGTTACTCTGAGATTCTCGGAGGAGGAGGAGAAGGACAGCAGGAATATTTTAGATTTCTTCCCTCATTTCCTACCTTTACAGAGCACTAAAATAAATTACAATGTGCAAACAATACGTCAGAAAGAAAGGTTTTGGCTTGACAGATTGCAGGGCACAGCATTAAATATAATTGTGTTGTTCTGGAGATCTGAAGTACAGAATGTAACACACTTTAAATGCTTTGTTATTCTTGAGATCTCCAAATGTTTGGACATCCCAGGTGATGGCTTAATTCCTTCACCCATTGATGTCACTTTGCAAGAGAGCAGAACACAGCTTTGCTAATGGTACAGGAGGACTTCTAGCTTGATTTTCCCAAATTCCAGTCTATGCTGGGGATAATGTGAAGACAGGCAGCAATTCCATCTGTATTCCTTATCTACATATTGCAGCCCACTGTCATTTTGTGGTGACAAGTGCATTTTGTGACGTAGACACTTTTCCAAGCACCTGCAATTCTGCTCTCCAGCCCAAATTTGAAAGTCTTTACTTCCAACCAACTGCAGCTCGATGATGAAGGAGCAAATTCTGCACCTATGAGTATCCTAAACAATCCCAGTCTCCTTGTGTGTGTTTTCTAATACACCAGGGCCAAAAACAAAATTGAATAATTGAGCTCTGTTGTGAAAAATGCATATTTTATGATTGGCTTTGTGCAAATATTAAAATGAATATTCTGTGTGTTTTGTTAGAAATTTATGCTGTATTAATTTTCTTAAGTAGTGAGTTAAATATAGTTTTAGGTTATAACATAAGGTTAAAATAGAAACTATGCTATGTAAGATACTTTTTTTAAAAAAAAGGACTCACACCAGATAGCAGCCACAGGACACTTGAATATTTCAGAGAAAAAGAATTTATTGCCCTCTTATTAGAAGAAACAAACTTCTTCCTGCCTCACTCAGCCCTGAAGAGCTGTCAGTATAAGAGGAAGAAGTTGACACTGCCCAGACAGAATCCTGTGTTTGAATGGAATTTATGCATCATGTATGAAGTATATGAATATGCAACAGGTTGTTGTTTTTAAGGGTTAATCCTCTGTTCATGTGGGTCCTTTTTTGGGCTTATTTTGCCCAGAAAGAGGTACCTGGACTGTCTGCAACTCTTTGTTCTTATTGTCTTGTATTGTTCTAAATCCTAATTGTCAAAATTTTTATTACTCTAATTGTGTTACTATATTTATAACCATTTTAATTACTATTAAACTTTTTAAATTTTAAAATTTTAAAAACAAGTGATTGGCATTTTTCACAAGAAGAAGAAGTTGACACTGACCAGACAGAATCCTGTGTTTGAATGGAATTTATGCATCATGTAGGAGATGTATGAATATGCAACAGGTTATTGTTTTTAAGGGTTAATCCTCCCTTAATGTGGGTCCTTTTTTTGGGCATATTTTGCCCAGAAAGAGGTACCTGGACTGTCTGTAACTCTTTGTTTTTATTGTCTCATATTGTCCTAAATCCTAATTGTCCAAATTTTTATTACTCTAACTACATTGCTATTTTTATAACCATTTTATTACTGTTAAACTTTTAAAATTCTAAATACAAGTGACTGCCATTTTTCACATCTATGAAGATCCTAAGTGCAGGTTTCATGTCTAAGAAGTGATGAGAGGGCAAGAAAGGAAAGAGAGAGTTATTCACCTCAAAAAACAAAGCAGAGACACTGCTCTGGATCTCAGGGCATGAGTCAGTGGATGGTGAGAAACTGAGCTTTGCATCACTTGTTTTGTATATTTTAAGTATTTAATAATTATTATTATCATTACTATCATAATTAGCTACTTTCATCCAAAGATTTCCATTCAAGAAAGTGGTATTAATCAAAATCTCCAGTCAAATTGATCAATGTCAAAATACAGTCAAAGTGATCTCAAATTGGAATTCTGGTTAAGGTTTTTACTGAAGGAGATTAATTTGGCCTTCAAACGAGTTCTTGGCAGAAACAGAGTGAAAATCTCCAGGTTTTAGTCCATTTTCTTCCAGAGCTTATTTCAGCAGGAGAGAGAATGTCAGTTTGAGTTGTTTTGCCATTGTCCAGCTTCAGGACTTTTAGCATCAGATTGGTTTCTGCAGGTTCATTTTTCAGCCTTAAAAAACATGGAAATCCAAGTCCAGAGCTTGTGAAACAAAGAAGGGCTCTAGTCAGCTGTTACTGGGAATAAAAATCAGGCTCAAAAAAAAATTACAAAAAATTACAAAAAATCAAAGTGTCCCATGGTACACAAGCAGAATTTGGTATGATATTTGCTTATTGATGACAAAAGCTATTTTTTAAAGAAAAAAACTCACACACATACACATATGTATACATACATATATATGTATATTTTTGTGGTAACCCTAATAAACATTAATTAATGGAGATCTGTTAAATCCTAAACTAAGTACTGTCTGAAATTCATTATCAATAATGCTTTTTCATTATATTTTCCAGGAGCTTGATCTGTAAAAAGTGAATATGGCTAACAAAAAAATAATCTGGGAGGTGCAAAGTTAAAGGAATTTGATTTGCAAGCAGGTCAATGCGTGTGGGGAAAAAAACTATGAAAATTCAATATCTTTTTGATAGCATTTTTACTGTTAAAGCAATTCAGAAACCTTTATGAAAACCACTTTGAAACCAAGGTGAGGAAATATTCTGTTTCTGAGGTGGATCAGAGTCCATCTCTGTTAAAAATCAGTGAAACAAGAACTTAGAAAAAAAAACCATTTTTATTAATAATGTGTTTAGTGAACCTGGTGTTTGGAGAAAGGGAGAACAGTGGTGAAACACCAAGACTCCTTTGTAAAACATGATAAATGTAAAATATTTCTAGGCACAGACCAAGTGTTAGAACATCAAATACTTCTATTTCATCTTTGGTTCAATAAAAATTATTGATTCCCTACAGATGGCAGCTGTTGTTCTCTAAGCTGGCAAATTACAAAACTTTTTTCTCTATTATCATTCTTTCTTCATACCTTAAATAACTGAGAAACTGCAAAATTACCTTTATGTAGTCTCAAACACTTTTTGAGAAATAAAAGGAATTTCATTTCTCTTCATGTATTTAAGATATTCCTTACTCAAGGAGCCACATCTCAGTTCTTGCCCTGCTGTTTTCAGATGCAATGTCAAGCTTTCCTCCACTTTTATTTATTCATTATTCAAAGCATTAACTATTAAATCCATTTTGGAGCTCAGAGTATGCTGCCCACTAATTTCATGAGTGTCCTGATTTTCAGTATTTTTCAGTCTTGCACGGGGTGATGATTTTAATACCCATACTACAACCACTGAAAGATGATAAAGTCTTTTAGTCATTATTCTAGACAATTGTTTGTTGTGGGGATTTTTTTGTCTGAAGAGAAGGAGCACAGCCTGAAGTACCAAAATGAAAAGTTTAATGGATTTTATCTCACCCATGTAATATCAAGCCATAAATAGTTATGAAAATACCTCCTTGAAGTATGGAATATTGTGATGCCCAAAGCTGGTGGTGCTTCAATTGTTCAAAATGTCAAACACGGTTTTGCTTCTCATTTGCACCTCAAAGCACAGCTCAGGGAGATAAATATTTCCTTTTGGGTTTGGGTGTCTCTTTCCCAGGCACTCATGAGCACTGCTAATTAAACTGTGAAGGTTTTCACAACTGCTACTAACGAGCCAGTGGAGGAGGAGTGGTTTGCAGGACAATTTGCCTTGAGAGCTGCAGAGAAGAATTAAGGCTTTTTTATTTCAGTTGTTCCTGAATTAGTGAAGCAACTCCTCTGTCAGCTGAGCTTCTCATTTCTGAGGGACACTGGAGCAGGAGCAGTTTCTCCTTGGGTAAAAACATGAGCACTCTGGGTTCTCCCTCCATTGTAACCTCGCTGGTTTTTGGGAAGGTGGAAGCTGCCTGAGCTGGTGCTGTCCTGTCCCTCCTGCCTCTCATGGATTTCCCAGCCTTTATTAACATCTGTGCTGCACACAGCAGGCCAGTGTGGGTTGTGTCACCTCCAAGTGACAAAATTGAGAACTTCTGGTCAAAATCCTGCTGCTGCTTCTCATGGAATCACAGAATGGGTTGGGTTGGGAGGGATGTTAAAGGCTATCCAGTTCCATCCCCCTGCCATGGGCAGGGACACCTTTCACTATTCCAGGTGGCTCCAAACCCCATCTAAGCTGGCCTTGGACACTTCCAGTGATCCAGGGGCAGCCACAGCTTCTCTGGGCACCCTGTGCCAGGGCCTCACTAGCCTAGGTTTTAATTGCTTGATACATTCCAAATACAATAGTCAGAACTCCTAAGGAAAAAAAAATTAGTCCTTCCCTACAGGGAATAAGATTGATCAATTCTTTTTTCCACTGTAGCTTCAGGGTTCCTTCCACAAGCATAGGGAGGAAACCATCCCATCAAGGAGTAGGTTATGGATTTCCTGAGGGTCAGGGGTGTACTAATCATTTTCAGTATTATACTAAGGACTAAACACGTTTAAAGTTATGCTGTGAGAGGCACAATCCTTAATGCAAAGAGGTGAAATAGACACGCAGAGAAAAGAAAGGATCAACATTGTAAATAGAATAAGCAAGGAATGGCAGTAGGTGTCACATTGGTCCATTTAGGAAGCGAGAGGACACAGAGCAAGGATGTGCTCAGAGAGAGCACAGCTCTGTAATCTCACCACTGCCTGCACCAATTTTCCAATCAAAAGTTTCGTTTTCAGAGCTGAAGGATATCTCACACTGAGACAATCAGGGCCTTGACAGAAGCCAGGGCTGTATCTGACTTGAGATGGCAGCAGCTGTCCAAAGCTGTGCTCACCCTGCTCTGAGCTGCAAGATCAGAGCTGCTTTGTCAGCCCTCGGAGCAATTTACACTTCCAAGGTAGGGTTTGAGCTCAGGGACTTCATATTGGATTGGTTGAACGTCAGTTCCAATCATCCCTGCCCATTGTGTTCCCTCCCTCAGTGCCAGCACTCGCTGTGGTGTCAGCCATGGATAATTGATCCCTTCTGTTTCAACTCCAGCTCGGTTGCTCTGCAGTACAGCAGCGAAATCTTGTGAAAATGAGTGTTATCTGGGAGAGCAGGGTTTAGGGGAGGCAGAGCCACATCCTGAAAATGGCAGGACCTCAGTGAAAATGTCAGGAGGTTTCTGCAGAATATTGCACATTTCTCCAAGAAGGCTGAATTCAAAGTCTCTGTTTGGAACTGAGTCCTTTGTTGGGGATGGTTTTGGGGTTACTCGCTCACAAATACAGGTAGACACACAAATTACAAGCTTAGGGCTTCTACATCTTGCAAAAAAAAAAACCTCAACAGGAATAAAGATTCTGTTCCTAGGATTTCTGACAACCTGCCATTGCTCAGCATGCCGAACAGCCCATCTCTGGGGAAAATTGGTTTGCAATGCTGAAATTTGCAATAAACTCCAGTAAATGATGTGTAACAGAGTACTTTAAAGTGTGGCAAATATTTCAGGAGAGCTTTCACAGGCTCCTGTGTGCTCACAGGCAATTACGAGTTTATAACTCTTCCTAACAGAGATCCCTGTGGTCGTAATTGCTGGTTTTCAGGATCTGAGAATCCCAAACATCTCCCTGATTTGCCCAGTGCCATCATCCTATAATTATGTTAATAGAAAAGACTATTTTTTTCAATGTCATAATGAACATCTGCAGATTACAGTGGTGGGTTTCTTCTTCAATGTAAAATACATGGGATGGTACCATAGAAAAATAGGTTTTGTTCAAGTCTAGAATGCGTGCAGTGAGACATTTGACCTCTCTTCCTGTCCAGCAACATAAATGGATTAAAATTAAAAAGGATTATTTCATAAGAGTAATGATTATAGTCTAATGAAAGTGTCCTAAATTATGATGGCTTTAATTTATAAACTTATATTTGTTCTTCCTTTTCACAACTTATTTTTGTCTCAGCTGGCTGAATGGTACTTTAAACATGTAAGGAAACACTGAGCTTGTGTAACCTGTTCTCATCACACATGGATCACTGGAAGTTACTGAAGGCAAAAAGCAGCTCAGCACCTCAAAACTCTGCTTAAAAATAAAGAAAAAAACATAGTCTCCAGATGGAATTAATTTAGTCTAACCTTTATTTTTTTTCTTTCCAGTGTGAGCTAGACACCCAAGGCTCTCCTAAGCATTCAAAGAGAACTGGGCAATTTTAAATCATGACTCATCAGACCTCCTTTGCACACCTGCATCAGGAGCTGACTCATCTTCCAGACTCATTTGGGGAGACTCACTTGGTTCCCAGCAGATGGCCAGGAATCCTGGAGGGATTAGCTCTGCTGAAGATGTTTGCACTGCTCGTGTTCACACGCAGCCTGTGTCCTTCCTTCAGCAGGAGACTGACTGCAAAGCTGACATTCCCACCATCCAGATTGTCATGTTTTGTGAGAAAGGCTGAGAAAAAGACAGCTGAGAGACTAAGACAAGAAATGTCTCTTTTTAAAAAATATTTTTATCTTGTCTATTTATATTGACCCTTCTGGTCACTTGTAAATAAAACCTCTTTCCTCTAGAAATGAAGTGAAAGTTCGTCCATAAAAACATTTCTCCCCCTCCTGTGGAGCCAATCCACTTTATAGAAAACATTTTCAATGGCAAATAATTGAGCTGTTGTTCTTGGTGGTCAACTTGGGTAGACAAAAACTCCTCACAAAGGAATAAATAGGTTGGTATCAGAATCCTCAGTCTGTGTTGCATTAGCTTTAAACATTAGAAAAGATCACTAGCAACTACTCTTCTCCAATTAAATTTACTCTAAAATGATCAACTAGCTCTGTTGAGAATTCATACTGAGCTTTTCACACATTATCCACTGAAATCTAATTATAGAAAACCAATATCAAAGTGAACAAAGTCTGTTTTGGAGACCAAGTAGATGTAAAGAATGGATAAGGAATATTTTGCTCTTTCTTGGATCAAACTTGAAACAGGAGGTCCTGGTGACTCTGCAGGCTCTGTCCACTGTGCACAGCACGCATTTTCTGAAAAATAAAACAGGATTTCCATAGCATTATCAGCAAATTAAGTCAAATTTTATCCAAATATTTCCAAGAGATCCTCGGTTCTGGGATTCAGGTGTTAGTTTAGAAGGCATGGAACTGAAATTGTGGATGTTTCAGTGCACTTGGACATTTTCTCAGCTTTGCTGGTGGATTGAATTCCACATTCACAGAGGCAAAACTAGAACACACCAGTGAAAAACAGAGATGGTTCTCATGTTAGATTGTCAGTTCAGATAATAAGGACAGGGAAAAAATGGGTGAGAGTGTCGCAGAATTGCTAATGTACTTTAACTCAGTTACTGAAATGGTATCATGAACACAGCTCTAACAAAATCTTTTAATCAATGTCATCTCTTCAATCATCTGGTCTGACATTGTTGAGTTTTTCCCCACTGCAACCATGCAAGATGGTGGCACTTCCCGTTTTCCAGAAGCTTCCTTAACAAATGACAGGAAGACAGACATTTCTATCAAAATACTGATCAGACATACTGATGTCCCAGATGCCAGAACAAATCTGAGAGTTGTTTCAAGTCCTTGGCATCTGTGACCACAGATTTGGTGTGACAGCAGCATATTCACACATTTACTGCTGGATTCCTCAATTCCAGCTTCTCCACACTTGAAAAACATCATATAATCACGTCACCTTTTAACCTCAGTTCTAAAAACTCGGTTCTAAAAACTCAGAGGAACCTCAGTTCCTATGTTTTCCAAAATCATGTGATATTGGAAATCATGTGATCATGCCATCCCAGAATAACAGAATGGTTTGGGTTGGAAGGGATCATGAAGCTCATCTCATTCCAACCCCTTCCATGGGCAGGGACACCTTCCACTGGACCAGGTTGCTCAGAGTTCCATCCAACCTGGTCTTGAAGACTGAGTTTGGTCCCTAAAACTCCCCTATTAATCTCTAGGCAAAAATTAAGGGGAGGTTTACATACCCTGAAAACCTCCCCTTATTGACCTGATATGATCACCCCGTGATCATAATTAATTTGTCAAAAGAATAACCCAAACCATTCTGTGATTCTATTGTCATGTGATTAAAAATCAGCTGAAAATGCTGAAGGTGGTCTTTTGTGAGAGGACAGAGAGAGCTGCAACCAGTGCTGGGGATGGCAGATAGCAGGAAGCCATAAAAATTGGCAAGTGTCACACATCTTCTAAAAAACAAAGAGTGCCTGTCAGAGTGCTTTTTGCATTTTGAAAGTTTATTTTCAACCAATGCTGAGCTGAAATGTGAAGGAATTGGTGAATTTGTCTGAGGAGAGATGTGAGTGCACAGGGACGAGAAGCTGTTACTGTCTGATCAAACAAATTCTGGATGTCAAAGATGAAGAAGCCTGGAATTGCAGGATGAGATAGCCTGAAGCTTTGGGAACCAGACAAAACTCAAAATTAATGCAGGGACTCCCAAAAGCCATTTTGGGAAAAGAGACAGAATAAATACATCCACTGCTCAAGTCTGTGTGATTCCTTTGGTCCTGGCCTTTGGATCTGCTTTATGAACAGTGATGCCAACAAGGAGCACTCTGAATGTCACAGAAAACAGAGAAAGGGTGTTTGGTGCTAGGATACCAGGGGTTTTTTTGTTGTTATAATGCCATTATGCCTGGGGTTGTGGAACTCTTGAAGCTGTTCATCTTCCTTTGCTATTTCTGTGTACAAGCACTTAGGAGAATTAATGGTGTTATTTCCTGTAATAACCTGTGGACCTGAGTGTTGCTCTGACTTAATCACGCTCGTGTGTTGCCCACATGGTTTTTTAGGATGTGGAGACTTTGAAAAGCCTTAATAAAAGGAGCCAGAGCCTTTGATGAGTCACAGCTGGTTACTCATAGGTGGGATTGACTCCCAAAGGGTTGGTTGCCCCCTTGCAGACCTGCCCTTCAGAATTCCCAGAATCTGTCGTGCTTTCTCCCACGCTGCCCTCCAGAGCAGGAAGAACTCTGTAAATGTCCCCACAATCACCTTGTTGTCCCCTAAATCAAACTCAAAATGCCCAGAGAAGAAGGAAACAAACTCAGCAGGGAGAGTCCATTGCAGCATTGCAACTTTGTCAATATGAATTTTCTTGTGCTGTTTCTGTTGATTCTTTTCAAACATGTTCTGCTTTGTTTTAAGGAAGTTTTCCAGGACAAGGACAGTCACATACACTGACATTTTATATACTGCCCTGCAAAACAGCACCTAAAGCTCATCTTAGACATGAATAGCACCAGGCAAAGCATTGCTTTCGTGTAACACCAATAAATTGTGAGCATATGTGAGGCTTATAGACAATAATTAAATCTGGATTATGTACAGGGGCTGTATCAGACCTTGCACTAAATGAAGAATAGCTTGTCGGGTTTTCGGCTGTTTGAAGGGCCTAGAAAGGCCCGGAGTGGCCTTGGGGCAGCCCGCGTATCGAAGGACGAGAAGAGGCTTCAGTTCTTCTTTCAGTTTTTATGTTTATTAATTGTTTATCTAAAAGATGTTCTTTCAGCCCGACAGAGCTCTGCTCAGCAGTCAGCCATGAGCACACTGTGCCGCCCTCCGGGGCAGTCACCTATCTTTATACCCATAGTTACGTGTAAAATATTTATCATTTTTCCCCAATACCATTTATTCTTATTACTCGGTGCACTTTCAGTAATAACCAATCCGAAAGTGCCACCATCACCACAGAAGATGGAGGAGAAGAAGAAGAAGAAGAAGGACAGGACACGCCCCAATTCCTCCATCTTACTTCTCTAAACCCCCCTGTACATAAATCCTAAACCCTGTGTCTCACCCTCTAATTAACCAATCCCTTCACCATTCACCCCGGTGAAGTCCTCTTATCTTCATACAGGTGCCGTCTCCTGTGTAGGGTCAAAGTCCAGCCACCAGACACTTCTGGCAACATTCCAGGACTCCCGAGCCCCCCAAGGGTGGTCTCGGTGGCCCGGCATCTCAGGACTCAGATCCTGAGATCCCACAATAGCTCTTCCCTCTGATAATGGCTTTAGCAGCTGCTTGGAACTGGTCAAAGGATTCTGAATTCAAACAGTGGCTCAGAAGGGTGTAATTGGTTCCAGAACCATCTGCAAACACTCGAGGAAAGGATTTGCCAGTGTTGTCAGCAGTGGCCAGGCAGGCTGGGAGACTGGGACAGAGACAGCTGAGCCACTGAGGCAAATAAGCCTTTTCACAGTGTCATCAAATAAGGCCGTTTCTCACTAAATTTCAAGCTAAAATTAAAATTTTTATTGTTTGCCAGTGCCTTCTTAAACAAGGACATTTGTAGGGGTGGAGATCCTTTCAGCTGAAGGATCAGATAAATTACTTGCACATAACCCACATCTAGATCAACGTTTTTTAAAAAGTGAAAATGTTTGCACAAAAATGGTGGCCTCTGTTGCTAGAGAAAATTAGCTTGTTCATACCAAAAACATATGGCTATATATCCTTCTTCAAAATGTTGTTCTGAAGAGATTTTAAAAAAATTCCAAAATCCAAATCTTACATTTTGAGATTAAAACGTAAATCAACAGTATACAATCAATGCCATTGCCTCTGAAAATGGTTTCTCCATAATCAGATGAAGAAAGTTATGAGCTAAAATTTAAATTCAGAGAAAGCCATAACATTTCAAGGCCTAAGGTTATTTTCAAGCAGCAATGTAATTGAGAAGTCAGGAATCAAATCTATAATTAAGGCCAATTATGGGAGAAATGGGTAAAAATTCAGGACTGAGACATCTTAAAAAAACTTGCTTTAAGAGGACACTTAGAGCAGTCTTAACATGTTTATTCAGTATATTCTGACCACAGTCATCACTCTTCACAGCTTTAAAGGGTACTAATACCCTGGAAAAATTGTGCTGAATAAATAAAATATATTGATAAATATATTTTATAATATATAAATATAATATATTGATTTAGAGGCCAATCACCACTAAACCAACAGTCCTCAAATAGTTTTGTGGCTCCTTTCTATGAGATTGGCAAAGACAAGCTCCATCAACTTCTGACAAAGAAGGGTTCTGGTGCTCTCCAGCTGCTCAGAAAAGAAAGATCTTACAGCTCACGCTGTAACATGCCAAGAAAAAAACCAAGAGCTTCAGGTTGTGTGGGTTTTGACATATTAATATATGAAAGTGTCTCCTGGCTGTTGGAAGGAAAAGGTTTTGACCAACAGATAATCACTGCCATTAAAAATGCCCATCAAAATGTCAGAATCGATCTAGAATGGTGAAAGGAAAGGAGAGGGTGTAAAGTGACCCCATATCTAAAGATGACTCAGAACCAGCATTTTTTGATCTGGCAGGATCTGTACGTTTTGACAGGAAAATAGTGGCAGTGGCTGTCAGCAGGGAAGAGCACTGCTGTGGAAATCTCAGATTGCTTGGATTTATCGAGCTTGACAATTGCAGGTTTGAATTTCATCGTGGCAACTGTTGTTTCTTTTTGCTGCTTGACTGGCCTTAGGACCCTTAAGTGTTCAGAGAGCTGCAGATTTTACATGAACCCACTTAAAACAAATGTCTGCAGCTTCCAGAAGGCAGGCAGGGAAGGCTTGGGCATGAGGGCCCAGGAAAGTCTGGAAAACACCCGAAAATCCAGCTGATCCTGAGCTGAAACAAGAAGAGTTTTGGAAAAAAAAATGAGGCATGCTTGACAAAAATACCTTCAGAGACTCATGAAATTTCTGGATTTCTGGAAATTTCTGAAGTTCTTGCTGGCTCATGAGGTCACAAGGCAAAGAATGACCCAGCGGATCACTCACATGAAAAAACGCTTCTCTCCACCCTCATCACCAATAATTAAAAAGTGGGGAACATAACACTTCCTTGAGGGACACAAACCCATTTCCATGTGCCAGTCCTGGAGATGGAGAGGTGTGAGTGATGAAATCTCCTAAATTTACTCTTCATGTGAGTGTGCCAGCCCAGTCTGGTGATGCTGTGATCCGCCATTCCTCTCAGGGGAGAGAGGAAATGCCACCAAAAATACGGAGAAGCTGCTTCTGACTGCTGGAGACATTGGGATGGAAAGATCTGTTATTTCTGTTTTCCCAAATAGAGTCAGACAATGGGACTCATTTCAAGAACAGCCTTCTCAACATGGGCCTTATCAACACAGTAATGTTCCTTGGGCCAGGGAACATGACTAGAAATTACTAGAAATTTCTAAACCACCAGTGTGTGCTAACAGTTCTTTTGACTTACACCAGTTTTCCCAAGGCCTGTAAACAAATAAATAGTTCAAAAAATAAACTAAACTATGAAGGCAAAGATGCAAAATGGGACATTTTGAAAATTACCCAATTGGTATTGATTTGGTTGCTAACTGTGCCCCTTAAGAGGCAATTGCTGATAGTCCTTTGACTTTAGGTAATGAGTGTCCTACAAAGGATTTGTGGATTCTAGAGCAATTCATAGACAGCAAATTTCACACCTGGCATGTTTTAGGCACCTGGCAGGTTTTGAAGGGTGCCTGTATCAAAAAAAACAACCAACTTTTCACCAAGAAACCAAAAATTCTGTGCAGGCAGACTATCAAAACCTTCAGGTCAAGGATGAACACAAAGAACTCAAAACTTGGCTTGATATTTGCAAAGGAAAAACTGATCCAGGGTTGGGCTTTGCTTTCTGCTTTGAGAGCAAATCTACTGAAGTCTGGGATGCTCATTAGAAACAGGAAATGTAATGTAGAGAGACTATATACATTATAATAAGCTAAAGTTTATTTCTCTTTAAACCACCAGTACTTTTAGTTACATAATTATTGCCTGATTCCACTGTGAGTCACACTTAAATTCTTTTCAAAATCTTTTGTTTTCATGTTAATGTCTTGTATTTCTAAGTGCAGTTTACTGGTTTTATTTTGCTTAATTTTGGAAAATGACACATCCTTATCAGCTTTTTACTGCTTTTCTAATTGTTTCTTATCCTTTCAGCCTTCATGCTATCACAATATTTTTTTTTTGTCTGAGAATTAATAACATTTGATGAGTTAATCCTGTTTTAGGCTTCAATCAAAAGAGATTAGATCATTAGACAAAGTTATTGATGCCCAACACAGCTACAACACAACTAGGGGGAAACAGTGCCAGAAATCTTGTCACAGCTGAAGGCAAGGTCAGGATGGGTCAAGATATGGGTGACTCATTTTTGGCAGAAATTACTTTCTTTGGTTTTTAAAAATCAACAGTTCAGGGCCAAACAAAAAAGCAGATTGACTACAAATTCACTTCTGTAGCTGATGTTTCCCACTTAAGAGAGCTTTGCATCAACCTATTTCATTTTTCCAACTTTTTTACAGATTTCCTGTATGTGAAGTGACTCTTTTCTCCCTCACACAAAAAAAAAGGGCTCAGAGATTCTAGGATTTTTTGAAAAATTTCCTTCATATCAATCTAAAACAGGCATATTCTGGGAATGAATTTTACAGTGCTACTTCCTCTAAAGATCCTTATTTTCTCTCACAGCAAGAAACAAAAGAGAACTCAGAGGAGCAGAGAGGTGAAGGGAATCCTTCAAATTCCTTTTAGTACTTTCTGTAAGACAAGAGAAGAAAGCAGAGGTGGAAATAAAGCCATAAATCTCCACAGGAGATCCATCAGCCAGCTTCCCTCTGCCTCTGCCTCCCCTCTCACCTGACAGCCCTGATGTGGCTTTACCTGAAGCACCAAGGAAAGGTCAATAAATCCCAGCACTGAGGCTGGAGGGCTGCTCAAAGGAGCCCTGAAATTGTGGGTATTTATTCTCTGTTGTTTTGGACCACAGACAATGCAGAGTGATCTTGTTTAGATCAATATCTACAAAAAAGAAAAGTGGTTTTGAGCTGTTGGAGTTTTGCTCTGAGATTGTCTCTACTTTCACTTACTGAAGTTTTTATTCCCACACACACAGGAGGATTGAGGAGTGTGAGAGGTCTGAGTGGAGAAAAGCAACAGAATTTACCAAAAACAGCCATGGGGGGTTATGGTTGAACCATGGGAAGTGGATTGTAGGATCAGAGAATTTCAGAAGCACAGGAGGGGTTTCAAGATCATCCACAGGCAGGAACTCCTTCCACCATCCCAGGCTGCTCCAAGTTGTCCAACCTGGCCTTGGACAATTCCAGGGATCCAGGGGCAGCCACGGCTTCTCTGGGCACCCTGTGCCAGGGCCTCACTATTAGGAGGAATATATTTTGTATTTGCAAATGCTAGCAGAAGAAGTTTTGAAGATTTTTACAAGTTTCCAAACTGCTCTGTGCTTTTATGCAAAAAAAAAAAAAAAAAAAAAAAAAAACTGTATTCCTGAGCCAACAGAATCTATGTGGATTTCAGAGTATTTTAGGCACTGATCTATTGAACCAGAAAAGTTAACTCAGGGAAAACTCACCTTTCATAATCAGCTCCATGAGATGTAGAATAATTGATTCTATTTAAAAAAAAATAGACACATGTGACGGTGTTCACAGGGGTTTTCTGATGAGGGAAGAGACGAGGATCTGACTCCATGTTTCAGAAGGCTTGATTTATTATTTTATGATGTATATTACATTGAACTATACTAAAAGAATAGAAGAAAACGTTTCATCTCAGAAGGCTTGCTAAGAATAGAATAGAAAAGAATGAATAACAAAGGTTTGTGTCTCAGACAGAGTCTGAGCCAGCTGGCTGTGATTGGCCATTAATTAGAAACAACCACATGAGACCAATCACAGATGCACCTGTTGCATTCCACAGCAGCAGATAATCAATATTTACATTTTGTTCCTGAGGCCTCTCAGCTTCTCAGGAGGAAAAAAAATCCCAAGGAAAAGATTTTCATGGAAAGATGTCTGCGACAGACACAGATATTCTAGAAAGGGGGGGTGTGTGTGTGTGTGTGTGTAAGGCTACATTAAAGTGCTGATTGCACGTGAAATACAGGAACAAAGCTTCTGGATTTTAGCAGTTGTTCACTCCAGATCAAGATAAATCAAGTCAAATGGGAGGAGTCTTTCAGAAGGGCTGGGAGGAGGGAGCTGGAACAGAAATCTTAGGATGGGAAGAAGGAGGATTTTGTGTATTAATTGATGAGCTGAATGGAAGGTCTGATTGCCATCCATAAATGCATTGGGGTAGAATTGAAATCACCAGTGAAATTAAGATATGGAAGGGACAAGAACAAACATGACCAGTAATATATTTAGGTTGGAAATTAGAAAGGTTTTTGCCATTTCAGAGCAATGTAGCTCTGGAACAGCATCCCTCTAGGACTTGCAAAAGCAATTAGTTTGCTAAAGGTAATAAACTAGGAGGTCTCACAAATCCCATGAGAATTTTGGAAGATGATAGGCATAACATTCAGAATGATCTGGAGAAATTAAAGATACGGTCTGAATTAAATAGGATGCTGTTCAATGTAGGAAATTAAAAGGTACTGCTTCTAAATGGGAATAATCAACTGCATGGAAACAAGATTAAAAAAATTCCCTTCTACAAAGTTCTGTAGAAAACACACATGGAGAGAAGAGTGGGTACAAGAAATCAAGAGTCAGCCTGGAGAGCACACTCAGGAGGGTTTTGCATCAATCTGTTTCATCTTCCCAACTTTCATGCAGAGTTTCTCTGCATGAAGTGACTCTTTTCTCCCTCAACACTTTTCCCAGAAAGAAAGGCCCAGAGCTTTAAAGCCTTTTTCAAAAATTTCTTTCATATCAATATAAAACAAACATACTTTCACAATGGATTTTACATCTTTGCTTCCCTAAACCGCTTTATTTTCTCTCATTTGGAGCAAGTAAGAAAAGAGAACTCAGGAGAGCAGAGAGCTGAAGGGAATCCTTCAAATTCCTTTTAGTACTTTCTGTAAGACAAGAGAAGAAAGCAGAGGTGGAAATAAAGCCATAAATCTCCATAGGAGATCCATCAGCCAGCTTCCTTCTGCCTCTGCCTCCCCTCTCACCTGACAGCCCTGATGTGGCTTTACCTGAAGCACCAAGGAAAGGTCAATAAATCCCAGCACTGAGGCTGGAGGGCTGCTCAAAGGAGCCCTGAAATTGTTGGTATTTATTCTCTGTTGTTTTTGACCACAGACAATGCAGAGGGAGCTTGTTTAGATCAATATCCACTAAAGGAAAAGTGGTTTTGAGCTTTTGGAGTTTTGCTCTGAGGTTGTCTCTGCTTTCACTTTTTGAAGTTTTGAATTCTTCTTTAAATACTTCTTGCCAAGTTTAAATACTTTTTTCCAAGTTTAAATACTTCTTACCAAGGTGTCTCCACCAGTGATGTTGGTGAAGGGTGTGAGGAGAATCACATCCTGCTTTTCTCAAACACTGGGAATGTCCCAGCCACCTCTCCCAAAACCTGATCTACAGGAATACATGGGCAGTTCAAAGCCTAAAAAAAGGCAATAAGAATGGTGAGAATTTTGGAAAAGAGCTTCTAAATTAATATCCACAGGGACCCAGTGCAGTTTGGTTTCAGGGAAAACTGCATTGCTTGAAATAAATGAAGTTAGTGAAAGTTTAGAGGAAAAAAACCCTGTTTTTTACCTCTTATTCGTGTCATGCATTCTGCCTAATTTAATTTATTTGAGTTTTGTGCCAAGCAAATATTTTAGAACTACTCAAAACAAAGTTGCAATGTTTCTTAAGCAAGTTATAAATCTGATGGACATATTTCTTAGAAGTAAGACACATCAAGAGTCAAATCTGGAGTAATGTAACAAACTTCATACACATCAAAAATATCATAAAAACAACATCTAATAGATTCCCAGGAGCTAAAAAGTCATCATTAATGAAATTATGTGCTGTTATTGATTATACAACAAAACAAAAATAAAATATTTCCCTTTTTCCCAGGCTGGTCTACAAATAGAAGCAGCCCTGGAGCTTTTACAGATAATTCTACACAGTCAGAAGCAGTTATCTAGATTTTTCTGTCATTTCTAATTAATAATATCATGTCGTGGACATAAGAATTTCCAAGGCATGGTGACTAATTACCACATGGCAAAACATGTGCAATTGATCTTTTAAACTGCTCTGCTAATTGCAAACCTGCCACTTGAGGGTGTTCTAAATATTGATTTCTTGTGTAAAGTCTCACTCAGCTTTTCCATATGGACGTTTCAGCGTTGCTCATTATCGTGGTGCTCAAGTTTATGAGGACATCAACTTATTTGAAGGGATATGAGACAGTTAGGAAGGGAATTGGGCACTGAAATAGCCTGATTTAAAAAGAAAAAAAAAAAAAACAAAAATGAAACAAAAAAACCCCAAATAACCAAAAACAAACAAACAAACAAAAAAACCCCACCAAAACCTGTTTCTAACATATGACAATGTGAAAGCCTGGAGGTTAATTAATCTCTGATAATATAAGTAAATTTGAAGCAAGTGGTGCAGTTTTTCAGCATGCAACTGTGAATATGTAAATCTCTCTACTTCTGCTGTTTCTGGGTTTTCTGCCAAGGAAGCAGATCACTGCAAATAAAACCCAAACCAATGACAACAATAAAAAGAACCCAACAAGAATAAAACAGAACCAGGGTGAGATCACTTCATGTGCAGATGATTTATCTCTACGGAACAGTTTGGGTTAGAGGGGACATTAAATCCCATCCAATTCCACCCCTACCATGGGCAGGGACACCTTCCACTGTCCCAGGTTGCTCCGAGCCCCGTCCAACCTGGCCTTGGACATTCCAGGGATCCAGGGGCAGCCACAGCTGCTCTGGGCACCCTGTGCCAGGGCCTGCCCACCCTCACAGGGAAGAATTTCCTCTTGCACCTTCTCCAGGCACCACTCTTTACCCAAGATAAAGGCAGAACTGGGAGGAGAGGTGGTGCCCATGTGGAAAGTACAGGGATGTGCATCCCAGGTGGCGTCAGGGAGGGCAGGGCTCCTGATTTAAGTTCAAACTCGTCATTTAAGTTCATTTAAGTTCATTGCTCTGCACAGTGAAAAAGTAGCAGAGGTGACTGGAAATCCAGCCCAGCCTCTGCAGATGTAAATGCATAGAGAACAGCAAGAGGATTGAGAGATAATAGGATTAGAATGACTCAGACTTGTAGAGTTTATTAAAACTTTATATTCCACCCACACGAAGGGAGAACAGATCTTTCACTGGGGGGCCAGAGCTCTTGCACTAGTAGAGATCAAATATCTTTTCTGTGTGGTTTTTTCTGCAAAACTTTTGGGATTTAGGTCAGAGCAAAAAACAAAACTAAAGTCCTCAGTATCATCCATTTCCCTCGTTTTTCCTTATCTGTTTATAACACTTCTTGAAAAGCATCTTTGCTAATGCCTACAAACGCACTCAAAGCTTTAAGAAGGTGAATGAGGAGAGTCCATCCCAGTTTGCATTTGAGTCTGGCAAGGGCACAGTTCAGTGCAGGGCAGAGGTTTGGTGATGCTGTGGGGAATGTGCCCCAGGGAGGAAGGACAAATTAAGGCATCTGTGGAGCCTTTTCTTCTTTTTTGCCAGGGTTGGGATTAAATGTGTGAGATGGAATTTCTTGTTTGGCCTCAGGTGTTTGTATGTTTCAGTCTCACAAACCCTGAGTTCTACAGCACTTCACTCTAACACACTAAAAATGGAGCCCCATCTCTCTCTCTACGAGGCCTTTTAAGGATAAATTGTCCAATTAAAAAATGACACCTGAATTATTTTTATTTTTAACCCAATAACCAACCACCCAATGCAGACTTTTTATCAACTTACACAAAACCACCCAAACCCATGGAGAAGAAGGTGAAGAGGAAGGACCAACCTCTGCCCCTAAACCTCTATCTTGCTTTATATATATTACTATATTCTAAAACCTTAAACTCTGAGTTTCCCACCCTGTGATATTACACACTTCTATTCAAACTCCACACCCACAATCCCTGTTCCATCATTCCATTTTGGAAGCTTCTTCACAGCCTCAGGTCAATGCAGTGTTCTCTTGGAGGTCAGTGCCTGGCAGCACAGAAATCTGAAATTCTCAGCAGCCAGGGTTCCAACACCATCTTTAGGTGGCTTTGCAAGAGCCAAACAACCAGGAACACTCATTTTTGCACAATATGCCCAGTTCTCTGTATTTGAATATTTTCAGCAAGTGTTTAGTCTTGAAATCCTCTTGAAATCCTCGAAATCCTCTTGAAGTCCTTACATGTGCAATCCATCACAAACCATCAAGGTTTATTCCAATCATTGCTCAACACTTTGAGTTCAAATTACTGGGGTTGGGTTTGGAACAGGCAGAAAACTGAAATCTTCCTCATTGCAGGAGAAAATACATTTGAAAGCTCATTTTAAGGGAGAATAATAAAGTTATCCTGGAAGACAGCTCCTGAGAGGCAACAATCCCCATAAGATTATTGATGAAACTTCAGCTACCTTGCATCAAAAATCGGCTGATAAATTCAAACTGAAATATATCTGTGTCAGTCATATGGACCTGAAATGCATGGGTTTAGTATTCATTTTAGAGCTTGGAGATTTTGGTTAGAAAAGTGGAAATTTCTAGCAAAAGCATATTTTCAACTATCTGACATTGAAGAGGGGAGCTCTAAACCCCAAGGAAAATTCTTTGTCAAATCTTAAGTTTCTAACCTAAAAATGGACTAGGATGAATATTTTAGTATTGGTTCTTTACAAACTTTTCTTCTGTCATAGGAGGAGAAAAAGTAGCTGCAAGTATTTCCTTCTCAGCAATGAATGCCTGGTTTTGTGGAAAAGGAAGAGAAATGACAACTCACTTCAGGAAATGCTTTTTATACACTTCATTCTCACTTGTGGAAAAGAAAAAAGAAAAAAAAAAAGAGGGTTTAGAATCTATGCACCAAGGTTATTTCTTTCCTTCTCTTTCTGGTTTGTGTATTTTGTGGCTTTTTTCCTTTGTTGGTTTTGTTGGGATTTTTAGGAAGGAATAGTTCATAGAGCACAAAAAATATTCAGAGTGTATCATTCTTGGAATATTCAGTTCTTTACTGTGTGATCTTTTCCTTGCTCAGGGCTACAGAGGCATCTTTGGTGGGTCTCAAACACACACTTTAGTGTTATTTATAATAAAGAGCAAAAAAAGCACAAAGCTGCAGGCTATAAGAAAAGAATTCCCAGATTTATATGGGCTCCTCAACATGTTGCTTCATTACTCTCCTCAAAAGGATACTGTGCTAACTGCACTTGTGCACTAAACGCTTTAATGGGGGTTTTATTGCACTATTAAATTTAATAACATGCTTCTATATAAAGTAAATACATAGGCTGGAAAACAAGTAATCCCTCAGCTTTGGAACAGGCTTTGATTTCAAGTTCAAGTGCTCAAGATTTTAGGTTGAAGACTGGAGTGATGGTGAGGAGTGTTACTGACTAAATGAGCCACCTTTCAAACCTGACAGGGGGTTTTAAATCAAGCAGCACAGAAGTTAAATAAAAATGGTTCCAAAATATGTTTGTGAGGCGGTATAATTTAACCTTGTTATTCATAGTTGGGAAGGTTAACATTTAATTATGATTATTAATTAAATTAAAAATTTAATTTATTATTATTATATTGTCATAACACGATGTTATTAATAATATTGTACTATTATTATTAATCATAATTATAAATAATTAATAATGTAATTAACTTTATCATTTAATTATGACTAAAAATCTTTGATAATCCATCCCTGCATGCTCCCAGCACCAGCTATGGATGTAGGGGACATGAGCAATACGTGAACTGGATTTTTGGTAAAAAAAATTAATTTGTCCAGGCTTTATTCCTCCATGGGTTTTAATGGTGTGTTGTAGACCTTGTCCAAGAAAAAAGGAAATCATACAGGAAATATTGACTTTGGTGAAACATGACTCCAAAACACAGCAACAGCCAATGCCCACAGATTATCACTGACCTTGGACAGGCAGATGGATGAAGAAATAAGGTAAAAATGAAGTGTTGAGGCTTCATCTAATCGAAGCTTCATTTATGTACCAATCTAAAGGATGAATTACAAAAAGAAGGTGAAGCTCTGGTGTGTAACATGCTCCACAAGGTGTCTGTGGGGAGTGCAGGGTACTTGTCTGTTTATAGCAGTGTATGTTCAACCAGCTGCAATATTAATAATGTCAAAAACCCCCATCAGATAATCTGTATAGAAAAATATCTGGTTTCCCTGCTCACAAAACTTACTTTCAAAAGGTCATGTGAGATGATTAATCATTTTTAGGACTTTTTTTTCCTTTGAGAAAAGAATAACATTTCTCACCAGCTGCCTTTCAATTCCTCCAGAAGTGCTGTGAGATAACTGAGATAGAATCACACCACTCTATTATTATTTATACATTCCTTACGCTCTTTAATTTCATCTAAAGCATCTCACACATATCTTCAGAAACCTGAGTCATTTCTGCAGCTGCTTCTGAGATTTATACCTTTCCTGACACTAGCAGCCTAATTTTGCCTCCATGAGAAATAAGACACAGAAACCAATCTCCAAAATTTTATCTCATCTCTGGGTTCAGACACGTTGGGATTTCAGAATCTTTTCTCATCCTGCCTTTAAGACACCATTTTGTACTGATACTTAAGGAATCAGTAAAAAACTATTCTTAAAAAACTCCTGGTTGGTGGGAGGGGAAGGGATTCAAGAGAATGGCAAGGCTGTGCTTTAAAAAGAGAATCAGAAATACCTCTCCCAAACTCCCTCAGCTTCCGTTTCTGGAAATGGTGGGATTAAATTATTAAACATTTCACAAGCACGTCATAGAGAGGTGATAAAAATATGGTCACTGGGGAACTGTCAAGAAGAAATTCTGTTAAAGCAGATTATTTCCTTCCCTGACTGATGATATAGCCTACATAAATGGAGAGGAATAAGGGGAAACAGGTCTTAAAAATTTCATAATGCTCTGGTATGATGTTCTCCACAAAAAATTAGGGAATATGGCTTATACTTTACTCATAAATCAGAAAATTGTTCCCTAAATCCTTAGAGCAGAAGAAAAGGACATGCTTTTTGGGAGGATGTTTCAGATGGAAGTCCTATGGAATCTGTTCTGCTTCAATATTTTCACTGGTGATTTCACTATGGAGGTAGAAAGTGATCTGGTAGCATTTCTAGCTAATGGGCTAGGAAAAAAAAATCAAAATACTCTGGAAAACAGAATTAAAATTTTGGCTTGGTAACTTCAACAGAAGTTCTGAAATCCTTGTGGAATCATTCAACTGAAGAAAATATCAAGTGGTTTAAGAATTAATCAAGAGGAATTCTATTAAAAAAGGGTCTTTGGAGGGGTCTCCTCCCCACGCTTTGGGGCTGAACACAGACAAAGTAGGATTAGCATGGATTCTCATGGAAAAAGTTGGATTCTGGACTACATTATATAGGGTCTGGACTATATTAGTATGAGGTCACTGGTTTTCTCTATTTGTACAGCAATGTCCTCACCTGGAATTCTGCCTTCAGGTTTGGGCACTGCAATTACAATTCTGATCATAGCTGAGTGAGTTTTCAGAGAACTGCACCAAAAATGAGAAGAAGTTTACGAGCATGACTTGGAGACAAAGGTTTAGAAAAACTGAAATTTTTTAGTCCTGAAAAGAGGGGATTGAGGGGAGAGTTTTGGGGGGTTGGTAGATGAGGTATTGTCCAACACATTGGAAGCAGATTCATCCCTTCTCCTTCCTGTCTCAGAGGTGACAGCAGCCCAGGAGAACACTTGATGTTCCTCCAAACTTTATGTGTGTTTGAGAAAATAGAGACAAGGGAACAGTGAAAAACAGATACTGCATGTCCCTGCCCTGCCTGTACTGTTTGGTGTGATGATATCAGACAGATGAGCACAGCACAAGCACAAATCCATCGTGCTGAAAACAGCCAAGGTCTCTGTTATTCTAGAGTCCAGAAACACAGTTTTGGATTTTTAGCACTCATCAGCTCTCCATTTAGCATTTCCTTTGAAAGGAGCACACACTCTGCCATGTTGTGGAAGGCAAAATGTCACCCAGGATCACTGTGATCAGCACAGACCTTGCTGGCCTTTGAAAACCTGGGCATTTTCCCTTTAGTGCTTGATGTGGGAAGAGTTCAGATGTCGAAGATGAAGAGGGGGCATAGCTGTTTCTGCTATTAAAATGTCAGGCACATTAACACCTCCACAAATTATGTCAGGGTTTTTTATTTTCCCTGAGACTGATCTGCCTGAAATGGAGTGAAATATTCAACACGAGTCAAACTATTCATTCAGCACTTTCAGTTCTTGAAACATCCTCCTTTCGTCCTCCTTTTCCACGAGCCCATGCTTTTTCTTTCTCTAAGAGAATTTCTTAGGACATCCCACATATGATCAGTTTAGGTTTATAATCAACACACAACTCATCAGTGCTTCAGTTCCCCTAAAATACTTGTAAATGCTTGACCTTACTCTTAGTGCAGTTTTACATAATGTTTTCTGTTTACATAAGAAGTACTAAATTTAAGAAAAGAAAAGTGACAGGAATGCAAGCCAAACCTTCAATAGAGGGGGTTTTTGGGAGAAGATTCTTCTGTAACAAAACCTTTGCTCAGATATTCGTGTTCTGTACAGGCAAATTTCCCTGCTTGACTGAAAGAGAGGGAGCTAAGGCATGTCAAAATCCAGGAATCACTTTAAGTGTGCTCAGGGCAGAACCAACACACTTTCACTTCATATCTCTGCAAACTCCCAGTGGCAAACTCTCTGTTGAAGGTGAGGTGTCTAGTAGAGAAACAGAAAATGATCCAGAAAACAGAAAAAGAACAGAAAGCATCCCTAAATCATGTTTGGGATGACACAGGAAAAAAACACACAACATTCTGTTTTCTCTTAATTATTCAAAACAACCTAAAATATTGATAGTTTCCCACATGGAATTTTCTTCTTGGACCTGCTGCTGTAGAGCTCTGCTGGGGCTGTTCCTGACCCCTTCACTTTTCCAGCCATGGGAGCAATTGCAGCATTTTGTGGTTCAGGACTGCCCCTGGATGCTCTGGAGAGAGCTCCTCACATTTATTCTCACCAACTCAGCCCCTGCACTAAGCAGAAAATCAAAAAATCGCCACCATTTCAGCAGTGCCTTTGCAAGTCCTCATTTCTATCTTTTGGTTTTTTGGGGTTTTTTTGTTTATTTTTTAAAGAATGCTCAGCTGCTGGCTGCAAATGAGGGCTTCTGGGTCTGAAAATGCCTCATGGAGGCTGCTCCTATCCTGTTGTCTAATTCATGGGGTCAGAAGAGAGCCACAGCCACTGCTGGAGGTGGGGTGGATGCTGGGGAGCAGGAGCTGAGACCCCTGATTGGGGTTCAGCTGGAGCAAAGGGGACATTCTGCACCAAACCACCATGTCAAAGAAAACCTGATGAGAAGTGAGAAGCATCTAAACTTTGAAATGCAGCATCTCCTGACACTGTTGGATTTCTACCAGCAAATTTCTAATTTAGAAAGAAAACTATCATCAGATGCAAGTGTTTGCAAGGCTGTCAAATCCTTTCGTGCCAGTGGCTCTCCAGCAGCCTGTCAGTCACAATGACCTTGGGTTTTGAGCTGCTTGGAGTTTCTTTTCCAATAACATTTTCTCTGATTTTGAAATTCAAGATGCACAAAGGAGTCTGTTATGAAGAAACACGAATTCCTCTCGCCAGAGAAGAGTTTTGTTGTTCCATTTTGCCAGAGGCTCTGGAGAAGGGAATGGGGAGCCACAGCATATTTATTTATGCAGATCAAACTGCATCAATGCAATTATTAGAATGCATTTTGCCATTATTCTTCTGCCCTG
Source organism: Zonotrichia albicollis (assembly GCF_047830755.1). NCBI lineage: Eukaryota > Metazoa > Chordata > Aves > Passeriformes > Passerellidae > Zonotrichia > Zonotrichia albicollis. The sequence goes on from NC_133823.1 coordinate 4,935,277, forward strand.
CAGAAATATTTTATGGCATGGCCAGATTTCTTCCAAAGTTCCTGGGAGCTCTTTTCCAGCCTGGGCTCTGTAGTTGCACATACACTTTTTACTGATTGTACTTAAAAAGAAAAATATCCCTGTTATACACCAGGAGCTGTTCTCCAAAATAGGGCCTGAATTTCCAGGTGGGCAAGAAATTGAATGTGAGTCCTGTAAATGTGACCTTTGTGGCCATAAATGCCCATCTCCATCCTTGTCAATAAGGAAGGTCCAGGGAGAATCTTTTTCCACTTATACAGAACTTTTGATGCATTCTTTCCCTCACTTTTTGGTGTAATTGATCAGGGTTGTTCTGAAGAACACTCATATTTCTACTGCTCTGTCGCCTATTTTACTCTGCACACTATAATGCCAATTTTTTTTTTTTGCTTCTCAGGGAATAACACACTTCCTGAACTTGTCTCTGTGTTTGTAACTTCTTTATGCTGTACAAGCCACCCAAAGTATCTTCAGAAATTCTTCATTTGTGTTTAAATGAAATCCAGATTTTTACTTTAAAATCTCTCCCACCACACATCTTCAATTTTTTTTACTGTTTTGTTAGCTCTTGATTTTTTTTCCTACATTTTCTTGAGATTTCCATAGATGCTCCATTTTTCTTTAAATAATTTCTGCCATGACAGGCTATAAATTTTGTCCTGGGATCTCTGCCTTCTCAAACTCCCGGCAACATATCTGCATTTCAAATGCACTCAGCACGGTATCTAAATGCCAGCAAGGCATTTAACCTTGTCATTTTACCTGAAATTAGGTATTCAAATCCTTCCTCTTTGAGTTTTGCTATTTTGATTTATTAGTGAAACCCTCAGGTTGCAAGCTGCCATTTCAGGGTTGGCTCTGAAGGTGTTTTAAAAGCACTGCAGATGGAAAGGGGAATTCTCTGCCCTAGTAAGACTTTGCTCGAGATTAACAATATGCCAAATTAATTTGTATTTGGGCCAGACCTGATTTAAAAGGTTCACTCCATTATTTTAGAGGTGCATTTAAAAAACCCTTCACTCATTTATTTTATTGCTTTGGAAGCAAGATACATTATAGGTTCTCCAGCCGTCTGGCTGGATCCTTAAAGAGATAAAATGTTCTGTTACACCCTAAAACATCCTGACAGGCACAGGACTGACAGGCACTGAGTGCCTGCAACCAAAGCTGCCACAATTCTTGACTGACATGAGGAACAAGGAAAGGATTTTTTTTCTTTTATTTTTCCTTCTTTTTACAGATTTTATGATCCCATATGCAGAGAAGGGAGACATTTCCCCCTTGCCAAACTGCACCCATGCTGCCAAGGCCCCAGAGGATGCTATTGTATCAATAAACCCCTGGACATTTGTTTGAAATGTTTTTTTCTGCTTCTCTTCCTCATTGCTTACTAGGCTTCTCTACATTTGTTTATTCACTGGAATGCTGCAAATTCTTGTACAATTCCAATCTTACACAAGAACTTTTAAAAGTCTATTACCACAGCAAGTCTTTCCCCATAGAGAGACCATTTCTTCTGTGACATTGAGAACTCCCTCAGAAGATGAACTTGTCCTACAATTTGTGTCGCTCTTTGGAGCCTAACCACTGGATTTACTTCAATACCCTTAAATTGACATATTTTTATTGTCATATTGACATAGATTCCTTCTAATTCAGAAAGGGTGTTGAGTCTTTCTGCCTAAAGCTTGAACACTGTTTTAAGGAATTCTCTTCATTTGATGAAGTTCTCTTATTAACAAAAAGGTGCCAGTTTTTCCTATTTTCATAGAGTTCAGGTATCTCTGATGAAGAACTTGGATTTATAAGGGATTCAGCCAAAAATTAATTAAAAAAATATTCAAGGCACTCATTGAGACAGCCACTGCAAAACACAAATGCTGTTCCCCCCAGCCTTGAAAGCTTTGCTAAACAATTTCTGTCAACTCAAGAGAATCTAAACTTCATCTCACTGAAAACACATGAATCCTGACATGGTCAAAGGCCAAAGTTTCTCACTTGTACTTGGGAGAATGGATAAGTTGAGTATTCTGTTTCCACACTTTTTTAATATCTCTAGTCTGCACATTATGTCCATCAAAGGGGTCTTGGGAGAGACATCACTCACAGAAATGTGAATATTACTGGAAATGCCATTCACAGGAGGGCTGACTTTGCCTTCCTGTGAAGTCATAAAGGTATAACAAAAAAAAAGGTACAGTCACAATCTAAATGATTGCAACATCTTTGCCAAATATGACCCAAAGGGCTTTTGGCAAGGGGGCATCATTTTCTTAAGTGGTTGATAGTGCCCAGGGGAGCCTTTCTTTATTTCTAACACTGAGACCTTGCCACCTGAATACAGAAGTGAAAGGAAAAAAGCAAAACAAAAGTTTCTGTAGGATTTTATTTTACCTACTTCACCCCTTGATGTCCAGTGTAGCAAAATCTCTGAAATCACAGAATCAGTAGAAAAACCCTTTAAGATCATCAGTCCCAACCATTAACTTAGCACTGCCAAGGCCACCTCAGATCCGTGTCCCCAGGTGCCACATCCACACAGTTTTTAAATCCCTCCAGGGATGGGGATTCCATCCCTGCCCTGGGCAGCTGTGCCAGTGCTCCTGTCGGATCTCAAGATCTCAGTCCTGAGATGCTGAGCCACTGAGACCACCTTGGGGGGCTCGGGACTCCTGGAATGTTGCCAGAAGTGTCTGGTGGCTGGACTTTGATCCTACACAGGAGACGACAAGGATGAGGGCTTCACCGGGGTGAATGGTGAAGGGATTAGCTAATTAGAGGGTGAGAAACAGGGTTTAGGATTTATGTACAGGGGGGTTTAGAGGAGTAAGATGGAGGAATTGGGGCGTGTCCTGTCCTTCTTCTTCTTCCTCTTCTCCTCCATCTTCTTTGGCCACGGTGGCACCTTTGGATTGGTTATTGCTGAGAGTGCACCGAGTTATAAGAATAAATGGTATTGGGGAAAAATGATAAATATTGTACACGTAACAATGGGTATAAAGATACGTGGCTGCCCGGGAGGGCAGAGAGTGTGCTCATGGCTGGCTGCTGAGCAGATCTCTGTTCGGCTGAAAGAAAATCTTTTAGATAAACAATTAATAAACATAAAAACCGAAAGAAGAACTGAAGCCTCTTCTCGTCCTTTGATACGCGGGCTGCCCCAAGGCCACTCCGGGCCTTTCCAGGCCCCTCAAACAGCCGAGATAAACCGGACATGCTCCCAGTCTCACAGCAACTGAGAGCTGCAGAATTCAGCTGGGAATTCTACAAAAACCTTGCAGTTTCAGTAATTGTGATCTCTAAAGGGAGCCAAAGCCACAAGTCTGCAGCATCATTTAAAGCTATGTGTGCCCAATGGGGCATGGAGGCATTTAAACCCAAGCAAAGAATGGATCCTCACTCTGCTGCTTTTCCAGAAGCACAAGTGTGTATTTTCTTATTTATTTTCAGGATTCTCTTTGTGGTCTTTTCAACAGGATGCTTTGGAGTTTTATACCTTTCCCAGCCACATTTTGTATGGACCATCACAGAGCCTAGGAAGGAAATTTTCATCTCCTGCATCACCACAGATTCCCCACTGTTGGCACCCACTCCTCCAGCTGATCCATCCCAGCCAGAGTTTCCTAGGCTGGGCAGAACAGGCTGATCTGAGTCTTTATGTCACTCTGCACTTGTGCCAAAGCAAATCAGGACTTTGGCTGGGTCCTTGATGGCCCTCAATAATCTCTTCTTGCTAATTCCCAGTGTGTGCAAACAAGTCTGTACAGAGAGAAGCCTGACACTGAAATCTCTGGATCACGAGCCCATTCCCAGAGTGTTTTGTCTCCTTTTAGGGTGAGAATGAAAAGCTTCAGGAGCCTCCATAATTTGGGTTTTTTTCCTGCAGCAGCAACACAAGGATTTCACCCAAAGGATTGCCTTTTTCTCTTATTCTTACCTGATCTAGTGTGCTTGGTTTGATTCAGAGCTGGCATTTTTTCTGGAACAGAGGACAGAAAGGGATGATGTGGTTTTGATACAGATACTTTTAGATCTATTTAATATTTTCAGTAATCTCCAGCTAGGCTCGTCCTCAAAATCACACACACATGTGTTGTACATATCATTTACTCTGAGTATTTATTTCTGCCATTCTTTGCAGAAGTCAAAGATCCTCAGCAGGAAAATACCTGTAGAGCAAAGAGAGACAAGAAAAACAAAAATTAGATCAAAGGAGGATAAAGTTAGTGATGCTAAAAAGCTTTTGAAAGTCAGGACAGAAAATGCGTGTGAACAAAAGAACAATACATAAAGCTACCAGCATGCTCAGGGTGTTAGCTCTTAGTCACTTATTTCTCCTGCATTATTTGTCAAAAAAATAATACTTCTTCAAACTTCTTCCCCCTGTTTAAATCCCAGTCACACACACTTCTGCTGCACACCCAGATTGATTATTCACTCCATTGTCATTGCCTGTTGTTCACTGAATTCTGACCTTTCCTTTTAATTCAAGGAAATTCCCGCTACAGACTAGAAAAAAATAATCCCCTGTTCTAAGAGATGACTCATTTCTTTGCTGCCACATCAGCTTGCATGGCATATTTAACTTTGAAATATTACTGGAGAAAAGAAAGATGTGGATCAAAAGGTCGTTAGTAAGTAATGTTTTAGGAAGGAACAGGTGAATTCCATGGGAGTAAAGTTAAAAAAGGGGATGTGAAAATGTTGCCTGATAAAAATTGAAAGGGTCAGCAGTAAGAAATGATGGGTTGTCTTCAGGGAAGATCACAAAGCAGACAAACCAACCTGAATGCATTAAATTAAGAGAACTAGTAAGATGATCAATGTTCTCCCAAACCCAAAGAGATCCATGCCAAGCTCAAACCCTTTGGACAGCAGCACTGCTCTAAGTGGCCAGAGGAAGATTACGAAACTCAGCCACAAGTCAGGCAGGAAATGCATCAAGAACAATGAAGAAAAAAATGAGACCAACACTGAAAACTCTTATTTTAAAAAAATCTTTTTCAATATGTGAGGAACAACTCACCCCTCCCCTGCTCAGCTGTTGATTGCTCTGAGAATTCATGGAACTACCTGGAATTCATGGAAGATGATGAGCTTCTAAAAGCAAGGAAATGATAATGAGCATTCATCAGAACTACACCTCTCTGACACTGGAAAGACAAAGAAGGAGAATTTGTTCCTAGGACTGAATTTCTTTCTTATTTCCAAGAACCTGGATGTGGAGAAAGGAAGAGATTTGTTTGTTGCATGTTGGCTCTGTCTTATCAAACTCACAGAATTATGAAATGTGAATGTTGAGGTGTGATTGTGATCCCAGAGAGAAGTTTAGGACTGTGGTCATATTGGGAAGAGTGAAGATGAATTAGCCATGCCACTGTTTGGAGCCCTCAGATAAAAACCCATAAAATGTATTTGAGTGATTTTTCCCACCCAGCAGCAGAAGGGCAATGTCTATCTGGAAAAGGGAGAACACAAAATGATCTTTAAAATGCCCCCTGTACAATCCACAGTGGAAAAATGGGTGGGAAGCCATCACTGAGGAAAGGCGATGGAGTTTTAAAATATGGTTTTTAAATGTGACTGGATCAGAGACAAGTGTGATATTCCTTCTAAATCAATGCTCTTAACAATTGCAATGAGTTATGGGCTATCTTCAGGTAACACCTGGTACAGAGGAATCTCAGTCTTCTTTTCCTCCCCTGGTATCTTTTAGGCATTTAATCATGAAGAAGAAAAAGTTTCATAAAACTGATACTCCCTCAAAATTCCCTTTTCAAGCCTATTCCCAAACTGCAGTCCACAATTTCAGCTCTTCCACAAAGAAAAAACACATATTCAAAATAAAATCACAGAATCTTAAAAGGACTTGGGATTGAAGGGACCTCAAAGAAATATCATTCCACCCCTCTGCCACGGGCAAGGACACTTTCCACTGTCCCAGATTTCTCCAAGCCCTGTCCATCCTGGCCTTGGGCATTCCAGGGATCCAGGGGCAGCCACAGCTTCTCTTGTCTCTTTTGACACCAAAAATTCCCCTCTGACAATGGTTGGTCAGTGACCATATTTAATTCATTAAAACAACAAAAAGAATTTACAACTCCTAAACATGAAATTGGAGATCCATTATAACTCAATCACCAAACGGAAGCAGCCACAAATAGAAAAAAAAAATTAAAAAAATCTAAAAATGCCATGTAAAAAAACTGCTTTACCATGTTTAAAGTGTTTGCCTGCTGAGATTTAGAGGTGCCATTCAAGCTTCTTTACAAGATTAGGTATAATGTAGGCATTACTTTGACAATTTACTGCAAAATATATTAAAATAGTGAGCTAAAACTCAGTAATTCAACTACACAGGCAAAAAAGGTGGGTCCCAACAGCTTTGACTTGACAAAATCTGCAGTTTGTCAGCACAGACCCTTAATTTATCAGGCAATTATCTGTCTAGCAAGGCTGGGATAACAGTGTTATTGCTGAAAAGTTCAGTTTGGACAATCCATATCACACACAGCCACATCACAAGCAGGAAGGAAACTCCACCCTTCCCTATAAAACACCTCAAACTGAGGACATGAGGACACCCAGGACATCTGAACTGAGATTTGGGCAGTCCAAAAGCACAACCCCAGGCAGTTGTGGAGAGTTTTTATCTGTTTGCTGTTGCTGTTCATCTCTTCACCCCCTCATGTTTGCTCTGTAGACTTTGAAATGTCTGCTGTTTCAAAAGAGTTTTGCTTAATTAATTAATGTTTGCAAAGGAGGGGATGTGGCAAATGCTGTTATAACTCTCTGAAAACTGCCTGATTAAGATGCAAAGCACAGGCAGAACAGCTGTCAGAACAAACTCCTGTGCTGTCAGTGCCCTGACAATGCAGAAGACAGCTCTGGATACAAATTCATCAGCAATTAGTTCTTCCTTGAGTCACAAAATAAATTCTAAAAAGTGTCTCAATGAAATGATTCCCTGCATCTGTTTTTGTTGCCAGATCATTCAGTAAAGGCCCTGTATTGCTTCCCTGTAGTTTCATCTCTTCTGAGCAAGCAGTTAGCCAAAGTCAGTGAGATTATCACAGAGATAATTAATATATCAGATACTTGCTGCTGTTAACATTTTCTTGTTGGAAGAGTCCTTCTGGGTCAGGCTTTTTCATGAAGATACAAAGCATCGGATGGACCAAACTGACATAAAATCATTGTTTCCCACTGAATTCAGACTCATGCTGACACCAGCAGAACTGGCCCATTTTGTTTCCCGGCACCAATTAAGAAACTGAAAAACTGCAATCATTTACTGGATCATAAAACTTTCCCCTTCTTCACTTTTTCCCCCGTTATTACCTAAAAATGTCTTGATTCACAACACCAACAGCATTCTAAACTACTCTGTTTTCTGCAGCTGCCCCATGCTGAAATCCCAGGGTGAGCTGCTGGGAAGTTCTGAGTGACAGAGTTTTGGATCTTTGTTAAATTGCTGTGAATGGAAATCACAGGAGAACACAGCTTGAAGAACCTGAGCTGACACATGACCAATGAAATAACAACCATTTTTCCAGCCTTAAAAGACTTTTTCAGAAGAAAAGTTAATCTTTACAAGATTCCTTATGGCCTTGGACTTAAATTAGCCCTGTTTCCATGGGAAGTTTATTCTTTAGGCTCAGCCATTGCTGGCTGCCTTTACATTTATTTACAATAGCACCTGCCTTTACATTTATTTACAATAGCACCTCTTCCACTGAGTTCCCATTATGTTTAAGTGCTGCAGCACCTCATTGTAACAAACAAAATACTTGAAAGGATGCAGAACAATATCAGAAAAATGTGTTTAAGAATAATCAGTGAGCCAATTCTAAAGGCAAATAGATTTTATGAAGGATATGTATAGACACATACCTAAATCCTTTTATACATTAGTGAAGGAGAGCCCCTTTCTCTTCAAATTTATTTTCTGATGCTGTAATTGTAGTGCTTTTCTTACTCCTTGCCTTGAATACATGAACAGATTTACTTTTCATTTGGTTCCACTGACCAGAAGTGGATTTAACCCTTCTGACAATTCAGGACCAATCTTCTCCAGGACAGAAGATAAAGTTGGGGTATTTTTTATACAGGTAGATTCAAAACCCATGAACCTGAAAGAATTTGGGTCCTGGGTTTTCCACAGCTGCTTTTCATACTACCAGACCAGATTTCCAGCTAACTCCCTCTGGGACAGTAATATCTTCAATCTCATCTTAATTTCTAATTTTAAATTCCTCTCTGCTGTTGTCCCAAATGTGTCCAAGGCACCTGTGTACACAAGTGTGAATAAATTCAGCCCTAAAAGCAAAGAAAACTGAATAATTGGCTTACAGAAAGAACTGTAACTAAGAACACAACATGGTCATGCAAAAATTCTCTCCCCATCTTTCTTGTAGGCTCTCTCCAGGTACTCAAAAACAGGGAAAAGGAGAAAATAGAATCACACAGGCTGAGCTTTTTTGACTTCCATTTTCAGTAACACACCTGAAAAAAAACCCCACCAAATTATCCCTAAAGATCTGGGAGACAAATAAGCCACTGAATTATATTTTTGTAAGGAGAATGTCAAGGCTCTTTTTTCTCTGCAACATGTTAATGTAGAGATGGCACAAGAAGAAATGCAATATTTAATTTTTGGAAAGATTGCTGTGAAGACAGAATCTTTTTGTAGCTATTGAGCAATGTAAAGCAAAAATGGAGAATGGAATATTTGCTCAAACAACAGGTAAAAACTTTGGAGTTAACATATTAAAGCAGCTAAAAGGAAAAAGTTTTGTGTTTATCAGCAGAAGATTTTAATAGTAAACATTAAGAAACTCAACTGTGGTGCAAAGAGAGGTGACCTTGGGGAAGGGGAGGGATGGTCCCTTATGGGTGCTTATAACTTCAGCTCTAGGGGGCAATAATGAAATATATTAAATGAATATAAGAAATCTGAATATGAAATATACGAAATGAAATATAAGAAATCTTCAAAATGTTAGCATTCAATCAGGCTTTATTGGATCCATCAAATGTTTTTCTGCTGCCTGCCACCAGTTAAACACCAGCAGCTCCTCTTCCTCATCCCCCTTCCCTGATAACTCACGCACACAATATTTTTCATTTTAAAATGAGCCTCACACAACTTCAAAATACAAATCTGTACACCCTGCTCTGGCTCTGCCAGCAGCTTGGATGGAGATGTCAAGGTTTGGGATATCAGCAAGAGCTGACGCAAATCCGATCTCCTGCTGGGAAATACAGGGGAGGATGTGAGGGACAAAACGGGAATAAAACGTCAGGAGCAGGTAGAGGAGACTGAAAATAGTTTGAGGCTGGAAGGCAGATTAGAGCAGAAAAAGGAGCTGTTATTTTAGCTCTCATAAAAAATACAAAAGGACTTCCTGAAGTATATTACAGAATCACACAGGATTCAGAAATTGGTTATGAGAATGATCAGGGTGCTGGAATAAAAATTTCATAAAAGGAGATTTAAAGATTGTGGGGATGTTTACAGAAGGAGTCAATGAATACAAGGAGTTGTGATGAAAATATATTAAATTTTGAGAAGTTAAAGGAAAGAGCTGCTTATTCTTCATTTTGCTGTATCTAAAATCTCAACCTAAAGTTCTCCAGTTTATAAATTTCATTAATGGAATTGCTGCTGCTTGAAATAGGTAAAGCAGTTATGAATTGCCTATTACTGATGAAATGTGATATTGAGGATATATATATATACGAAAATAAATATATATTATATTATATTATATTATATTATATTATATTATATTATATTATATTATATTATATTATATTATATTATATTATATTATATTATATTATATTATATTATATTATATTATATTATATATATTGAAATTAGTAAAAATTAAATTAATAGTATATATAAAAAATAAATGTAGACATTAAAATATAAATACAAATAAATATAATAACTACAAATAAAAATACAAATACAAAATACAAAAATACAAACACAAATAAATCTAATATAAATACATATAAACACTGAAATATAAAAATAATATAGAACATTAATTTTATATATTATATGAAAATAAATATTAAATATTGGTCAACTATAATGATAATTACAGCAATAATTGCTCTGTTTTACCTCATAAAAATATTTTTTCAAAGAAATAAGGCTAAATTTGCATCTCTGTGTAATACTTGAAATGCAGCTCGCAGTTATCCCCATTACAGAGGGTTTCTGGGGTATCCTTGCACAAAATTCACGATGGTTCCTTGTGAGCAGATGACCATAATGGACAAATTAAAATGTCATTTGTTTTTTGCTTTTTCCTTGTGCTGTTACCACTGTGTGAAACTATCCTGGCCAAGTTCAGCATCAGTTTGCTCTGACACACTTCCCTTGATGCAGTGTCTCCTTTTGCAACACATTTTATAACTCCAGAATCCTCCTTGGGGAAGAAAATTATAATAATTTCATCTATTTATATTCTTCCTCTGATCATACCCATAGAATAAACCACCAGAAAAAAATTTGTTCAGGTATTCAAAATGAAAATGAATTTAAAATTGCAGGTGCATAGGGCTCCTTTTTATTCCAGAGAAATCACCTTTCATGGGATGGAAGTCCTTTCCAAGCTCCTGTTTCTCTCAATAGCTGCCCAAGGCTCCCAGTGCTTTGTCTTCTCTACTTGTGCCATATTTCCACTGTTGACTTTAGGTAGTTTAAGCTAAAATCAGATTAACTGATCACAGCAGCACCAGAAGCCTTTCATGACAGCCAATGTAATGGTGAAATCCAGATTTTCTTCCTTCTCCCTGTTCTTCTGCACCTGGGATGTGAAACTTTTGCAGTGGAAGGGCGCTCTATATTAGAACTAAATTACCAAAGCAGAAGCATCTGGTTTTCCTCAGTTGTCTGGTCAGATTAAATAATTCTGGTTTGAAATTATTTCAGGGATTTCTGGCCAAAAGTTACATCATGGGCTTGTAATCTGATTTCTCACAACACCTGAACGCCAGGTCTAAAACAAGTGCACACTAATGCAGAATAAACAATTCTTATAAATTATTTTCCTAAAGTGACTACATAAGAAAAACGATTAATAATCCAACAACTTTCTCTACTAATTTGATTGGGAACTTTAGGCCCAAACCATGAATTGAAAATATCTTATTATGTTGATATTTAATAATACTCAAACCATTATTTATAACAGGCTGGAAAACTATACCATGTAAATGAAGTGTGTTTAATTGTATGCAATACAAAAGTAAAAGAAATCTCTTTTTTAAAGAAAATTGTGTCCCAGTGATCTGGAAATCCTCATGTCAGGCTAGAACTTAAAATATTTCAACAATTTTTCCGCTTTTATTTCTCCTTGCTGTGCTCAAGCAAGAATTGTCCACTAAATGTCTTGGAAAGAAGTGAAAATTATGAGTTGACTTTTATATGCATTAATTATTGGGCCTCACCTTGATGACCTCAGAAGAAATTTGTCAACCAATAAAATTTTAATTTCTCTTTTTATTTTATTTAGCATAAGTTGTTTTCCTTCTCCCTTGTACCCAAATTTAGAAGTACCAAAGGAACCCAGTTATATTATTAAAACTCTAAAAGTACCTGTTCCTTTATTAAAAACCAAAAAATCGCTTGAATGAAAATTGCTTGGCACCAGCAGATATTAAAATTCATTAAAACATGAAAATAAAGAACAAATCAACCCTCAAAAGCTCTTTTCCTCCTTATTTTCACTTCAATACAGCCTCTCCTAAATACATGCAAAAAGTTTAAATATATTACAGAAGGATTATTGACTCAGAAGGACTCATTTATAAATAAAGTCTCACTGGGAGGAGCTCCACTAATTGGCAATTAAGTCAGGTCATTATCTATGTAGAAAGAGAAGATCTGCAGGTATAAAAGCAGTAGCTTTGTTTAAGGCTTTTATAGGACTGAAATATTGTTCATGAAATAAAAAAATCAATTATTTTTAATGTTGATGTTGGCTTTTCAGGTTTTTTTTCAGAACTTTTTGCACCTAAGTTTTTAATTTTAATTGCAGAGATATTTATGACAAAACCAACACCTCTGATTGCCTGCAGAGTATGAAATAGGACAAAGCTTGGGTATTTCCAGCTGGTGTTAATTTCTTTAGGGATTCCCAGGTTTTTACATAAAGATCTTGGGAGATAAAGCAGGAAGAAAATTGGTGTCCTGACTTTTGAATCCTTAGCTTTTTCCTGACTAATTTTAATAATAATTTAATAATAATTTTTCCTTTTTTTGCTGGTCATAATGTTCTTGTGTAACTGCTGTAGTAGAGAAATCACTGCAATCCTAATTTAGAAATTATGTCTCTAAGCTGTGAGGGCAAAACCTGCTGCAACCTTTTCTCATCTCTTCTTGGTAAGGTAAAAAAAAAGGTGCAAAAATAACTTTCCCTTATGGGCATAAGGGAAAATACTGAATTTCAGGTAGTTTTAAATCAAAAAGTTGGTTTTTCATCCACCTGACCTGCTGCAGGTCCCTCCATCAACCCCTCTGGTACCTGTGTGCCTTCCTTGATCATCTCTCAGGTGGCATCAAAGCGAGATTAGACATAAACATTTTGCTAATCTGAATTTCAAAAATGCTTTGGAGCATTTCCTTCTCCAGGGGTAAGGAAAGCTGTTCAGGCAGGCTGGTTTGCTTTTTGGAAATACAAATGGCACTGAACTTCTCTTCAAGACACCTCCCAGTGGTTTTAAGACTCTGATATGAATTTGCATATGCATTGCACTGACTAAATACTGAGAAAATCCCCTTAAGCATCAGACTGGGGTGCAAATTGAACAGAATTTGGAGAAATGTTGATTTTTAATTTTTTTCTTTTCCTTCAAGGCTCAATTGAACAGTACTAGAAACACTGGTGGTTATAATTAAAGTAGTCATCATCCTAAAATTTAGCTTAAAAATTCACATTACACCCTGACTGAAAATGATAAACATATCAGAAAAATTGTAAATAACTTGGTTGGTAACCTGTATGAGATGAAAAGGTGTTTTCCTCAGTATAAATGACAATTCGGAAAAAGGAAAAATAAGTTTCTTGCTTACTAGCTCCAGGTGGTGAATTTGGCAGTGTCCTGACCCTTAAATGAGATCAAATATTGATGTGTGTTGGAGGACCCTGAGCCTGCACAAAGCAAAACACAGCATCTGAAAATATTCTCTTATCAAATTTATGTGGAAATTTGAGGGAAAAATATCAGTTTGCTGATTTGGTGCTCGGGTGTGTAGAGGGTAATTCAGCTTTAGGCTCCTGGGCACCGCTGTTAAAGGCAAGTGGGTCAGTAACAGGGGACTGAAAAATTCAGTTTTGTATGGAATTCAGCCCCTGGTCCCAAGCCTTTCATGAGTGTGTGTTCTACCAAGAACTGGGAGGAGCTGCTCCATCTTCTGCTTTAATAAGTATTCATATTCCAGCCTGCATTATTGCTCATATTGTTCTGGTTCTCAGCTTCTTTTTCTGCCTCTGTCAAGGTCGAAGGCACTTGAGATGGTGTTTTGTGTTCAGGCTCAGATTTATTATTTTTTATTCATACTACAAGTTGTGAGTCTTACAGCATTCTACAAACAAGCCACAAAGTGGCTAAGTATCTTTTGTTACAAGGTCTTTTAAGGCTAAACTATCCAATTAAGAAATAACACCTAAATTATTTTTACTTTTAATCCAATAACTAATCATTTGTGTTCCTCAATGTGGACTTTTCTGTCCAGTTACAAAACACCACCAAACCCATGGAGAAGGTGAAGAAGAAGGACCAGCCTCTGCCCTAAAACCTCCATCTTGCTCTATATATGTTACTGTATTCTAAAACCTTAAACTCTAAGTTTTCCACCCAATGATATTACACACTTCTAATCAAACCACACGCCCATAATCCCAGTGCTATCAATCAGTTTTGGAAACCTTCTCCACGGCTCAGATCAAATATAGAATTTTCTTGTGGGTCTGTGCCCTTCAGCACAGGAAGTTTAAAAATCTCAGCATCCAGGGCTCCAACAGTATTCCTGTTGTTCATATTTGGCTTAAAATAATCTTAGGAATTAAATACAGAGTTTGGAGTAAGGTTATTTCTCATCAAGGCTTTAACTGGTCACTAATTCATCTGAATGGAGTATTCCCCAAGGACTACTGGCTTGTTGAACTGCAGGAAATACTTTTTTTTTTTAAATTTATTTCCAAAGTGCTTTGACTCCTTCAGGCAAATCTCCATTTGCAGTTACTGATGGGATTGCAGGTAAAATTGGCCACCTTTGCTCTGGGATCTTCCTAATTGCTGCCTCTCCATGGTGAGACGAGCCCTTTTTTGTTTCCCTGTCAGCACAGCTCCCTAAAGAAGGTGCAGTTTGCCACAATTCTTAGAAGAAGGGGAAAAGAGGGTGGGCAAACAGATAGTTTGGATAAAGAGGATGTCATCATTTGGGATTCCACAGCAATCGATGTGCTAGACAATTTCCCTGGACCTGAGATTTGTTAATAGATCACATCCAATTTCTCTTCCTCTGCTGCTCATCCATAGGAGAAACAGGCTGGATTTTTGCTAGCAATCTTTTCTTTATGGATAAAATAAATTATCTTAAAATTCTTGACCTTCCTGCAAACTTTGATCTGTGGGGGTGCAAGTATTTATCTTTCTGTGCTTGTTTTCATGCTTCCTTCTCATTCTGCATCTGATGACGTCTAAGTTGAGCACCAATCCCACAGCACTGCCCATCCAGCTGTGGGCTGTCCCAAACACCTGCCTGACCTTTCTGCCACATGCAGGCTTATTGGAATATGAATCCCAATATAACCAGTTAGATGGTGCCTGGGCCAGTTCTGACCCTCGCTGCTGGGCCAAAGGCAGCACTGTGGTGTTTTACCCCAGAGATACCTTGGCTGGCAGAGATTGCAGTGGGACACAGACGCAAGTCCAGGCTTGTCAGGACTCCGTTTACCTCAGGAGAGAGCTTCTGGCGATGGTGAAGATAAGAAAGGGAGTGGATTCTGCTGGAGGGTTATATCCAGATGTTTATTCCATGGTTACAGAGGTCTGAGCCGGGGCAATTCCTCCAACAGAATGGAGGCCACATGGTCTCATTAACCTTATCAGCTCAGGGCAGGGGAAGGGGAGGGGACAGGTGAGCCACCAACCAGGTGAAGGGGCAGGGTCTCAAGGGACTAGGGACACCTATACGGGCCAATGTCCCCCAGGCCTGAGGGACCAATCACACAACGCCTTGCTGGTATGTTAGCCTGATTGACAGGGCACACTCAGCGAGGGGCGAGGGGGAAGGGATAGGCACACCTGGGAAGGGACCGGAAGTTTAAAACAGGACATTGCAACACACCGCAACACAGGCTGCTGTGACATGAGCACTGCAAAGGGCAAAGGGGATTTTTGGATCCTCCATCGCTTCTCATCTGCCTGGGTTTCCACCCAGAGAGCTTTTAAAATACCTCACGTACCTGGCAGCTCTCTGTCGTGCAGCTTTGAGCAAAGATTACCTGAGAAGTCAGTCCTTGTCTGCCTTGTTGCTGTGCTCCTGCAGAACATGATGTATTTTGTGTGGAGAACAATGTTCTGACCCTCTTTGCCCTGACAGAAACACCGTGGGCAGCGTGCCGAGCGTGCATTCCCGTCATGTTTATTTCAATCCTCCTCAGCCTCTCAGCTCTCACTGAAATTTATCGCATTGCAGGTCATGGGCACTGTTTCTTCAACGGGGGGAAGTGTGAGGTTACTGCTGAGGCTTTTGGGAAGTCCTCCATGGTTTTAGTGGAAGGGTATTTGTCGCAGACATCTTTTTGTGAAAATCCTTCTCTTTAGGATTTTCCCTTCTGAGAAGCTGAAGCCTCAAAACCAAAATGTAAATAATGGTTATCTGCTGCTGTGGGATGCATCAGGTGTGTCTGTGATTGGGCCATCTTGAATGTTTACAATTAATGGCCAACCACAGATCAGATGGCTTGGACTCTCTGTCTGAGCCACAGACCTTTGTTATTCATTCCTTTCTATTCTTAGCTAGCCTTCTGAGGAAACCTTTCCTTCTATTTCTTTTTTAGTATAGTTATAATGTAATATATATATATATATATATCATAAAATAATAAATCAAGCCTTCTGAACATAGAGTCAACATTCTCGTCTCTCCCCTCATCCAAGAACCCCTGTGACCACTGTCACAGATATTCACTGAGCTGCTGATGACACGACAGCTGTCAGCTGTAGCACCAAGGGATGTTTTCAGGCATAAAAATCATTGTCTCAAAGACCTTCTTGAATTTTTTTCCCCCCACAGTTGCAAAGTTATGGGTGAAAAATGCACAGGGAGGGTTTCCAGTGCACACCAATGCATGAAAACTGTCAAGGATGCTCTTAAAATTCCCAGTATTTTTCTTACCACAGATCACCTTTGGTATCTTCACAAGACACCTGGTTTCCACCACTTTTTCTTTCTTTGTAAAGGTCATAGAAACACAGAATGTTTTGGGTTGGGAGGGACCATAAGCATATTTTATTTCAACCCCTACCATAGGCAGGGACAGCTTCCACTCTCCCAAGGTTGCTCCAAGCCCTGTCCAACCTGGCCTTGGACACTTCCAGGGATCCAGGAGCAGCCACAGCTGCTCTGGGCACCCTGTGCCAGGGCCTCACCACCTTCATAGGGAAGAATTTATTCCGAAGATGCAGCAGTGCTCTACCACAACCTTTTTAAAAATGTCACCATCTGGATTTACACCACAGGAGATCTCTCAGTGCTTCAATATTGATGCATTTTTGCAGCCTTCTTGAAGTGCTTCTAAGAGAGGGTGAACCACTGTCAGGCAGCTCAGGATGATCCAGCGCAAGTTTTGACTCCTGGAACTTCAGTTCTAATGTTGGGTTGTTCCAGAATTTCAGAATTCATAATTATGAGTCCACAATTAAATTACTGACAAGTAAGTAAAGATAAAGTGAGGGTCCTATGGTCAGAACATAAATTAAAAGAATTCCATATTTTTATCCCTTAATATTCTGCCACTTTCAAACATATTGCTTGTTTTTAATAAGGAAGGCTGGCAACAACATCATCCCCTTTGTCCCAAATCTTCTTTCACATGTATTTTGAGATTCTTTTTTTTTTTTTTTCAAATCATGAAGATCTGAGTGATTCTTTTCCTTGCACCCTCTGGTGGCTGCAGGTTCCCCTCTGGTCAGTGGAGAGCAGCAGCCTGACAAAAGCTGGTGTTTCTGGGTCACTGCTGTCCTTTCTTTAGTTATAAACACTCCAAGGAGCTCTTGGGTCAGAGCTAGGGTCAAGAGGGGAAAGAAATTCAAGGCTACATCCACAGGACTGAGTTCTATCTGACTCTATCTCCTTTAAAAATATATTTGGCAATCCTGTGAGTCACAATAAAGGACCTGCAATATAATCAAGATTTACCTTCTTCCTCCAGCTACAGCCCAATTTTATGAAGACTAGGAATGGAAGTTGCATTAGCTTCAGAGTTTGGTTGTACAGCCTTCACTCAGGGCATTTTTCTTAGCTCCAATGAGATATTCTCTGCTTTTAAACAAGAATACAACTGGTTTGGAGTTTTAAACACTCCACATACAAAGGGGAATTTGCTAGGTGTGAATCTCAGCTGTAAGTTGCTGTGCCAATACCTTAACCAACAAATAAACATACACTTTCTGTCAAATGCTTAGGTGAAATATTTTTACTTCATGGAAGTGACAGTCTGGAATGACTCTGAACATCCTGTAGCATTTAAACTTCCTCTATGACCAGCTGCAAGAAGTGATATTGGAATATTGTGCTAGGGAAAGACTGTGGGGGTTAAAAGTCAGCTTTGCAAGGCAGAGTTCAGCAGGGCTTAACTTAATCTGTTATCCAGAGGGATTTTGCAGCCCAGGCTGGACCCTGCTGCAGTCAGGCAGTCTGGGGGCCTGAGCTCTTTGTGTTTTCAACAACCACTGCCAGGGTTATGATGGAGCTCAGGAACTCTGTGTGCAGATCTCCATCCATGCCCACACCAGCATCACTCTGCCCTTGGGTTCTCTGGGTTCTCCCCACCAGTTATGAATTATGTTGATACAAAACTGGGGGGGGGGGGGTGGGGCGTGGCCCAGAGGGTTGTGTGACCCTTCAGAGGGACCTCCATAGATCCTGAAATTAAATTTTCCAGGCTGAGCCCCTTTCCCAGCTCCCTCAGCTGCTCCTGGTGCTCCAGACCCTTCCCCAGCTCTGTTCCCTTCCCTGGACACTCCCCAGCTCCTCAAAGTCTTGTTGTGAGAGACCCAAAAGTGAACATGTTAAACTCTGCAGCTTCCCTCGCAAAGAAAGGTTTCACATCTGCCCTTATTGTTCCCACTTTTGGTCTATTCCTGGGTTTCTGGAAGAATTTCTACCAGGCAGAGCAGATGTCAATGTTTATTTCACTCCAAGCAGAGAAATTCTTGACTTGCTCCTGTATGAATATCGCAGAAATAGATATGTTTATTATGTTTATGGCCCACATTAAGGGAACAGGCAAAGTTGAAAGTTAAAAACATATGGAGTTTCTTGTGTTATTGCAATAAAAATCCAGCGAGCTGTGAATTTCTTTTCACATATGTGGGGGTATTTCTACTGTTCAGTTCTCAGCTTTATTTTGGCAGAATAAAAAATATTCAGAATTTTCTTTCCCCAAGAAGAGATGGGCATTTTCAGAGGGTGAGTCCAGAGCAGGCCACCAAGTTGATCAGAGGGTTGGAGCAGCTCTGCTGTGAGGAAAGGCTGGGAGAATTGGGATTGTTCAGCCTGGAGAAGAGAAGGTTCTGAGGTGACCTTATTGTGGCCTTCCAGTGCCTGAAGGGATTCTTCAAGAAGGATGGAAAGGGACAGTTTGCAAGGGTCTGGAGTGACAGGAGAAGGGATTAGAGCTTCCCACTGCCAGAGGACAGGGTTAGATGGGATATTGGGAAGAAAATCTTCCGTGTGAGAGTGGTGAGGCCCTGTCACGGTGCCCAGAGAAGCTGTGGCTGCCCCTGGATCCCTGGAAGTGTCCAAGGCCAGGTTGGATGGGGCTTGGAGCAACCTGGGACAGTGGAAGGTGTCCCTGCCCATGGCAAGGGCTTGGAACAAAATCATCTTTAAGGTCCCTCTCAAGCAAAACAATTCCCTGACCTTTCTGGTGGGGTTTTTTTGCATCCCACTCTAACTGTGAATTCCACAGAAACTCTCATGGAGCTATGGACACATCCACATCTATTAATGGGCTCATTGTCCTGGGCAGGAGGGGGACACTGGTGAGACACCTTTGGTGAGTGGTGGTGTAGGAGTGCCGCTGGGTAGGATGGTCAGGACAGACGGAGATGAGAGATCTCTGCAGCCAGGTCAGGAACTTGGGGTTCATTGCAAAGGGCCTGGGAGCAGGGCCCTGCTGGGAGCTGCAGCCACAGCTCAGAGCAGGCCTGAGAGAAGAGAGACAGTGGTAAAGAGGGTGAGAGAATAAGAGAGTAAGAGAGTGAGGTTCCCGTTCCAATACAATAAATCTTCTTCTGTGTTGAATATTCTAATTCTCACTAATCAATCTAGTACAATATACAAATCTCATAGCATTTCCATACAGCCTATAAGAATCATTACCACACTGTGTTACATTTTAAACCCTAAAAACTCCTCTTTGGGCCCTTTCTGCCAAACTACCAGGGTCTGCTCTGCCCCTTGGAGCTGTCTGCAAGCAGAGGGTGTTGTTCCATCAAAAGGGGAACCTTCAGTCTGCCACACCATTGTTTTCCAGTTGTTCAGTAACTGAGGGATCTCAAAGCTTGCTTTCATTTCAATCTCACTTATAGTTTCTCTATTCTCATAATCTTTTGCCAGGCATTCATATTTATAAGGCTTTCCTGTTTCATCTTCCCCAACACCCAAACAATTCCTTGATGTTTCTGGTGGGGTTTTTTGCATCCCACTCTAACTGTGAATTCCACAGAAACTCTCATGGAGCTATGGACACATCTGCATCTATTAATGGGTTCACTGTCCTGGGAAGGAGGGGGACACTGGTGAGACACCTCTGGTGAGTGGTGGGACACAGAGATTCCCCCTTGGCAGGACAATGAGAAAACAGGTTGTCCTTTCCTCTAAACACCCCTTTTATGCACTCCCAACATTTTCCATTCCACCCCCAAAGCCTCTTTGTCCCTGCATCCCCTAAGAAGTTCCACACCCCAAATGCCTGATATCTTCCTCAGCACAGTGGAGAAAGGGCTTTTTTTGGATGACTGGCTGTGCTGGGTTTCACAAGGTCAGTGATCTAATCCCTCTCCTCATCCCAGTCCCTGAGGTCTGCTCTTCCCCAGCTCAGTGGGAGCCTCCACCTGGCATCCTCCCCCATCCTTGCCTTTTAGGGCCTTTTAGTTTGAGTCACCTCTGCTCAGCGCACACACAGTCCATGAGCAAACAGCTATTCATTAAAGGACGCACTTGTTCTGTGTGCAGGTTGTAAACACTGTCAAAAACAATTTCCTAATGCACATTCAGAGGTGGGTGGAATAAAGATTTCCTGGGCAAATCTTAATGTTGCTTATTACTGATTTTTTTTTTTTTTCTACAGCCCTCATTGTACATGAAAATTTTCTCTTTCTGCTCAAACACATTAGCTGGTCATGCAGGGCTCCTAGGTGTGATTTTTTTTTTACCTTTTTCATAAATGCCAGCAATCTTTCCTTATTTCAAAAGCTTTAGTTATCTCTCAGGGAGGGGAGGGGTGGTATTTCTTGGAGCAGGAAGGAACCTGAAAGCCTATTGACAGAGAGCTATTCAAAGGTTTTCTTTTTAAAAGCTGTATAATCAGATATATATGCCTGAATCCTAAGAACAGAATTAGCTTGTAATTCAACACTAGTTTTTCATTAGTTTTGGCAATAGAGTTTGATTCTAAAAAAGAAAGGGGAAAAAAAAAGCCATTCCTGTTGTATGCATGACTTTATCACTGAGCCAGCAGGGTTTTCTCACTGTCTGTCAAAAGAGAAAAGAAAACAACAACAACAAAAAATCCCAGCAGCAAAACCTGACAAGTTTGGGCTTTTTTTTTTCCCAGTGGCCAAAAAATATGCAAATTTATTAACCAACCAGAGAATGAATAAAACTGTAAATATTTGACAAACCACTGTGTTCCATTAGATCAGCCAGAAGACCTTCCAGCTTTTCCTATTTTCGGACTTGTTTCCTCTGGTTTTGCTCAAGTGGTTATAGTCATTTTCCCTTGTCCTCCTGTAAATATGCACACCCAGGGTGGCAATAAGTTCCTCAGCTCTCAGCAGTGGTGATGTATTCAACAGCTCTGAGCACAAAAGTGATTTAAACCTCACCTGTTGGGTCCTTTACACAAATACTCATTCCTGAGACTTCCTGATAGGCAGAAACACTCCTAAACCTTCAGTTGGTGAGATTTATTTATTTTTCACTCTTTATGCAGCTGAGCAAGTGGAGTTGGAGCAGCCACTCACTGGCAAAGCCAAACTTTTGTTCCCAGTCGTGATAAATGGGGCATTTAACCTTTCAGGAGCAATGTGCTTCACTCTGGACAGCCTCCCTGGGAACAGGGCTGCTGGTTCCTTTTATTTCAAGCTGATTGAGGAAACATCAGCACACAGAAAGGAGTTTTACCCTCTTCAGAGAAAATTACTTGGCTGGCCTTGATGTCAGGGCAGAGACCATGGGATAACTCAGGTTGGGAATCACTGATCCAAGCACCTGCACAAAGCAGAGCCAACACTGAATTTAGATCAGGCTCTTCAGGACTTTATTTTGTGTGGTCTTGAAAGCCCTCAAGGATGGAGACCATGAAATATTTCTGAAAAACAACTTCTTCTGCATTAATTCATGATTGCAAGGGCCATAAAAGGGATGTTACTAGTCTGTATCCGCATATTAAAAAGGCCCCACGGTCAGACAAGTGCATGTTTCACTGCCATCAACTTTTAAACCACTAAGTCAATGATAATGAGAAGTGTAAATGGTTGTTATTTTCCTTCTTAAAGGTTTGTTTATTAAATATTTAAATGGGATTAAAATCCCTGAATTCCTGCAAAAGATTATTTGTTGGTTTTGCTCTGCAGAGTGTTAATACATTCATTTCTCTTCTGCTAACATTTCTGTGTGCAAGTGCTTGAATCAAAGGTAAATGTTTTCTCAATAAATCATGATGAGTGATGCGTGAACTGGTGAATAAATATTCAATACTAATTCAGTACAAGAATATCTGTGCAACGTGCTCTAGGTGACCCTGCCTTGGCAGGGGGGATGCATTAAATGATCTTGAGAGTCCCTTCCAACCCCAACTATTCTCTGAATATATTCTTGTATTTCAGAAAAATGAGAGAGACTTGTTCATTAATTTAATTTTACTTCCAATGAGGTTTATAAATAGAAACCTCGTTAGACAAATGAGCTGGTATGAGAAGCTTTAGCAATATTGCAAAATGTCAGTGTGAGATCCTTGATTAGATGGCAAAAGGATCATTAAGTACAGTTACAGTATAATTTTAAAAAACCTAATTACCACCCTACATGAATTCTTTTTGCATGAACGGAGGAGATTATGCCATATCTCCAAAGTGGTTTGGGATTTATATTGAGGTTATTTTTTTTTTCTTTTTGCATATGTTTACAGGATCTAGCACAGCAGTTTTTATCTCTACCATTTCTTTAGGCTTTGAGTTGCTCTCATCAGCACTGCAAGGTCACCTTCTCCAGCCTGCTTTTCACAGAGGGCAGGAAACACAGTTGTTTGAGATAAAGCTGGAAAAAACATCCCAGGGTTTTCAGCCCTGCCATCCATCCCTGTGATGAAACCATGGCACATAACCAAGTCCATAAACACAGAAAACTCCCTCCTGGTCTGCAAAAACAGGTAAGGTTTGTGTCCCAGCTGTTCTTTCAACAAATTGTTTGGAGCCTCACTCATTAAGCTGCCACAAAGTCTTTTACACTTGTTCTGGATGAATTGGCCCAGAAATTATTTTCTTCTCTCTTGTACTTTCCCCTTAACCTAATCTTTTTATTCCTGATATTTTTCACTGGAAGTGACATATGTCATGTACTTAACAGTAGAACTTTTTGGTTCTCTCTCAGTAAGTTCTACAACCTTAAATCTAATGAAGAGAGTGGGATTATTTTAAGCTTGGAGGGATGAATTGCCTTGTGAGTATCCTCATATTTTCCTACTCTTACCAGTGCTAGAAGAATCTTAGGTTGTTCAAATAAGTTCAACCTGGGTGGAAATAAATAAAGGGAAGTGAAAGACCCTTGTCACTAACAAACCAGCTCCTCTGGTTTCTTGTGTCAGGTTTCCTGAATGCAGAATAAATCAAGCACTCTTCAGAGCTTCAGACCAGGCCTCATCATGGAGCTGCAAACCTGCATTTCTCTGAGGGCATTTCTACAAATTCCTGCTTTTACTGCAGTGTGACTTGCTAGGAATAAGCACCAACTCTTCAACCCTTGGCCTGCACTTTCACAAGCACCTTTCAAGGCTTTGTGTGCCTTTCCATGCCCTCTCCAGCACAGAAAGACATTGAGGTGTTCCATGATGAGGAGAGAGCTCCCTGACAACTCTCCTGTAACGTTGCTTTAAACACAACCTTCCAGTGGTGCAGGTTCAAAGTTAATCACAGTCAGTGTCCCCTCTCTCTTGTGCCTGCAGGGGCTTCTGAGCATCTAAAGCCTTATTTATGAAATGCAGAAGACCACACTAGGGCCCACAGTGCACACAGCCATTGCAGTTTGGGAATGCACAAAAAGGCCAAGGCCTGGATATGCACAAAAGGCCAAGGGCTGGATATGCCTAAAGTCATTAATAAACCAGCTCCTCTGGCTCCTTGTGTCAGGAAATTCATTCTTTCCTGAGTGCAGAATAAATCAAGCAGTCTTCAGAGCTTCAGACCAGGCCTCATCATGGAGCTGCAAACCTGCATTTCTCTGAGGGCATTTCTACAAATTCCTGCTTTTACTGCAGTGTGACTTGATAGGAATAAGCACCAACTCTTCAACCCTTGGCCTGCACTTTCAGAAGCACCTTTCAAGGCTTTGTGTGCCTTTCCATGCCCTCTCCAGCACAGAAAGACATTGAGGTGTTCCATGATGAGGAGAGAGCTCCCTGACAACTCTCCTGTAAGGTTGCTTTAAACACAGCCTTCCAGTGGTGCAGGTTCAAAGTTAAATCACAGTCAGTGTCCCCTCTCTTCTGTGCCTTCAGGGGCTTCTGAGCATCTAAAACCTTATTTATGAAATGCAGAAATCCACACTGAGCCACAGAGTGCACACAGCCATTGCAGTTTGGGAATGCACAAAAGGCAAAGGCCTGGATATGCTTAAAGTGTTCCTCATGCATTGCCACAGAGTCATGGAAGGGTTTGGGTTGGAAGGGACTTATCATCAAATTCCAACCTCCTGTCATGGGCAGGAAGACCTTTCACTCTACCATCTTGCATTATTCAAAGGAACAACTTGTTTAGAAGCAGGACTGTAAGGTAAGGAGACGAATTGTGTCTCACAAGGACAGAGAAAACATGGGATAACTGCAGGAAAGAACAAGACTTAAGATCACGCTAAATTCTGTATCAGCTGTCACAGTGTAGGGTGGGGACACTCAGAGGCCATTTCCATACATCTGTCTTAGCAACATTTGAACAGGACTTTTATTAGGACATAATAGTTTTATTTTATTTAGAGAAAGGTGGTTGCTCTTTCTTCCAGCATTACTCAAAGAAAAAAAGTAAACTAGAGGCTCTCCTGCTAATTAACCTCCCTTCATGAGAGAGGTGAGAAAATTAAAAAGCCAATGTAAACACACAGAAATAAGGTGCATTAATACCAAAGGGTTTGGGTGATGCTTTTGTGTTGATCAGCAACAATGTTCAAATAATGAAGTTGCTCACTGGACTGAACTTTCAATTGATAGGAACAGGTAGATCTGCTCAAGTAAACAACTGGTTCTACAAAAGCTTCTGCTGGTGCAAACCCTTCATTTTTTGGTGTCACTGCTCAGGTATTTCCACTCAATAAACTAGTTCCATGTTCAAGCATATTGAATTCTTGATGCAATTGAGCACAGCAGTGAACAGGAAGAGATATTGGAGTTAAGCAAAACAGGCCAATTTTTCTTCTTGTGACACAAAATGTGTCAGCAGGAAAATGATGAGTTGCATTTGAGAGAAGACTTGACTGCTTTCATTTTCCTGTCTTGTGCTCTGTGATGGTTTGGGCATTACTTTTCCTTTTATATCAGTGTGCTGGCCAGGGATGTGATGCCCCAAGGCAATCATCCTCAGGGGGTGGGCACTGGCCAGCTCACACAGCAGAGATGAGAAAGGTGGAGCAAAACCTTAGGAAATGTGGAAAATACTGTGAGAAATAACAGCTGATCATGTTAAGGGCGTGTGATGCAGTGGAGGTTGAATGTGTTCATGTTAAAAACTCAGAGAGAAATGCAGGTTCAAATCATAGAAGCAGAGAACTTCCTTAGCTTTCAACATACACATGATTGTTTCACCCAAAGACTTAAAAGGACTTAAAAAGACTTAAAAAGACTTCACCCAATGACTATTCCCCCATATATGATCATAAAATATAATCAGAATGTTTTTTTCACAAAATCACGTGAAACTTTGTGAGAGGACTAGATAAATCATTTATTTCATCTTAAGTGATGAAATACAACTATAAGTGATGAAATTTGACCATTACAGTGGTCAAATCCCCTTGATGGGAAGGGATGACCCAGATTCTTTGATTTTTCCAGAGTGTTCTAAACACTAGGTGATTCCCCATATGACTGTGGTATCAGAACCAATATCCTGGTTCAATAAACCATATAATAAATACAACAAAAAAAATAAACCAACTAAAACTGTTCTCTAATAAAAACATCATAAATCCAGGGTTTTTCCTCTTGAGGTCTTCCACTGCATTGCCATGTTGTAGGGAGCTGGTGAGGAAGGCAGGATTTTCTGCTAATTAAGACATTGAGGAGCTGGAGCATGTCTGGAGAATGGAACAGAGCTGGGGAAGGGTCTGGAGCTCCAGGAGGGGCTGAGGGAGCTGGGAAGAGACTCAGCCTGGAGCAAAGGGGGATCAGGGTGGCCCTTGTGGCTCTGAGGGCACAGCCGGGGGGGGTCGGGCTCTGCTCCAGGGAACTGGGACAGGAGCAGAGGGAACGGCCTCAGGCTGGGCCAGGGGAGCTTTAGATTGGATATTTAGGGAAATTTCCTCACCAAAAGTGCTCTCCAACCCAGGCACAGCTGCTCAGGGCAGTGGTGGAGTGCCCATTCCTGGAGGGATCCAAAAGCCATGTGGATGTGGCACTTGGGGACATGGGCAGTGGTGGCCTTGGCAGTGCTGGGGGAATGGTTGAACTCAACAATGTTAAAGATCCTTTCCAACCTGAATGATTCCATGAATTATCCATACTTTTATTCAAGGAAGTCTGAATACTCCCTTCCATCTGAATACTGTCTACCACCTTCTCTTCCAACTTAGTGAGATCAGCAGCTCCTTTATAACCTTACATGTTTTTTCAGCTTAATATTGACTGTCTGCATTCGTCATAATTTCTCTTAAATAAACTTTTAGCAATATTCTGCCTTCAGAAAACGATGAGTAATAATCAACATGTCAAATCTACTTGTATTTATCACTGGAGATGTATCATGGTCCTCAAAATGCTATAAACATATCATAAATTTATGGGTCCAAAATTTTGTTGCTGCCACCTCCATACTCTTCACAAATAAAAAAGAATTTGTGAAAAAGAAATAAGAGAAAACAAATAAGAGAAAAAATAAATTTCAATAATATCTCTTTGGAAAACTGAAACCCTTCAAGATAAGGGGAAAATGCAAAGGCTGATTTGAGATACATCCCCAGGAGAGGAGGGAGGCCTTGATGGACCTCAAATATCCAGATGTTTGTGAGTCTAAAAGTATGAAATTATTCAGAGGAAAACTGCACATGGGTGAATCCTCTCAACCCAAAATTGCTCAAACAATGATTTCAATGGGGAATGAGCTTATTTAATATATAAATTCATCTCTGGAGAGTGAGCTTTTCCCCTCTGTCAGCTTCACCCATTTTCTTGACATGGTGCTGACTGTAAATGAAATTTTCTTGACAGGAATTCATGATGGCACCAGTAGCTTCAGGAGACCTTGGCTTGACAGGAGCTGTGGAGATGCTCCTCTGGGTGGCCCTGAATTTCCCCTATGCCCTTGAGGGCAGAGCCCTAAAAGACTCATCATTTTTAGTTCATACCCTCCTTGTCAATGCAGACAAAAAATTGCTGTTATTGGAGTCTTGAGACATTTATGTAACTCCATAGGGGAAAGATGTCAATGAATTCTAAGTGCATCTGACTATAAATTGGTCAATATACTGCTGGAAAACACAGCGGGGAAAAAGAGGGGGGGAAAATTCAGCCTCAGATGCGTGATATGGAATATAAACATGCTAAAAATATTCTGTCCTGTGCCTGTATTGTTCTGGCTCGATGGGAAACTGTCATGGATTTGTTTTCTTATTGATACAGAATGCCAAACTCTCAAAATATCTGCCAGCATCTCTTAGAGGCTTGTGTAGCATCAAAGTTATATTGTGTCTGACATATTCTTCAGCTGGGAACAGTCAGAAATAGGATGGAAAATGCCTCTTCTTTGCTGTGGGTTTTGATTTCCATTAATAAAAGTTCCTCTGTGTGTGACACACGGAAATAATAACAATCCAGAATAAAATATCTAATATTACAGTAAGCAAAAAACAGCACATTTTTCCTGTTCTTGGCTGTTGTTTTAGAAAAGTGGAGGATTTTTTTTCCCAGTGGCTTTCACATCTCATTCTGTTCATTGTGGCACATGGTACAAATTCCAATAAAATAAATATAAATATATATGTACCTGATATAAAATATCAAGTATTAGGATACTGGGGGCTGGGTTATGAAGGACTTGTCCACAGATTTTTTTTTTTAAGACTGCAAGCTGCAGTGAAAGTTGTCAGTATTCATAAAATTTAAATAAAGGTCATGTATTCTGCTCAACAGAGAAAAAATATACAAGAAAATACATATTATTCAATTCTTTTGGTTTGTTTACACTAGTCTTTACTCCTACTGTGAATATGTTTCCTTTGAATTAAATAGAAGGGAGAAGAAAAGAGAAAAACAAGTTTTAAAACAGTAATTTGGGGGTTTCTTGCAACACTTACTATATTCTTTTTTTGCTGTAATTGGCTCCCAAAATGAATTCAGTCACCAGCAGCACAGTTAGGAGGAAATCAATCAGTTGGTGGAATAATGGGGATACTTTTCTAGTGGTGATGCTGCAGCACTGGTAACAGAAAAGTAATTTTTTTTTCAGTAGGAAAGAAGTTGGATTTCCCCCTGTGGCTGTTGAAATTGAGCTTATAGGTAAATTTGTTTTCACAGAAGCAACCTCTCTTGTCTCCTGCTATTGAGGCACCGTCTGCTGGCGTCACAGAGTGGTCACTGCTGAGCACTGGAGTCTGCCTGCAGAATATTTATAACTGTGCCTACTTCACTGGGGGAAAAAAGTACTTTCCCAAGAACTTACTGGCTCATTATTTATGATATGTTGCTCAAAATTATAGAAATAAAGTGCTGGAAGAGAGCTCCAGAGCATGTTTAGTGTGAGCAAATACCAGTCAAAATCAGAGGGTGATTTTTTTGAGAATTAATTGGACCCCACGTCATGGGCTTGTAGTCCCTTCAGAGAGATGTGGGATCATGGAATCCCAGAATGATTTGTGTTGGAAAAATCCTCTAAGATCATCAATCCCAGCCTTTATCCCAGCACCGCCATGCCACCACTGACCTTGTCCCCAAGTGCCACATCCACATGGCTTTTAAATCCATCCAGGGATGGGGATTCCAACACTGCCCTGAGCAGCTGTGCCAGGGTTTGATAACCCTTTCCATGATGGAATTTTCCCAATATCCAATCTAAGCCTCCCCTGGCCCAGCCTGAGGCTGTTCCCTCTCCTCCTGTCCCTGTTCCCGGCTGTCCCCTCCTGTCAGGAGCTGTGCAGAGCCACAAGGTCCCCCCTGAGCCTCCTGTGCTCCAGGCTGAGCCCCTTCCCAGCACCCTCATGCCAGCAAATATCTGGATTTTGGAGCATGTAAACAAATAAGCCTTCTGATTTTTGGGCAGAGTGGCCATGAGGCTGCTCTTGTTTCAAATTCCGCATTTATCAGAAGGGTTTGGTCAAACACCTCTTAATTGTATGTGGTTCCAGAAGGAAATTTTGGTGTCTCTCTCTTTTTATAACAGCTCCAAGGAACATAACCTGTCATACCCATGCCTGGTACCTGATACAGCTGGCCAGCATCACCATGGAGTGAGATACAGCAGAAGATTCCTAATCCTGGGACATTTCTTGGAGAATTCTCACACTGCTGGATGCCAGGGGTAACCTGCAGGCTTGGCTGCATTGGGGACAGCACAGGTGTGTGAGGCTGGGGGCAGAAAACATCCCAGGCTTTGAAAAAATCTTGATGTTATGAGCTTCCCCATGCTGGCCTGATGAGTGCAGGACTTGTCTTTCAGTCCCTGAGTGCTGCTGAGTCAGGATTTGGGAAGGTTACTCTGGAAGGAAACAGCAACACTCACACGACACTCATCTCTCAGCAGATGGCTAAGAGGTGTAAGCAGCATCTTTATTCTGTTATCTGAGCTAACAAAAACACCCTGCAGCAAAAACAAATATCTGCTGTTCAGGAATCCAAACCACTCATTTTTTGCAAATTAATTTTTTTAACCTTTTTATTCCCAGAGCCTCCCAAAGGAAAAGCACCTCGTGCTGTCTTTGTAAACTGTTCCCACACACTCAACAACAAACTAACAAGCCCGCTGATAATTTCCTTTGCAACTGAGCTTTCCTGGGACAAGTTTGCTGCTGTGGAAGAGGGCTCAGGGGAATGATTAAAAATGTTCAGTTGAGAGCTGGTTCAAGAGGCCAGTGGCTGCCTTGACAGCTGGAATGTGCCGGAATTTTGGTTTACCAAAAGGCATCCAAGCTCTTCTTGACCCTCTGGGATTGCATTCTCACTGGTGGCTGCTCCAGGGATTGTTCCAATATTTAGAGTTCCCTTTGCCTTGTTCATCCAACACTGCAAATTTGGAAGACCACAACAGGAAGATGTGTTAACAGTGAATAGCACCAGAGGGGATTATAAAAAGAGCCTTTCAGCAAACAAAGCAGTTTTTTGATGAGAAGGGGTATGGCAGAATTTTGGGTCATGAGTCAGTCTAATTCTCATAATCTGATAGGAGACGATGTGCCCTATCCTCGGGGATGGGAGAAGCCGATTTGAATGAATAGGAATTAACTCCAAAGGCATCCAAATTCATCATTGTCTTTGATACCACCAGTTGTCATTAATGAGAATAAAGTTTCAATTCCTATGGAAAACCAGTTTTCCATATGAATTTAATTGCCTGCCAGATTTTCACGCCCAGCCAAGAGTGTATGATTTGCAGGGGCAACTGTAACATGGGTCTGTGGAGAAGGGGGCCAAATACCAATGTAAATAAATATTTTCCTTCTATAGGACAAGCAGTGCAGCTCAAAGAGACACTTTCCATAGCTAAAGACATGGGTGATACCAGAGCCTTTAAGATTCCTCTTAGAGAGATCTCAAAAGGAATTCTGGCAAAGTATCGACTGAATAATGGCTGGCAGCAAACCCAGGTATCTTCTCTGGGTTTTCAATGGAGAAAATTCATTAAAGGGAGGACGAGGTGGAAAAAAACTTGTAACAAAGCAGTGTTTGAGAGACTTGGCTGCTGGTGCCAAGGCTGCAGCCAGCTCATAAACAGCTATAAAAACACCCCCCAGTACTCTGTAACTGACTGGAAAGTCCTAATGAAACACTAAAAGCCACAAACTAAACATGGCACGGGATGAGGAAACAGAGGACAGCTTCACACTTGTGTGTTTTCTACAGGAGCCACAGTTTATAGGGCATCTTTTGCAATGAAAGCTGGGGCTGGGCAAGAGCCAGGGCTCAGAGGTGGTGTAGGATTGTATTTGCTGGGAACTACCCAACAAAGGGAGGAATGATGCATCTGACTCCATGTTCTCAGAAGGCTAATTTATTACTTTATGATACTATATTATATTAAAGAATATTCTACTATACTAAAGAATACAGAAAGGACAGTTATAGAATGCTAAAAAGATAATAATGAAAACTCCTGACTCTTTCCAGAGTCCTGGCACAGCTTGGCCCTGATTGGCCAAAGAGTGGAAACAACTTACAGCAGAGTCCAATGGAACAATCACCTGTGGGTAAACAATCTCCAAACACATTCCACATGAGCACAACACAGGAGAAGCAAATGAGATAAGAATTGTTTTCATTTTCTCTGAGGTTTCTCAGCTTCCCAGGAGAAAAATCCTGGGCAAATAGATTTTTCAGAGAATGTGAATGCCACAGTGTAGGAAATGCAAGGTGAGGATGTGGAGGCTGCTGGGTGCATCAAGTCATGCATTTATCCTTCTGCTTTCTACAAGCTGACCCATCTCTCATGTCAATCTTGTAGAATTATTCAGAAATGAGAGGAACAACGGATTTGTCTTTACAAACACGCTGTGGGTCTGCTGGAAGATAAAACTAGCATTGAGAGACAAAAGAAACAATGGGAAGGATTTAGCTGATTGATGAATGGAAAAATTATACTTGCCTTTGCAAACAGATTGTAGGTTTGCTGATAAATTAAATTGGATATTCAAAGATGAAAGAAACAATGGGGGAAAACCATAAATTCCATAAGAATTAAAAAATAAAAGGGAGAGTTATACATTAGAGGAGAATTTTTGGTATCAGATGTTCTGGGCAGTCTGTATCTCTCAAGTAGCTCAGCCAATGGGGAAAGAGAGAAGGGAAATGCAGCCAGGAAATTGGGATAAAAAGGAGGCTGCGTCCTCCAAAATTTTGAGAGATCCCAGGGCAATGCCACATGGCCTCTCCCTTTACTGGCATAAAGTTACAGGACACCTCTGTCTCCTTTCTGGACATAAACCTCTGGTGTTTGTGGCTTAATTTTCCTGACAGAAATAAGGCAGTTCATGCTTATTTCTCAATCAACAACCAGGTTTTTACCCTCGCCAAAAAACCCTGCCCCTTGCTAATACCAGCTGTTGAAGCACTGAAGATAGCCCTGTAGCCCCTACCTGTGCAGCTGTAAACTCACCACCAGATGCTCAAATTCATGCTCAGCCCTGTTCTTATCTTCCCCACTTCTCCTCCCTTTATCTCTTCTGGTTCTTTGGCCAGTGAAAGCAGCCGAACCACTCAGGGCAGAGATGATAAGGAGAACACTACTGCCTGAGCACACACATCAATTTTGAGAGAACCTAAGACCTCCAAGTCCGGTGGTTTGTGAAGGCATGGGGTTGACCAACAGGAAAGGGGACTTGTGTGGAGCTGGAAGCCTGTTTGGTTGGAATTGAGTGCCCATTCCCTAACGGGATGATCCACTGGCCCCTGCCACTGATGGCTTCCCAGCATCTGTGTGCCTGGATGCTCAAGAGGGAAGTTTCTCACATTTCCCACATTCCTTTCAACACCTTTTTCAAGGTGAGTTATCACAGCTGAGCCTCCTCCCTGGCCAAAATCCTTTAAGCAACAGCACTTCTCTGCAAGCAAATTCTTGGAAATTTATTTCCTTGGAAACAGGCTGTCTTGCTTCTCCTGTACGGACTCTTGTACTCATTTGATAAGGCCAGAGGACAAATCTACCTCAATGACACCTGGGCTGGTGCACATTCTTTAGCACTGACATATTGTATTTGAGGGGTGCCCTGTGGCAGGAAGAAATGATGAATCTGACTTCATGTTCTCACGAGGCTAATTTATTATTTTAATAATTTTTTATTATTTTAATTTATTATTTTATGATACTATATTATATTAAAGAATGCTACATTAACTATACTAAAGAATACAGAAAGGATACAGACAGAAGGCTAAAAAGATAATAATGAAAACTCCTGACTCTTTCCAGAGTCCCAACACAGTTTGACCTTGATTGGCCAATGAGTCAAAACATAAAGCCAATGAAACAATCAGCTGTGGGTAAACTATGTCCAAACCACATTCCAAAGGAGCAAAACACAGGGGAAGCAAATGAGGTAAGAATTGTTTTCCTTTTCTCTAAGGCTCCTCAGCTTCCCAGGAGAAAATCCTAGGTGAAGGGATTTTTCAGAAAATACAAATGCCACACTGACAGGTTAAAGTGACTCCTGTGTCTCATACACCTGGAGCAGGAAAAGAATTCTCTCCATGTTCAGCTTCACTGGTGCCCCTGTATGCAATGCCCAGAGCAGCTGTGGATTCCCCATCCCTGGAAGTGTCCAAGGCCAGATGGTTTGGGACTCTGAGCCACCTGCTCTGGTGGAAGGTGTCCCTGCTCATGGCAGGGGGTTGGAACTGAATAATCTTGAAGGTCCCTTTCAATCCAAATCATTCTGTGGTGCTACAATTCTGTGACTTTAGTTTTTCTAACTAAAGGCTGTTTGCATCACTTAAAAGAGTTCAGCCACTCAGATGCAGTGTGGAATTTTTTCAGGGTATCTACCACAATTACCATATTCCAGGGTCATCAGCCAAAAATAAGCACAGTGTTTATTTTAGTGCTGTGTTTAAAAAGGGAGCTGAAACTGAGATTGATTCTGTAAAGTAGTCTGAAAAACAATAATCCATCTTAGCTGCTACTGCAACCTGCTCCTCAGTGCTTTTTTAAGCTTAGTAGAGACATGAATGGAGAAATTTTCACCCAATAATGTGACTTATTCCAAGAGCAGATGCACAGCAGGAAACAATTAACATGCTGTGGATCTTACTACTGCCTATGGCACTGCAGTGAAAAATGTAGCTGTCCAAACAGCTTTTATTTTTATCAACAATTAATTTGTGCCCAGAAAGAATTGAGACAAACTTGCAGAAAAATTCTCAGAAGGGCTATAAGGAAACAGAGAAAAAATTTGAGGAGGCAGGGCCTGAGAACATTTGGTCAGGATGCAATCCCAAGTGTACATTTGAAGTGAACACCTAAATATTTATAGAGGGAATTATTAGTAATTCTATGTAACTTCAGGAAGAAAATGATGCTCTGAATTAGTAAAGATTTCCTACATAACAAATTAGTTCTTTCTGTCAATTCATTATATCATACACAGCACAGTTTAACTTCTATTTTCAGGGATGCAACATCAAAAATTCAGATGAATCAGAGGAGTATCAAACTTGTAGGTCCTTCTTGCTGCTGAATTAGCTGTGAATGTAGACAATGTGGAGAGAATCCTAATTTTCAAGGTCCTTTCTTAGTTTTGGATTACAGTAAAGGGTCTGTAAATGCACAGAGTGACTTTGGCAGGGAAAAAAGAGAATAAAACTATTTCACAGAAACACTTATGTTATTAATGTCTGAAAATGCAATGATAGTATGTCATGTAGGACACTGGGAGAGATGAAATGCATTCTCTCTTTTGTGTTTAAGAGACAAAAAACCCACAGCATCTGTAGAACTCAGTGCAATTCTTTTATGGGCAAGACCAGGCAAGACAAGAAAATTGAATTGATATTTGGTATGTTTGAGTTTATACACTATGATCTGTGTTCTAGGAAGCACTGCACTCTTTACATTCTCAATTCTCACACTGAAAACCAGGAACTGCAACACTCCAGGCCTCCTCTTGTTGCAGCATGGCAGGGTGGTGGAAATGATTCAGAGGATTCCACACCCTCTGACTGTAAAAATTTTGCAGCCTTTCTGCTCTCTCCTTGGAGCCTGGAATCAGCAGATGGATTGGAGATTTTTTAGTTTAATGTGGGAGAGTTACAGAAGAAAAGAGGAGCTGCAGAGCTGCTCATTTGCCATCTACCAGCTGGATCACACCCAGCTTTGAGGTACAGCCCTTTACAACTTTCCCAATCATGTCCCTAATTAAATTACAACCCCAAAAAATTCAGGGCAG
Source organism: Zonotrichia albicollis (assembly GCF_047830755.1). Lineage (NCBI taxonomy): Eukaryota > Metazoa > Chordata > Aves > Passeriformes > Passerellidae > Zonotrichia > Zonotrichia albicollis. The sequence continues at coordinate 4,970,345 of NC_133823.1, forward strand.
TCTCTGAATGCCATTTGAAGGTATGGCAGACTTGGAAAGGTGAAATTAGACAGCTTTGGGTTTGGCCGCCTGAGGCTGCTGAAAGGGCAGTGGGTCATTTGTGCCAAGATTCGTTCTGAAAATTCTGGCATTCAGATTCTCTGAAAAAATTCCTTCGCCCAGGATTTTTCTCCTGGGAAGCCTCAGAGAAAAAGGAAAACAATTTTTATCTCATTTGCTTCTCCTGTGTTGTGCTCATGTGGAATGTGTTTGGAGATTGTTCACCCACAGGTGATTGTTTCATTGGATTCTGCTGTGAGTTGTTTTCACTCTTTGGCCAATCAGGGCCAAGCTGTGCCAGGACTCTGGAAAGAGTCAGGAGTTTTCGTTATTATCTTTTTAGCATTCTGTAAGTATCCTTTCTGTATTCTTTAGTATAATACAGTATTCTTTAATATAAGATAGTATAATAAAGTAATAAATTAGCTTTCAGAGAACATGGAGTCAGATGCATCGTTCCTGCTTTCATTAGGGCATTCCCTGTGAATACAATAGAAAGTCACAGTTCTTTTCCTCATTCTCAACCACCACAAAACAAAGAGATCCTCAGAAACCTATTGATATTTTGGGAGTGTTGTGATCTGCCTGCTTGGAGGGATGGGACTAGAATGGTACCTTGGGGTGGCTCATGCCGAAGGAACTCAGACCTCCAACCTGTTTGTTTGGGATTATCTGAAATTGAGCACAGTCCATCCTGGGACATAACAGACTTCCCACAGTGCCCTTCCTGCTGTGTGATGGGGCATGGATGCCCTGTGGAGCTCCTGATCCATCTCACTTATTAAACACTGCAGCCCTGGATGACGCCCCTGCCTTCACACACCTGCAGGGCCCAGAGGCCAAGCTCTGGAAGAGGTGTCACAGCACATTCCCTGCAATGAGACCAAAACAGAAAACTGATGTTTGAGCCCCCAAGATTCCTGCAAAGCCAGAGGGGACCATCTCCAGAAGCTTCTTCCAACTGATACTTACATAGCTCCACACATTAAAGTCATATAAAAGTCCATAATCTGTTTATTGCTTGCCAGCGCTTGGAGAATTAACACAAAGAGCAGCTTTTTTTTTTAACTTCTTTTCCCATTTACCTCTCATAATAGCATGAGTAGGAAGAAAAATGCTCCTTCACTCTCTCCAATGACAGCAGTTTCTGTGTACTAACCCAGTAGAGTGTCACGACTGATGCCCAAAATGATGTTCATTGTGGCAAGGGAGGGAGTGAGGCAAGGATTTGGGGAGGAGAGGGAATACAGACAGCACCAAGAGGAGCCAACATTCTCTCTGTAGGTAAACTACCACATTACAGATCTTGGCAATACAAAATACTTTCACTGAGAAGGAATGGTCTGAGGTCTCAGAACAATTCAATATTACCACTCAATTTTTCCTCTTGTTGCCTAGCAAGAGTGGAATCTGCTGTTAATTGTGCCTCTGACAAATGACCGAGGCAAAAACAAGCTGATTTGAGGCCAATTACCAGCCACAGGGTGCTCAGGACTTTGGGTCATTTCATGAGGTATTTTTAAGCTGACCACACATTCACAGGCAGGATGCTTTAAATAAAATCATAAGAAACTGGATGTAGGTTTCTCTGAGGGCATTTGGGACCTTTCCAGTAGGGTTGGCTTGTGAACTGTGACCAAAAACATTTGTGCAATCTGACATCCCCTAGCTGGTGGCCTCTGATCCAAATCCAGAGGGAAATGGAATAGTTCAATACACTGATAGCAACAAACAGGAAACGTGGTGCCTGTGCATGCTTCTCCATCTAATCAGAATGAGGGGGTTTCAGAACCCTTTTTGGGCTGTTTTTAATGGAACAGACCATCTTGTGGTGGAATTAGGTTTGAGTGTGGGCAGGAAATCCATGTCATTAACATTTGGAAATTGTATATTCTGTCACATTCTTCACCAGGTCGTTGTTCTCTCAGGCAGCTTCTGAGTGTACCAGAGGTTTCTCAGAGCTCAATATGTGGACCATAGCTCCAAAGTGGTTGTTCTCATTGGAAAACAATGGCTGAATGCTTCTGGAAACAGCTGGTATTCTGTGCACAGCCTTGTTGAGAAAAGGGTTAACGTGGTGATGTGAAAAATGTGTGGTGGAGGGGAGGAATTGTAAGTACAGAAATTATTTGGTTTGGTGCAGTCTGGGGTAAAACCCACCCCACAGATTCCTCTCCATGTTGCTTCAGCCACCTGGCTGTGCATCAGCTGCTTTAATTTTAAATTCCACAAGGCATATTTGGATTATGTAGCAGACACACCTTGGAAGGAGAGGAACTATATATCAGGATTTATATTCAGGAATACTTTATTGTCCTCTAGATTGGGCTGTTCAATCATTCTGACCACCATCTCAAGCAATTGGTGTCTGAGAGTCCTGTTTGACTCAAAGATCCTCTACATGGGTAAGGACAGGTTTATATCGAGCAGCACATAAAGGTAAAAAACCCAGCCACTATAAATAAATACTCTTTTCTAATAAGCACTAAATTAAATGGAATTAGAAGACATAAATATGTAAATTGTACTTTTAACCTTCTGCAGAGCTCATGATAAATGAAGCCATCCATTTCTACACAAAAGCAAATTTCTGCTAAGGAAAACAGTTATAAACAAAAATTTCTTAGGAGATTAATTTTTGCTTCTCTTTTTTTTTTTTTTTTTGTAAGCCTAAATTATTATGTTCACTGTCCAGAGTTCACAGGTTAGAGCAAAGAAGTTTAATGGTGAATGGTACACACTGAAAAACGCAATTCTGCATTCAAAGTCATGTTTTCTGATGTGATTTTACATCCATAAATTTTGTTGGTAAATTTGTCTACCACCACTGGCCTATGGGCACAGACTGAAATGCAGAATGTTCCATCTCAAAAAATAGGAACAGTTTTTTGGTCTAAGGATGATGAAGAACTGATGCAGGTTTCCCAGTGAGTCTGTGGAGAATTTCCTTCCTTAGAAATACTAAAAAATAACCAACTACACTCAGTCCTCTGCAACCAGCTTTGGGTGACCCTGCTGGAGCAGAAGGTTGGACCAGAGATCTTCAGAGATCCCTTCCAAACTCAACTGCTCAGTGACTCTGTGAATTCTCTTGAACATGGGAAAATTATCAGTCCTCAATGTTCTTCCTTCTCGAATCAAAGCTTAGCAACACTACACAGAAATGTCTTCGAGAACTGCAGGATACAAAAAGTATTTTGTTTGAAAGATCAGGGTGGGTATTTTGTTCACCACCTCCGAATGCACTTAACTGTGAACTTCAGTCTGCCTAACACAACATCATCTGCCAAGGCTGAGCAGTCAAGGGGAAAATTAGCAGCTCCTGCAAGCTGTCCCACTCCCTTCCTGTAGCTGAATTATTCTTTGGATGTCCTGAAGTGTTTGGTACCCTTGCAGATCTCAAGGGGCGACCACAGAAGAAAAATTGAATAAAAAGATTTTAATTTCTCCTCTTGTTAGCAAGAATGAAACTTGCAGACAGGATGAGTCCATTTTTCTATTATAACATGTTGGAATTCCAGTGAAATGCCCTCTGTTTGCAAATATGGTTAAAATGCCACAAAAGGTTGTGAAATGACGAGGCCATGATTCATCCCCCTGTCACCCCAGCTCTAACAAACTGCGTCACTCTGCTCCAATCACAGAGGTTTGGGAGGATGAGAAACAGATGAGAGCAATTAGATTTAGAAACATCATTAACTAATATAATGTAAAGGCAGGGAATGAACAGTGAAACAAAGGGTTTTACAGCAAGTGAAATAAGAAACGGTGAAAAAAGAAAAATGGCAGCTTCACATTTGGCTTGCTTTTCCTCTTTTGAGCATTTTTGTAAAGGGAAAGTCCAGACTTTAAATGAGCAGCACATAGCTCCCAGAAATACATTCAACGCTCACCACATAATTGTTTTCACTCTGTCTCTTCTCAGAAAGGTAAAAAAAGGAGCCAACATTTGAAGACTGGGATAGTCTAAGTGAGAGATAACAGTACTGAAGGCAGAGATGTAAAGAAATCAGGAACATAGAACAGAACAGTTGCCTGACAGAGAGAAAAAGGACCCTTGATCAAGGGGGCTTGAAGACACAACTGAATAATGAATTAATGATTCTCACAGCCAGCTGGAGAAATGTTATCACCCTTCAGATCACACTGCAGCAAATGTGAAACTGAGAATGTGCTTTCTTATCTCAGAGTCTCTGGGGACTGTATATTCCAGGTACCTGATAAAGAGAGTTTCCTCTGCTGGAGAACTGCTGAAAGACTGCACTGCAAGGCTGAATGAATATTAAAATTCAGTGACAGCCTTGGCTTTTTTTAATTTTTTCCTTTATTTTTAGAACAAGAGTAGAATTTTTGCCAGCAAAGGGTGCGGATCCACTCTTTTTTTGTAAACACTAATGGCCAATCCATTTAATGATGTAATAAGAGAAGGATTTGGGCAACTTTGGACACCTACAGCTATTCAAACTTCTGCTCTTTACTTTATATCAACAGGACTGTTGAGGGGAGGAGGGAGAGAAATTGGCCTTGGGGGGCTAATGGCTTTGCCACAGAACTCAAAGATCTACAGATATATGGAATTAATAGAAACAACTGGTCCTTATAGTTAAACAGGATACCAGAGGCCCTTGAAGTTTCACTACTTTGTATGCATTTTCACAGAATTCACAGAATGACAGAATGATTTTTACTCTTCCTATCAAATTTGATGCACTATTAGTGTTCCATGTACTTGCTCATGTTTCTAAAATTAATCAGCTCTCCTGAGTGCTCACTCAGATTCCTGCCCTTTTCCCAGATAATTTGCTCTGGGCAAAGAAGGTGGGACACAAACTGCATTCCTGTAAATGTCTGTACTCCACTGATGCTGGAAATGACCAGGCCTTTCTGGTCATAATGGCTCCCACTTCTCCCATAAATTTTTCAGAGAAAGGTGCAAGTTGGCATCCCTGAATTGAAAGATCCTCCCCTTCTGTTGTGGGTGCTCCATCCCTGGGAGTATTCAAGGCCAAGCTGGATGGGGCTTGGAGCAATCTGGGATAGTGGGAGGTGTCCCTGCCCAGGGCAGGGGTTTGGAATTACAATTAATATTATTAGAATTATGTGACTCCTGAGCACAGGGACATAGGTAAGCTCTGGATTGTGCCAGACTGGGCTCCTGAAGCATCCTAAAGGAACTCTGAAGCCGTGGGACAGTCCTGAAAATTCTGTGGAAAGTACTTTTTTCATTAAAATCTTCATATTGAAGCCTCTTCTTAGATTTTTTTGGCATGTGGGTACAGCCAAGGGTACATCTTGATTTGAGTCCCAGTGGCGATTAATGCCACTTTATCCCTTTCGAAGCTTGAGAATATAAGAGGGAAAAGAAGATCAGCATCTCTCCTCCTACTCTGTTTTCAATTCCAGTAGACAATCCCACGCAGCAGAGAGAGTTTAATTGTCAGTAAATCTGTCCCCAAAGGTGTTGGAATCTTTGATGCTGAGAATTTTAAACTTTCTGTGCTTAAAGGCACAGACTTGCAAGAGAAAACTACATCTGAACTAAGGGTGTAGAGAGGACTTCAAAAATTGATCAATGACACTAAAATTATAAGTGTGTAGTTAGTTAAAAGTGTGTAATATCACAAGGTAAAAAACTTAAAGTTTGAAGTTTTAGAATATAGAAGTAAATATGAAGCAAAATAGAAGTTTTAAAGGAGAGACAAGTTGTTCCTTACCTTCCTCTTCCTTCTTCTTCACCTTCTTCTTCCTCCTTCTTCATAAGTTTAAATGATGTTTTGTAATTAGACCAAAAAGTCCACATTATGAACTTTAAAAGATCAGTTATTAAGTTAAAAAACAAAATAATCTAAGTATCATTTCTTAATTATTTTAGTCTTAAAAAACCTTCTACACAAAAAAATAGTTAGCCATTTTTTGTACCTTACTAATAAAAATACGAAACTCACAGTTATGAAACTATTTCACTGATAAAAAAATAATAAACACGTAAGTCCAAACATAAACTACTTTCTCAAGTATCTTCAATCCCAACCTCAAAAACCCACACAGAGGGAGCTCAGCAGTCATGCAAGCCCACACCAGCCTTCCCTGTTTGGAAACCTTTAGCTGAGGAACATGTACAGCCCATTTACTGCTCCCAACATCTGAATTTAGAGCAAACTCTGTGTCTACAGCATGTTAAATACTATAAGCCAAGATATGAGGAGGAAAAGATGAATGAAAAATGATTAAAAGATGGCCTCTGTGTAGAAGTATTAATTTAAGTGATACCAAAGAGCAATAATCCAAAGAACATGAAAGCTTGTAATGTATAAAAACCAATATTTACTCCAGGAGTAATAACTGAGCTCTCCACATGAGTAACTACAGCATCTGTAACGCAATTGGTGATGCAAAATTGCTCAAGAAACTCCATTAAACTAAAGAAAATTTGCTAGAAGGGACAATAGAATTAAGGATGACCATAAATTGGAGAACAAGCGAGCCGAGGATGTGGAAAAGACCTTTTGTACAAATCAGCAACTGCAGGAGAAAGACATTGAAGACAAATGGGGGAATAAAAGGAGCAGCTATCAGGATTTCTTCTGTGTCCTGCTCTTTGAGAAAAGACCATTACTCCAGAGACAGATTTGAGCAAGCAGGTGAGAAATATAAAAATGATTATTGGGCTCGTGGACCAAGAGGTTGATTTGAGTGCAAGTGATGGTAACTGCTGAGAGCAAGTGGAAACAGCTCAACCTCCATGAGAAATACATTGAAGACATAATCATTATATGTAGTGATTTTATTCTCTTCAATTAACACCTCCAGGCTTTGGTGAAGTGCCCAAGAGTTTCTGTGGTTACTGATGTTAATTTTTTTTTTACCTCTGGCATTCAGTCTCCTGGCTGCATTGCCTATTGAATAGGGCTATTTTTCATTTTTTATTTTTATTATTATTATCATTCAGAGCTTTGATATTTAGCTAAGGAAATGGTCTTGCAGAAGATTATTGTTGTCTTTAGGGGGTGGTGGTGTGTATCTATGTCCATATCCATATCCATATCCATATCCATATTCATATCCATATCCATATCTACCTATCTATACAGATATATTTAATTTCCCTTCAATTTCTAGTGCCCCATTACAAACCTTTTGGGGTTTTTTAGTTACACAGAAAAGAAATACAACAGGAAAATTTTGTGGAACATATTTTCTGTCCTTGCTGCTTTTGAAGATTTTACTTGCTCAATTTTCTAGTTCTGTGCTTTGTATCTCTTGTGTTGGAGATCAAAGAAACAGGAGAGATTTTGAATCCAAATAATACACAGTGAATGGTAGGACTGTCTTGTCTGAACACAATTCTCTGTAATTTTTTGCTCTCAATGTAAGACTCTTTGATAACATGATGCCATCCTATTGATGTTTTGTTCTTTAGCTTCGTCCTTGATCCTGTGCCTCTAACACCTGCAGGGTGGTTGTTCCAGAACTGGGGCTTTAGACATCCTTCCATGTTTCACAGTGAAAAGAGACCCCCTGCCCTGAAATGGTGATTATGGAAGGATGTTTTGGTAGTTCTCACTTTCTATTTCCATCTCCCAGCTCAGGAATATTGACAAGGATGGAATATTGAAAGATTGGTCCATACAGGACCTCTGTATGTGCACAGCATATGCTCTGTAATGTCCAACCAGGATTCATTGGAACAGTTTCACTGACTGAGGTTAAATGCCAGCAAGAGGGAGCTTAATTTTCCAGATTTCCAGAGCTCTTTGTTGCTCATCTGGAAGCTCATCTGATGTCTTGATTTCCATGGGGGTGTGCTAATTTCCTGCCTGTGTTTAATGACCCCATCAGGTTCTGAACCCACACAGCAAACCCTGAAAAAGGACTTCACACCATCACTTTCTGAGGAAGAGTCTGTATCTCCTCTAATGACTGCGTCCTAATTAGCTCTTGTAATGATAACCAAAGATTTGACACTCTGTGATGTAAAACAAGTTTTAGTTTGAGTTAAAAGTACGTGGTGTCCTTTCCTTGAAGCTGGGAGTGTGGGGAGATGCATTATTGATGAGGATTTCTATATCAGTCCAGGTTGGTTCTCCTTGGGACAGTCTTTTATTTCTATGAAAAATGAAAGCTGGTCTTGTGAATACTAACCTGCATTTCCTATGGAGATAGGAAATGGGCACATCATTTATGGGCAGGACAGGAATATCTGCATTTTGAGTGGCTGTGTTGTTCAGGAGGAATTCAAGACTTTTAGAGTTCCCTTTCAATTAGCATTTCCACAGTTGCTATTTAATGATGTCAATATGGTAGGTGTGGAATGACTGTGTGTGCAGAAAAGCCCTCAGTCACATTTGATCATTTGACTTCTGCCAGCAGAATGAGTCAAGGCTAACACTAACTTTGGAGTGTTATTTTGTAGTTAATGTCATGTCAAGTCTTAATCAAATATACAAAAATGCTCTGTTGTGTATTCAGTAAATATCCTCTGTAATACTTTAGTCCATATTATTTACAGATTTCTCAAGAAAACAACCATATAATACTGGTTTGTACTCCCTCATTGCTGCTGTGCTCTCCTGAGCACTGGCTGATTCACAAAGGTGGGTAAAATATCTTTATTGCCAAACTTAGCTGTGCTTCACGAGGATGCAATACCTGTGAAATATTCACTGCTCACTCTAGGCCCAGCGTTTTATCCAGTCCCATCTGCTCTCCAGCTTTCATGAAACCCTTTTAATCTCAGAAAAATACGTTGCTTATGGCAGGCCCTCCTTTCCTTGGTGATTATTCTCCTGCAGGTGCTCTGTGGCAGCATCCAGAGCTCCCAGTGTCTCCCACAGCCACTTACTGTGTCAGGGAGTAGTTGCTGCACTGTCAGGAAGCACTTTTGGGATGACAGTGCTCCCTCTCATCCAGTGTCTCAGTGGTGACTCCAGCTGCCCACGATGACAATGAGCTGCAGCATCAGGCACAGAAACAGCCAACGGAGGCACTGCCAGCCCTCCAGGGGCTTACTGTGGCTTTTGTGCTGTAGATTACTGCCAGGGAATAACCAACAGGAGGAGTTTATGGATCAGATGTGCTGTTTATCTGCTTGTTAAAGGCCAGACTGCACAGTTTTCTTGTGAAGGGTTCAATCTGCTTGGCACAATCAGAAATACCCAGCAGAGAAAAAGAAAAAGCCACTCACTACAGAGGCATGGCTTGGATGGAGCAGGGGCAAGGATGATCCATGTTACCTTTGATGGAGCAGTGGATGCCCTCAGGTGAACAGATCAGCACCCCTGATCACCACCACCACATTTATGGCTAACTTTGTCAACATCCTCCCTGAAATCAGTAGAGAAATAGCTTGTAAGAAATCCCTTCTATCTCAAAATAGGTAGAGCGGAAATAAACCTCCTCTTACTGCTGACCACAGTTTAGAAATCTTAAAGTTTAAAAATATTAAAGTTAAAATCTAGACTTGTTTGATCCAAGGTGAATCTGGGCTTTTGACAGTGTAGCTGGATGGTCGCTGCTGTACTGCTGAAAATTCCTCTGGATTCATAAAAATGTTAAAATAAAAATCTTTCAAGGCATAGAGTGAGGGAGAAGAACCTTGCAAAATCCTCCTCCAAACCCCACACTCCTTCCAAAATCCACAAGAGAACTGATTAGTTAAACGCTTCCTCATGATTGTAGCAAGTTTTGCAAGGATAAGAACCCTTCTTTCTACCCACCAGAAAATACAAGCTAATGAGCTCCTCTAAAGGGCACTGGGAGCCACTTTGGATGTTTTCCAGGATAGTCCTGCTATTATACCTGAAAAGAGGGAATTTGCAAGTCCCAGAAGTGATAGTCCTGATATGGTTAAAAAAGTGGAGCTGAACAGTAGGAGTGAGTGGCTTTCATAAGGGAGGGAAACAACAAAAGGATTCTGTAGCAAACTGCACTGCTGAATACATGCATTAGTGACCCAAGAGAAGTGTATTAATGGTGAGGCTGACAAAATTTTCTGAATCTATTTCAGAGCAATAAGTACAAAAACCACTTGTGAAGAATTGGAAAAACACGCTACAAGATTGAGTGAGAAATAAAAGCACAGAATAAATTCACTACGGATAAATGTGAAGTGAAGGGGGAGATGAGTGTAAAGGTGGATGCCTGAAAACAAATCTGATGGGCTTTCATCAAACCATTATGACTCGAGTGAGAGCTTGATAGGGTGGCAACAGTTCCGTGAAAGCCTCACTGCAGAGCTCAACAGCAATCAAAAAAAATGCTAAATTGAATGCTAAGACTCATTAGGAAAGAAATGGAAAGGAAAATAGATCATTATGGCACTGTAAACTCATGGTCCTCCCAGACTCTGAGCTCCATGAGGCATTTGGCCACTCAGTGTGCTAAAGGGATTGTTATAAATAGAAAAATCACTGAGACTGACAATGAGTACAATTAAAGACATGGAGGGACTTCCATACAAAGTGCAGCTGCATTGGCTGAGTCTCTCTGTCCTGGAAAAGAACCTGAATTCAGGGATTGGACAGAGGTCTACAGAACCATGGACAAAGAGGAGTAGGGCATTACTTATTTTCTCATCAAATTCAAGGCCTGATCCAGCAGGTGCTCAGGTGGAAAAGACAGTTTTCCTACAGTATGAGGTAGACCTAGGAACTCCTTGGCAAAGGATAGAATTTAGGACTCAAGAGACAACAAATCTATCATGAATTATTAAGTTAGCTCCACAAGGGAACAATCACTTCTACAAAGATATGGATTGGATGGCTCAGCTAGAAGATTTATCTCCCTTCACCCTTCTTTTTGTGGCTCAGTATAGAAGTCACCAGACAGGACCACAAAAACCAGCAAAGAAAAAAAAACCTTTGAGAACAACAAAGGAAGGCAATTTTGTTGTGCCATGTGCTGTCCAAGGTTTTAATGTGATGCCGCTGGAGCAGGTCCAAAATGAAGGAATTTTGTTTCAAATATCATTCCAGAGTGAGAAATTCCTCAGATCACTTGGATCAGCCCGGCTGCTGTGGCTGCCCAGTGAGTCATCTCATTGGAGGGGAGGCTCCCCCCATCTCACAACCTCCAGCTTTGACTGCAGCCCTCTCTGCTCCTGACTGCAGAGTTTGATGATGCTCCCTGGCATCACTTAATTGGCTCCATCTTTCTCTTGATGGCTGGCTCCGTACAAAAGACAATTTTTTTATCTTATGCCCATTTCTGTAAATTTAAGCTGATGTATTCAATTGTGAGTCGGGGCAGCTCCTGCACTGCCTCCAGTTCCTTCCAGCAGGCTGAGCAGAGCCAGGAGAAAAAAATTGTATTAAACTGTTTATTAATAATTAATTAATTCCCTGTCCAACAGTGGGGTTTGGCAGACACTTAGAGCAATGTACAGAAATGAGGGAAGCTTGGTTCTTCTGCCAGGAATCCTACCCTAGCAATTGGTGACTCATGAATTTCAAACAAAATCTTTGTATTCAACAATCTTCAAAGACTTTGCCTTCCACTGGTTTTGGAATCCATGGGCTTCTCAAAGCCAGCAATCCATTTTCAGGTTATCTTCACACTAGTGGCCACACCAGCATTAACCCTAATCTTTCATCCTGATTTAAAATTCTATATTTAATATTCAACATTTTCCCTTCTGTATTTTCTGCAACTTGAAAGACAAACTTATCCAGCTCAGTTGTTCCTCACACAGAAGCTGTTCTGCAGGCTTCACCTCTGATTTTTGCTCCTGGACATTGGGGAAAATGAGTTTGGGAAAAGCAAATTACCTTGAGAGACAGAGAGCTTAGCTCACTGAATTTATTGCATCTCAGCTGGTCCTGGTGTACAGCAGTGTGACCATGTTTAGCCTAAGGCAAGTGCAAGGCAAAGTATTTCACATACTTAGTTTAGTTCAGGTTTTAGTAACGTTTGGAAAGAGTGGAGGTTTTGGTTTGGGGTTCAGGTTTTTTTGGGTTTTTATTTTGTGGGATTTTTGTATGTGCGTGTATTTTTTTGGTTGGTTGGTTGGTTTTGTTTTTTTTTTTTTTAATTAAGGCTTGGACTCCAGTTAATTTTGATGCTGTCTCCTAGATTTTACTTTTTCTCACTTTATGACAATCTTCATTTTTCTCCTGCAATGCTCTTTCACTCTATCAGAGACTGAAAACTTCATTGAATGTTTTTCCTTTTCATTCATTTAAGAAGCTTGCCTTTATTTCCAAGGTTATTTTGCTTTTTACTGTCTGCTTTTCACATGGCAGTACTTCTTTGCATTGCAAGATTAACACAACTTTATAATATTACAGTGTCAAGGAAAGAAGAAACTGTTGAACCCTGTGACTACAAAAGTAAAAATATCAAGTGCAGTAATTAGACTCATTTTGAATGGGGAAAGTAATATCCATCTCATCAGAAATTCTCTAATAAATTATGATTCAGGATTTTTTAAAGCACATGTATACAAGAATACTAAATTAACATTTCCTAGGTTCTTCTTCTCTCTCCACTTCTTTTGTGAATATTGGAGAAGGGTGGGAATGTTTGATTAAGGGGATCCGAATAATACATAAGTAACCAAATTAATGATGTGCTAGAGATTATGACACTTCATTTAAATTCATTTTTATTGGTGTAGCAGGACATTCTCCTGACAACCTCCATAATCATATGTGTTTGTTGGGATCAAGTTTTTTCATTAATTATTGAGAAATGAAAGAGCCTAAAAGCACAGACTTGAGCCTTACTTGTGTGTGTATTCTACAGAATGCAGGAACTTTATCTGAGCTCCTGGAGGTGTTGAAAAGATCAGATCTCAACCTACAGAGAGAAGAAAAAACTTTCTTGAAGGACAAAAGAGAGTCCAAGAAATATCTCAGGCTAAGACTGAGAAAGATATTAAGAAAGATACTAAGAAAGAAATATATGTAAAACAAAATTTGTAACAAGGCTGCCAAAACCTACAAAGAAAATAACCAGCAAAGTGAAGGACAGGGCTGGGTGACAGCACAAAAAATATGGAGAGTGTGACAGGAGCATTTGACATTTCCCTCTGGTCAGTGTACAAGGATCAGCCCTTTCCATGCCCTCAGTGACTCCAAGGAGTTTCCTCCTCTTGAACAACTCTCCAGGGAGCATGAAAAGTGTTTTAAGTGATCCTGTCTTATCCATAACGGGATCTGCTCCTCTTGAACCTTCCCTCTGGACAGCCAGAGCACTCTGGCTGTGGCACTGGGAGCAAAAATAGGAGCAACCAGTGAATGGGAAGTGTTTGAAGCCTTGGGAAGCAACAGAGATACCTGTAGCCGGGCAGAGGGTTTTTGGAAGTATGAAAGGGCAAGCAGAGCTCCTTAGGTTCACTGAGAGGTGAGGTTTGGCTCATTTTCTTTAAAAAGCATTATTTTTTTAAAGGTCTTTCAATATTATCAATATTTATTCATCTTGGACCATTTCTTTTTTCCTTTCTTGTGGGATTTAATCCAACATAAGGTGGGTGGCATGGAGAAGAAAGATGGTGTGAGGAACAGAGGGAGGTTCTGACAACCTTTAAGAAACACTGGGGAGAAAAATAATCCCTATTCAGAAAACCTTTTGTATCCTAAAAAATGAAGTTCTAGCTCTGACATCACACCACATTTAAAGAGACAGGGCAGATGAATTGAATCCTTTGATGTTTGTGTTCCTTTGGGAAAGAAAGTCAGAAACTCACCATCATCACAAGGTGATGGATCCCATGGATGGCCCTTTCCCCATTTCACTGTGGGAGGAGGGCAGGTCTCCAGTTTATCAGCAGTGTTGCACATCAGGGAGCAGCACACGTTCCCCTTCGGCAGAAAATGAATGCCAACTCCTTCTGCATAAAAAATAATTTCATTCTTGCCAGGACTGAGATGGGAACAGCCCCTCAGCCCTGGCAAGAATTACATTATTTTTATACATTATTTTTATTTTTCCTACAACCCTCTGTTTTCTCTCTTCTACCTCCCTCTGGCCTCTTTCCACTTGACTGATAAATGATTTCTGAGCTTTTCTGGGTGTTTTTTGACAAAAACCAGATTTCTGAGCCTCCACACTTGCCCAGCTGCCCTGAAGATGAAGAGATGATGGGGACATGAACATCCTATGTTCAATCTTCCAGGCTACCAGCTCTCACACTTAGAGAGGACAAAATGACCCTAAAGAAGAAGGTGTAAATTATTATGTTTTGAGATTTACTCCATTCCAATTGTAACTCTTCCATTTTTTATTTTTCTCCTTATTACAGGGAATCCTCCATTGGATGAAACACACAGAAAATTTATGTGATCCTGCTACAGAGAAATGCCAGGAGCAACAAGAGATAGATTTAAATAGTTGAGTGAAGTTGACTTTTTAATTAACAGGCAGGGTGAGTTTACTCCTCCAGAGAAATCCGTGTTCCCCCCATCCAAGTAGTACCATGCAAAATGTGGGTACAGTCAGGGTGAAGGCCAAGCAAGGGAGATTTTCTAAGCTTTAATCAAGACAACAATAACATGGAATTTTATAAATAACTGATGAAATTTTCATAGAAGTCCTTCATGACGTCTGGCATAGGTAAAGGAAGGCCTGAGAAAAAGTGGGTTTTGAGACAGAATGTACCAATTACAGAGCTCAAAGATTGGAAAAGACCTCTAAGGGCATCAAGTCCAACTGTTAAATGTTAAGGGCTGTTTCAAGAGACACTTCTGGCTCCCACCATCCAGCCATGCTACTCCTGTCAGCCTTGTCCTATACAATCCTGGCTAAAGCTTGCAGTGAGTCATACAAATTAATCAGAAATACATAAAGGTCGTGCACAGAGTTTTATTGATTCCTGTAGCCACACAATTTTTATACCATTTCTAGTGCTTCCAGTCCAGATGTGAGTGCGGAGAAGGAGGACAATGGAAATGGTGCATTCCCAATTTAGGCATTCCTGACTGACTTATTTTTCAAGTACATGTCTCTGATATTTCTCTGAAATTCATTGTTGAGATTTTATCCTCATCACCAGCTGAGGTTGCAGTTATTAAATTGAACAAGCATGATCCTTAGTTGATGGAAATAAGCACACCCCTAACAAAAATTAGTTACTCCAGATTCCAAGGCCTGGGTTATGCAAGAATCCCACCCAGTAATACTTGCAATAAACCAAATAACCACCAGTTTACAGAGGTTTGCGACCTTACCAACATCTGCATGGCATTGTATTTAGACAAGTAATCAGAGGGCTCATGACCAACTTTAAAATTTTGTAGTTTCCTCAAAGAGAAGAAGTGAAAGGAATGATTAGTCACATACTGGACCATTTTGATTGTGAATCACACAGCTATGTGTTGCTTCCCATACCCTGACAGGCCATAGGATATACCAATTTTCTATTTATTGCAGCCATAAATAAAGTAGTTTTCAGGAGATGGAACAACGAATCCAATCACTGGAAATCCCTTCCTGGCAATGGTTATTCATTACAAGCCCAAACCTATTCTCAGCAGTCTTTTACACCTTTTGCTCACATAGTTTGGCTAATTCAGCTTCCAGGAAAAGTGATTGATTTGCTCTTAAGTGACCCATTTCCTCCTGAGAGGTGTCGGGAGAGGCCTTATCAGTCAGACTCCTTGTCTTTGCTTTAGTGTAACTTGGCTTGGCTCCTGTCTGCCTCTCTCTGGGTTAGAGGGTGCAGCTCCTCAGCTTTCACACTGCCTGGCCCGAGGAGATGGATTTAGAGCAATCTGGCACAACCTCTGTCTTAATGGAAAAGCGAGTGCCAGCTCTTTCATGTTTTGGACTGAACTTCACACCCCTTGCAATTTAGGAGACACAACCCTGAGAGTTCTGAGGGCAAGCTAAGGGAGATCTCCTTCCTGCAGCCACCTCCAGAATCTGTGGTGAGAGGGAACAGCCCCATCCCACCCTCTGGGCTGACATTCCCCTGCACATCTCCAATTTAATGCAGACCAAGTTGTGCTTTCAGTACTTATATGGTCCCTGCTGCTGTGAGATGGGTTCCTTGTTCTGATGGAAATTTTTAGTACTCCTAGAAAACAGTGCCAGCTGGAATATTCACCCTCTGTGTGTCCAGCAAGCAGCATTTTCCATTTCCTCAGTAAAAATCCTCTTGGCTACAGCGAGTGCTGCAGGAACCCACACGCGCTCATGCAAACCAAGAATGACGCAGATTGGGATCTTGCAGGTTGGAGCTGCAGATTTGAGGACAAGGAACAAAATTGGATGCTTCAGAACATGAGGCTCATCTCCTCCAGGTGTCAGCCAGGTCACCATATCTCAGCTCGGTGACGTTACAGAGCAATAATAGATGTGCTCTGTGCAGGCAGGGCTGTGCCAGCAGCACTCATCCCTTTATCAGGCAACTGCTTTTCTTGGTGCAGGCTCATGGATTTCCAATAGTATCTGTGAAAACAATCTTGTTTTGGAAAAACTATTGGAGTGATAGGTCCGAGGCTTTCTGCATGTAACACTGGGCCAGTTCTCAGCTGTGGGCAGAAATAACTAACTGCATTATTTGCATATATTTCTAATTCACGGTGTCTCGTTTCCTGTTTCCTTTTTTAGAAAAACAAAAGCCTCTGATTGAGGTCCAGATTCTCAAACCTTTGTTACTGAATAAACACTGATTTACACTAGTTAAGAAAATAGCACATGGATTTTCCTGGGTTCGGAGGGGAGGTTTATGATTTTGGCTTTCTGGGTAAAATCCATTTTGTCCAGAAACCATCCTGGGGGTGAGATATATCCATACTAATAGTCACACTCAGGAATTATATTTCATTGCTATTCCTCACTGTGCTGTCCCTGTCCTCTTGCACATGAATGCAAAGGACCTGGAAAATGTCCAGTATTTGAAGCTTGGTATTCACTGGTGGAGCTGATGACCCACAGGGGCAAAACTGGAATCCAGGGCAATGACACTCATAACCAAGATGTTTTTTTCAGCATAATGTGTTTTTTCCTGAGGCAGACACTCTTCTAATTCTGCAGAATACACAACACTTCTTAGTTTTTTCCCAGTTTTTCACAAGCTTCCCAGATGTTGGAGACCTGAGACAGCTTGAGCCAGACATATAAACCCAGATGAATGTCATCAGGAGATGAAGTCTCTCTATCATCATCTACTGCTAGAACTTTGCAGTTACAGCTCTGGACCAGCCAAGAATTTTGTCTACACCTCCCCATGAATTTAGGCTCATTAAATGTAACCTCAGGGTAGACCCCAGGTCTGTTGTGCAAAGGCACAGAGAGAGGCTGAGAGCTGGGGTTGTTCAGCCTGGAGAAGATAAAAGTTCCAGGAAGATCTTACTGTGGCATCTCAGGACTTAAAGAGGACCTATAAAAACAGGGAGATATTTTTTTATATACTGGCAAACTGCAACAGAAGATGGGGGAATTATTTTAAACAAAAAGAGATTTAGATTAAATGTTAGGAAAAACAATCTTCCCTGTGAGAGTGCCCAGAGAAGCTGTGGCTGCCCCTGGATCCCTGGAAATATCCAAGGCCAGGTTGGACAGGGCTTGGAGCAACTTGGGATAGTGGAAGGTGTCCCTGCACATGGCAGAATGGTCGGAACTGGATGTTCTCTAAAGTTTCTTCCAACACAAACCATTCTGTGGTAGTTTAGGGATCCCTTCATCACTGCAGGGTGGTATAAGGTGTTTGGAAGGAAAGGTGCAATGGGGCAGTGAGATTAATCTACTTCTGCAGACAAGAAAGGCTGAAAGATATCCCCCAGAAAATCAGTGTGAGCATCACAACTCTGCTCAGATACCTGCTCAGCCATGCTTGTTTCTCAGTGTGGGTAGCAGCCCCCAAAATTACACAAAGGCTATAAATTTGTACTCCAAAAACTTGAGGCAGTAATTTGCTGACCAGTCTTGTCTCTGCCAGCAGCAATGCTTGTGCCATGACTGCCAGCAAGTTTGGCTCTCCAGAATGTTATCTGCAGGAAAGGAGAACTTGGAGTGCTGTTTCACTTGCTAGAAAAAGCTTCAAGCCACAGCAAAGAAAGGAGGTTTTTGTTTTTTTTTTTTAAGGGTCTAAACCAGATTCCTACCTGGCAACCGCTGCTGTACAGAGAGCTCTGCTCATTTTCCCTGTCAAAGACTTTTCCTCACCCACTTCCCTCACCTCAAAATCAGCTTCAGGAATGGTTTGCAAGCAACTATGTGACAAAGTTTCAGTGTTCTTGAGTCTTTTTTTTTTAAATATAGGATCATAGAATGCTTTGGTTTGGAAACGTCCATTCAACTAGGTCAGGTTGCTCAGAGCCCTGTCCAAGCCGACCTTGAATGCTTCCAAGGATGGGGCAGCCTGTGCCAGTGTTTCATCACCTCATTGTCAAAATATTTCTTCCTTATATCTTGTCTGAAGCTAACCTCTTTTAGTTTAAAACACTTGTGCTATTGCAGCAGACTCTGCTAAAATTCCATCCTCATCTTTTCCATTTCCCCTTCAGGTATGGAAATGACTCATAAGGTCTCACCAGACCCTTCCCTGCTCCGAGATGCACACCACAAACTTTCTCAGCCTGTCTCCATAGCACTCACAGCATCCTTATGGCCTCCTCTGGAGTCATTCCAAGAGGTCCTTGTCTTTTCCATGCTGAATATGAGCATTAACTCTTTTATCTAACTGCAAATTGACCCAGTGTATTCACAGGTTATGATGGGCCAAGAAGATTCAGCTCTCCCCACGCCCAGCAGAGCTCTCCAGAGACTTGCACATACTGGGAATTCTGTGGATGAGAAGGGATGAGGCAACACTGCTCTATGCTGTAGATGCATTTTGCCAGGCCTTGACCTTTCAGATTCCTCTTCAGTGTCTCCTCCTTGCCAGAAAATAAAAGAGTTAACATTTTGCTCCTGCTTCTCATCTGAGCAGCATAGATTTTACCAGGGCATGAAAACCATAATCTCTGTCGCTTCCTTCCTTTAACCTTTAAAGGGAGTTTTGTCTTTCCATGAGCTCTGCTTCTGCTCTGTAATTTGAACTTGCTGTGAGGAACCTGGTATTTTAAAACCAATATAGATTTCTGATCAGAGATGCTGATGCTTGAAAGGACCAGTGTCACCAAGCCTTCTCCCTGCCTCAGCTGGTGTTATTTCCTGAGGTTTAAATGGATTGTTCCTTTTTTTGGTTTTCTCATTGATCTGTCTCATTCCATATTTCAGTATTTTTCTCAGTCAAGGGTGTATATATTATCTCTCTCTTTTACTCCAACAGAAAAAAAATCCTCTGAGTGCATGAGCTCTGCACTGATCTCAGACCAAGATATCCTGCTCTCATTTTCCACTCTGCTCTCACAGCTTAGTGTGAAGCAGTTGGGATGAGAGATGACAATCTCTCTCAGGAGAACACTTATGTCGTTCAGCTCCATGTGATTTTGTGGTATTTAACACATTCTTACAGCATGTGACCAGCATCACACAATTAAGAAGCTCAGGGACTTTTGGGATTTTTTTTCAATTTGCATTTCCAGCTGTCTACAAGTTTCCAAAAACCTGATCTTTGCTTGTGTACATTACATGCTAAGATACTGTGCTTTGATTTGATTGCAGAAATCTCACCCTGTGAGAGATGTTACAACCCACCCTAAAACGTGAGGGTAACCCAGGTTCTTGTTAATAAATCCCTTAGAGTAGATTAGAGAAATAACACTGAATGACCACTGTCTGTAAATACACACACGCAGGGTTTATTGCAGAACAATTTGATTGCTCAGGAAGACTGCTATGGAGCCATTTTGGTTGTTATTATCTATAGTAAATAGCAAAATAAAAGCACAAAAATATCACTTTATATATCACAAAATGTACAAAAAAGATAAGAAAAGGAGCAAAAAAGATCTCACCACCCACAAGAGCCACAATGAGACTTAGAATAATTTCACTGTCCATTGGCCATAGACCAAACCCATCAGATGGTGACAAAGAACCCCAGAAATAAAACCACATCTCTTGGGTTTATATTCACTCAGGTTCAGGTGGGAACACCCAGGTACCTCCCCTGGGGTGGGGAACTTCAGCTGGGTGATGTTGTGTTGTGGATCAGGGACACCTGGATGATGGAATGTTGTGAATCAGAGGACACTTTTCATGCCTTCTAATTCCATACAGCTGCCCATCACATCCGGCCCCATCATGGCCCCTCAGCAGAGTGAGCACCTTCAGGCCCCCTGTGGATGCCCCAGGACCTCCTGGGCAGGGGAGTTACCACAGCTGAGTTCTCAGATAAGGACAAGGAGACAGTTCCTGCCTCACAGGGCTCCCCTCTGTCCTTATCTCATCCATCACCAGCTGTAGCCTAAGCTGGGCTGTGTTCACCCTCAGGTACTCTGCACAGCAGCAGCTTTCCTCTGATTGTTTGAGCCATCAGCATCCCAGTCTCTCTTCCAGGACCACTTCTGGATACATTTTTCTCCCTAGACCTGGGATTGGCCAACAATTATCCCCTTTATCTTGTCCTCAGTTCTTGTCACAGCCCAAATTCCAGTTAGGAGCCATATTTGGGGAGGGGTGGTCACAAATGAGCAGTTATTTCTTTGCAGTTTGCTTTACAGCAGGCAAAACTCCTCTGATAATTTTAGCATTGTGGAAGCCATGAAAACGTCAACCATTCAGTGTCCATTCAGGTGCTTGATTGCTAAATGTTCCTTCCAAAGGGATACCACTCCTGCTCCTCAGCAAATCCAGGAGCCATTGGAGAGGAACCAGGCATGGACTCGGTTCTTTCCTGTCTCCTGCTCAGACAGTGCCCACAAAAGCATGAACTCTTCAGTGCAAAGACTTGTCTTGGTTTGGAAAGGTAGGTGTTTGTTAAGGAAGGTAGGAGCTTTTTTTGAAATGGAAAAATGTAAACTTTTTTTCTCTCCAAATTGTTATACATTTGAAATTAATGGGGGTTCTTAGGTGAAAATATGGCAGCAAAAATAATAGCTCTTTATTAGGGAAGAAAATAAAAAGATAAAATAATGCAGTACAACAAAACAACACTGACAGAGTCAGAACACAACCTGACACCCTGTGGGTCAGGCTGTTGGTGGCAGTCCCATTGGAATTGTGGCTGCAGCCCTCCTGCAGTGTCAGGGGTGGTTCTGCTGGACCAGGGATCCTGTAGAAAAGGGTGGAGTCTTCCTCTGAAGATCCAGTGGAAGAAGAGACAGCTGCTGTTCCTCTGGGAATCCAGTGGAGAAGCCGTGCTGGTGTTCCAGAATCTCCAGTTTATATCCAGGTAGGAATGCTTGGCTCCTCCCCCTGGGCTCACATCTCCCAATGGGATGCTGTAGTTCTTATCAGCCATGCAGTGACATTCAGTAGCTGTTATCAGCAGATATCTCCCCGGAGGGAGGAGTGGGTGTGGAAGAGATAAGGAAAACTGCCCAATGAACAGAAGGCAGCTGCCATGCAGATGGCAAATAGAACACAATTTGCTTGGCAATCCAAGACAAGTCTGTGTTTGAAAGACTAACGAGTGGCAGCTTTCCTAAATGAGTGATAATATTTTAATGGAAGGAAGACAGAAGAATAATCCAATCAGGAAAATGTGGTGGTTTGGCTGACAAACAGATATTTCTGGGGTAAGTACATGGGATTGCTGAAGGAGTGAAGTCTGGCAGGGCAACAGGGATGTGACTCTCAGAGCAACAAAAAACTTGTGGTGACATAGTTCTCACCCTCCAGTTCTTTTCTAGGAGTTTATTCTATTGAACAGGGCCCTTTCTCAGACCAGACCGCATTTGGATTCTTGGAAATTTGACAAAAATATCTCCTGAGAACTGGCCTGTTTCCTCTCTTTCCAAGCTGACCTTTTAATGAGGTCTCATTTTGCTTCCATAAGCTGAGAACAGAGTGTACGAGACCAGCACAAAATGTGCATTGTCTTTCTAGGATTTCACATCTGGTTTATTCTCCTGCACATTTCCACTTTCCAGGGAAACAAATCCTAGGACAGTTTTATTTGCCCTACAATGAGGTATGCTGTTCTTTGAGCAATCAATAGAATGAATGTATTTACCCTTAAAACCACCTCTGTTCTCAGAGGTCCTAAAACGACCACTTTTTCACTGTAATTTCTTTCATAACTTAAAACAACTCTTCCACTTAAAATGGTTTCAGCTGTTAGGTTGGATTTTTTTTCCTCAAACAACTAAAGGGGGTGTTAGCATTTCTTGTGTTCCTGAAATAAGGATTAAAAAAACATTTTTTATCTGACTACTAACAAAATAATATCACATTCTGTGGGATTTTTTTGCAATGCAAGGCCTAATCCTTGTCTTATTCTAAGGATAAGCCAGAATGTGTCCAGCCTTGGATGTGTGATGCTGAGTTAGTTTTATGTTATACCAACCCCAGCATGGTTGTGTTTGCTGGAGATCCAATTTCAAGCACATCACCCTCCAACCTAATACAGACCAAGAGGAAATGGCCACATTTTGTGGCAGGGGACATTTAGAGTGGCTATCAGGGAAAATTTCTTTATGGAAAGGGTTGTCCAGCACTGGAACAGCTGGCACAGTGGTGGAGTCCCCATCCATGGAGGGATTTTAAAGACACATAGATGTGGCACTTGGGGACATGGGTCAGTGGTGGCCTTGGCAGTGCTGGGGAACAGTGGGGCTTGATGATCTCAAAACTCTTTTCCAACCCAAATGATTCTGTGATCTACCAGAGGATCACAGTTCACAGTCCTGCAGGTGAAAATTTGATCTTTATCCTACCGGATGTTTAATTGAAAATCTCTGAGCCAACATTTAGATACTTTCCAGCAGTTCCTTGCAGCTTAGATGGAAAAGACAAGGGATAAAAAATAACTGCTTGATGGGAGACAGGGATTCAGGCACCTGCTGCTGAGATAAGTGACAGAGAACGAAGTGTTCACACTCCCAAAAATCGTGATAAAGCAGAGCTGGGCACTTGTAAGGGCTTGAAAAATGGAAGAGATAATATTTCATGGATGTGCTTGCACATAATCCTTGTTTATTGGACCATTTCTTAAATGGTGTTTTGGTCTGTAGGTCTCAGCAACAACTTTAACTGATCAAAATACATTCACCCACAGAAGAAAATAAATAACTTGGTACAACAGGATGGTGGCCTTGGGTACTCCAGGGTGAAACAGCAAACAAATTGTGAGTTTCTCCTGTAATTCCTCCCAGTCTTTACCATTGCAAAAACGTGTTGACTCAGCCTGTCAGGTCAAAGGAGATGGGACATGATAACAACAGGCACTAGAGTGAGAGTTCCTAGGTTTGGGAGACTTTTATTATATTAATGTCATATTTTTAAGAGCAAACCAGAAAAGTGGATAGACTCTAGACATAATGGATGTCTCAGGCAGAACCTCAAGGACTTTTGGAAGCCACAAGGCTGACACTGAAGGCAAAACTTGTTGGGCTGCTCAGGGCAGGGACTGGGAAGCCTGAGGCTTTCTGAAGGCAGCTGGCACATCTCATTAGTTATGAGAGAAAAACAGAACCCAAATAAATGAAGAACTCAGCTCTGGACAAATACAACTTCAGGGTGACTCTGCAAACTGGATTCTGGTGTTGTCTCATGTCAACAGCTCATTACTGCTCTGTATTAAGTCCCTGAGATGGTAAAATATGAGGGACTGATGCTCTGCATCTTCTGGCTGCTCTAGATAAGGATCACAGCTTAAGAGAGTTGGTACTGAGTTACTAAATTTAGAGATGCAAAAGTTATTCCTTGTGCATATATTTTACTACTTCTGTGATGCACTCAAAATAACAAGTTTATGATCCATGTTTTTCTGTGGAAGAAATTAAATCACATTTATAAGGAATTCCCTTCTTCCATGAGCCTCTTACAGATTATTTGCTGCAGGAGCTAGAGAGGTTTTGTAACATGTTATCAAACATCATTTGATTTTGTAATATATGTTGCTATGGACTTCAATTTTACTCTGAATTTCTTCATTCTGGTGAAAAAAGGTGTCAATTTACATATGTGAAAACTGCTTCTTCAGCCTCTTCTTCCTTTCCTCACTTGAAGCTCATTGATTTTCTCTGGACAGCTCCTCTGGGAGCTGCAGAGAGATCAATATTTGAAGAAATGGTGAGGCAGCTGTAACCTCACTAAATCTACCCAAAAGAAATAATTCAATATTAACTCAGATGATTTCCTCTTGTGGTTGAATCAAATGGACATTTAATAGCACTATCAGTATTTTCATATATAAGTTAAAAGTAAGGGTAAACACATGAAAGGGCACCATGTTAGCATGACACACTGAAGCCAAAATTAATTAAAGCAATGACCTCTGGGCCAGACTGGTGGCTCTGTGCAAGGAAAACTCTGTTAATCTCACTGTTCAAAGGTTCCATTTCAATTAATTAACTTTCAATTTAAAGCATGATGAGGCTGCTGCTCCAGCCTTCATTTTGGAAATTTTCTGTGGTTATAGGGCCACAGGAGCATGAGGAGGTCGCTGCTGAACTGATGACTTTGGGGCATGGATTAACTTCAGGGACTTTAGGAAAAGGACTGGAATGATCCTGAGATGTGACCCCATCCCCTGAAGATCCCCTTCTTTGATATATTTCAAAACTCATAATAAATATTTATAACATGGATCAGGCACCTACAGATTTCTATTTATTACTGTCAGAAACAAGAGATATACTGATTTAATCATCATTGCAAGGTCTTTTGTCCTTCCACTATCCCATCCTGGCTGTGAATTTGCCTCAATGGATAAACACTCTCGTACTGGTAGCTGTGAGCTCATGACCTGTTTCCCTTTCCACTCCCTCTCACTGGAAATGTACAATTTAACATTAAAAAGTTATTTCTTTCATGAATTTGACATGAAAATACCTGGCAAAAGCTGCCTGGCGCACTGTGGCTCAACCACAGGGAGTAGGAAAACTTATTTTAGTAGTAAATCAACAACAGCAAAAGAAACTGTTGTGTTTTGCAGGTTTGACATTCAAGGCACTGAGACAGTAAATACGATTTGGCCAGGCCATAGATTACAGTTTTCCATTCCCCTCCACACTCAGCACAAGAACAAGGACACTGATTTTTGATTAACAGCAGTAAAGACACAAGAAGAATTCTTCTGTGAGATGACAGCAAAAACCCCAGGATTTCCAAGTTTAAAAAGTCAGAGGTTTATGGAGGAGGTGGTTTCCATTTGGGAGGGAGAAAGTCATTGAATTTTTAATTATTTTCTTTTTTTTTTTTTTTTTTTGTCATACACATAAGTACTGGTAAAGAAACTACCGAGATTTTGCCTCTTCCTGCCAGGGAAAGTTATCATTTTAAAAATGCTTTTTTCCAATTTATTCACATTGGGCTATAATGATAAAATCTTTCAAGGCCAACTAGACTTACATTTAAAGTTAAGGATTTGGCTTCTAGAATCTGCTTTCTGGCACTCAGAGTTCTGCTGGCGTCACCCAGTCCTTCCCTCTCCCAACAAATATCTAATATGTTGGCTTTAAATCTGGTAATTTAAAAAAATACATAAATATATATTTAAGTTGCTTAAATGTTTTCCAAAGGTTATCTTACCTTTTATGGAATTAGTGACATTTCATTCCACTATAACATTAATCCAAGATCACAAAATGATAATGGGAAGGGGTCAAGAAGAGCAAACATACCAGCAAAATGCAAAACAGAAAATAAATCCCCAAATAACAAATAACCAAAATATAATAATATCAATTATTTTAAACGAGGAATTTGATATCCAACCTGAAGAAATAAGCCTTGGCATTTTGTTGCTCAGCTAAAATTGATCTGAGTGCCAACAGAAATGCCAGCTGTGGGTTTTAATGTAAAAGGCTTTGTCAAAGGGATATTTTTGATACTTTTCTCCTTTCAATGAATCAATAGATTCCCTCTTGGTGTCTCTTCCTGCCTGTCCCGGCACACTGCTGTTGACTGAGTGCAAAAGGAAGGGCTAAGGCTGATTCATATCTGAAGACTTGTGCTGTAATGCACACATTGGCGTCTGCATTGCCAAGAGGAGCTTAATTTTTGTTCTGAATCATGCAAAGGAAGAATATTCTACTTTAGTTGTATGACTCTTGCCTTAAACCATGAGGTTTTCTCCTCACCATTTTCCACCTCTAGGGGATGGTTGTTTCAACAAAATTCCCTTTCCCAGCGGTTTCCTGGGTCAAAACTCTTCCCTCCAGATGTTCTGCTCACAGTCAGCACAGACAAATGATCTGCTCCCAGTCCTTTCTTTGCCCAGCAGATGGGAATGCATAAATTATTGGCACCACCTATTGGTGAAAAAGGCAAATTATACAGGATTTGCGGGTCAGTTTAAATATCTTCAGTAAATATGGATTCAAACATTGGCCCTGCTTTGATTTATTTAATGATGTGACCCAGCAAGGCCACTCAAGCTTTGCATTTCCCTGTGCCAGAGACAAATTTGAGTTCAGGAGTGATTTGGGATTTATTTGGCAAGGGGTCATGCAACAAAGGAGGAGACAGGGCATGAACACACAGGTGGAGCAGGTCCCCTGAGTCTCACGTTCTTTTAAGTATTTTTCCCTTTAAAATGCAAGCAAAGATGAAAAGGATTTTTTCCACTCCAGCACAAGCAGCAGCCACAGCTGGTCCATGAGTCACAAATCAAAGTGGTTGCCTTTGGCTCCTGTGACCAGGAAAGGAGCTGTGTGACACAGGACTTGCTGAGACAGGTGCAGAACGATGGGAATTTCATGAGCAAAACCCAGGAAATCCTGGTGTCTACGTGAAAGATGGTGATGTGAAAGGAACTGCAAAGATCAAACCCATGATTTGGAGGCAGAAGCATTTTTAATTCCTGTGCTCATCCTGATGCTTGTGTCTGTGGGAATGTTCTTTGGCTGTGGAACAAGGCTGAGTTGAGATTTCTGTGGTGGCCCTCAAAGACAGAAGGTAGTGGGAGGGATCTGGAAACAGTGTAGGTGTTTTGAATAATTTCCTACCAAGAAGTTCTCACTTGAATTATCCATTGTAGGCTGGAAGTGGTGGAAAACCTCTGGGCCAGGAGACAGGTTGGTTCTTTGTGGTTGCTGATGAACAGAATGATTTGCATCCTCACTGAATAAAAGAGAAGGGAAAGAGAGAAGGGCATTTTGCTTCAGGCTGCTTTTTCTTTTTTTGAAATCCCAAAGAGTTATTTTGTGTTGGTATTAGCCCTAAGTTATCAGCTGAGATGAATTTTTAGCTCTTGGTGTGCCAAACTGTGCATTCAGGAAAGAGCACTGGACTCTGGCTCAGCATGAACTAATTGAAATGTGGAAGGGATCTGATGGATACTTTGGTAATATTGCAGCTTATCCTCCAAAGTTTCTTTGAGGTTTTTTTTTTCCTTTTTCCATTCCTAGACTTGGAAAAACTCTTCTCCTTCTCTCCAAAATCTCCCGCACGAATGATATCTATTTGTTATTCTGGATGTCAGGGTTATTTGTTGTTATTACCTTGCCCAGCAGGATGGGCTCTTGTGCTCCAGTTTTTGGAAAATATTAGAAATAAGTGAGAACTCTTGATAGACACAAATTCAGACTTTCTGAAATGCATGAAGCAGTGCTTGATCTGTCTACAAGGTGCATTTAGACACTGCCATGACCTAAAACTTTACAATATCTGAGCCATGCACTCTGTGGATTAGGACTGTACAAATAGCTAAACCCGTATACCTCCATTTATTTTTAAAGAAAATATTGTTCTACACATGTCCAATTTTAACTTAACTAGCACAGGGATGAGGCAGTGCTAATGACAGAGAAAATTCATTTGTCACTTGGTTGTACTAACCTGTCAGAAAGGATATTCATAAAGATGTTCCATCATGTCTGATCTGCTGCCTCCAAAATGTGGCAGGGCAGCTTCAACCTTCAGAGGATCAATTTTCTCTCAAAAATACACCTCTCTTTAGGGGCTTCTGCTGCAAAACCCAACCAGAATATCTATTTATAATGGCTGTCTGTGGTCATTAGACAAGCTGAGGATAAATAATAAAAGCTTGGAGAGCGAATTTAGAAAGTGCCAATTTTTATTACTACTATTTAGATTTGTGAATGAGGCAGTAGTTACAGATTACAACCATGGTGTGAATCCACTTCAAATGGAATAAGAAAATAGGAATTTCCTCAATCCAGCAAGAAGGATAACAAACCCTTCCCTGACAACTCTTATGCTTCAGGACACTTAGGGCATCCTGCATAGTTTGTACCTGTGACAATGCAGCACAGTACTAAGCAGGTTTAGACCAGAAAATGGTCACATTCTAAAACAAAATGTCTAGGGGAAAAAATATAATTATAGGGGAAAAAATAAATATAATTATAGAGGGAAAAGATCAATTACATTTATTTTTCCAGCTCAGGCCTTGTCTGTAAAGTGAATATTTAGGGGCAGGTGTATTATGGATGATGTTTGTAGTCTGATCTTCATGGGGACTAAACATTGCAGAAAACACCAATTTTTGAGGGTGTGTCTTTCTGGTCAGGACTTGTTATCTTAATTGATACTATCTTTATTGATATTATATTGAGATTATTCTATCCAAGATAGAATCATAGAATGGTTTGGGTGGGAAGGGACCTTCAAGACTATCTCATTCAAACCCCCTGCAATGGGCTGGGAACTTTGCACATGACCTGAGCCCCATCCAGACCCCACACTGGCTGTGGGCAGCCAGCTCTGAGTATTTCTGGTCAGATGGTGGCAGATGAGTTTTATGGATGGCCTTTCCCAGGAGCCTGCAGCTGTTTAAATAGTCAGCCCTTGGGAGCCACAGCACCACAGCTATGTTTGACACTGTTATACCTCAGCGGGGACAGGGAGAACCATGGGGACAAGAAGTCCTTCCCACTTCCTGGCTTCCACAGCTTACTTTAATTGGTAAAACTATGCTCCTGTCACTGGGGAGGACGTCATAAAGTCAAACATGAACAAAAATCTTAAGCTCAGGAATCTGTTTGCCCCAGGGCTCAACAAAACCCTTCTGGGTAAAGCTGTGTCTGCAGGGAGCCACAGCACCAGCAGTGGGAGGAATCCCTTGGAAAGGGGACAGGCCTGTCACACCTCCCAGAACAGGACATAGTAAACAATCCCTGTGGCTTCCTGCCAGTCCTTTGGTTTGTTTATTTGTTTGTTTGTTTCCCCGGTGATTTTTGGCTTTTCCATCTGGACAAGCGTGCGCATCCTCGGTGCGGAGTCATCGTCTTTCTGGGGTGAGAGAAAAATAACTCTGCACACATATATGTGAAAATCAACGACATTTTTGTCCTTCTTCCTGCTTTCACATTGAGTTCAGCATAAATTCACAGTTGGAAGTGGTATTTAGTAGTTCTCACACTTTCAAACACATCTTTTTCTTTTCTATAGTTAATTGACAAAATTTTTATGGGCACAAATAATTCTGATTTGTGACTAAATTCTGACAATTGCTATTAAACAGGCTCCTTTAATCTGAAGATGTTTATGCAAGCCTGTTTCATTTGTGATAGGGATGGACATGATCCACTTTACAGTTTTAAGAACACAAAGAACTAGGATTTGAAGATAAACCATAATCTCCATATAAGTAAGCTAACAGTCCCCTAGACACTGTGTTTCATACAGCCTGTATTATTCTCATAATACATCTGAGATAAAAATCATTTTTATGTGCTCAAAAGATAAAATAACTCTAAATACGATCCTGATATTGCCTACAGTTGTTCTGGAAATAAAATTTATGTTTACTCCCTAGCCTCGCTGTTCTATGGTCCTCTGTATAAAATCAGTAAAAAATTCAGATTTTTTTGCCCTTAAATTTCTGTTGAATGACAGCTGCTGTTCTCCTGAGCCTGCTACCCCACTCCAACCTTTTTATTTTCCAATAAAAAGGGTCTTTGGGAGCATACACAGGTCCCATTCCTTAAATTTTAACACAGCCTGAGCAGGCCCTTGCTCTTCAAGCATCACACTGCATAGGATGAGAGGGTTTCTTCCACCTCAGTTTTCCTCCACAGCACCCCAGCCATTTCCCTTTCAAGTCCAAAGGGAAATAATTTTCCAGTTCTTCCATGTGGCTCTGAGACCCTTTCGCTGTCTCCCAAAGGTTGAGGTGCCTTCCATAGCTACACACTGCTTATCTTGTGTGGAAGTTTCCTTGGATCCCAGCCAAGACCCTAAAATCAGAATAAAATCAGTAATTAATATATTTTAAAGTTTGGCTTTGAGCATGCTTCTCATAAAAGCTTAGCAAACATTTTAGACCTGTGAAACTGTTAATAAAGCTTTCCCAAAACTGGGTTGGGTTGGGTTGGGTTGGGTTGGGTTAGTTTGGTTTGGGTTGGGTTTGTTTGTTTTTTCCCAGCAGTCAGAATCACAATGTTCATAAGTCTTATTTCCCCCTTTTTTTTTTATTTGATTTACTATTTACTTAAAAGTTTTAGGTATCAAGATTAACTCATTGAAAGCATGATTTGATCAGCAGATGTTCTGTCTGGTGTTGCTCTAATACACTTGTTTGATGCATGTTTAACTTCCGTTGATGTGATAAATGAAGGAAAAATGGAATGTTCTGGAACATAAGGGAGAAGAGGTGCATCCAACAGCCCTGAGATTGCAGATCCATGTCACAAAGGCATGGGAGATGCCATCCCAACATCTCCATGTCTCCACTCTACAAGAGTTCCCTGTATGAGAAGTTCCCATGGCTGGGAGCTCAACTTTCATTCCATAGGGGTTTACTTTGGAAAGAAACTTGTTCCTGCAGCTCGTGTCCACGTGACCTCTTCCAGCTTCTAAGTGCAGCTTGGGTTTATTCCAGCAAATGCTGCTAGATGGAAAATCCAATAGAAAGAGGTTTCTTGCAGTTGGATGGAGACAGAATTGGAGTCTGAGCTCCAAGCTGGCTCCAACTTTTGCCTCTCCAGCATGGACAGGACGAAATCTTAGCTCCAGGTTTTCCTACCTGATTGTGGAGCAGAGGAAGGACACGGTGTAGTCACAATCTCATAATCAATCCTGCAATAGTTACCAGATAAAAAGGTAAAAATAGCTCTTGGAACAGGAACTGGAAACCAACCTCCACATTTCAGGAGACAGCCCAATTCCTTTGGCTTGCAGATGGCCTTCCTGCCGCCCCGCTTTGATCCAGAGGAGATTTAATCCCAGATCTGCTGCATAAAGACTCAGTTTCAGCACAATGGACAAAGAATGCTCTCCCCTGTCTCCCCAACACGTAGGCTGCCTGCTGCCAAAGCCATTAGTGGAGCCTTGTAGGAGAGTTTGAACCTCCACAGAGAGGATCTGGAAGGCTTTTGGCTTCCCAGGATATGCTCGAAAGGCAGCAGCAATTATCTCCTCTCTGCTGCACCCCAAGAGAGCAGAGAGAGCCTGTTTCATTCTTTCCAAGGTAAAAATGGAACTAGTGCTAGGAGAGGTGGCCTAGATAGTAAAGATCCTGGTGTGCAAAAGCCACACAACAAATCTGTGGAAACGGGAAGAGTTTAAGACACAGAGAATCAGAGAATCAGAGAATCAAATAATCACAGAATCACAGAATGGGTCTGGGTTGAAAGGGACCTTATGGATCGTCCCATTCCAGCCCCGTGTCCATCAGATGTTGAGTATCTGTTTTGAAACCATGTTTTTCTTGAGGCTGAAGCAACCAGCTGAGGAGTCAGGAAATGCTGAGTTAGGTATTGTGACTCTTTGGTGTTCATGCCATTTATTAACCCCCTCAAAATTGACCTTCTGTCCAAGATTGTCACCTAACCTAAGGTTTGAGCAGAAAAATGCTCTCCAAGGTATGACTGGTGGTAACCTAAGCTAGGTGAAGCACTGCTGCAGGCTGGATCTTTCCCTCTCTCTCTCTCCATGCTCATCTGGCCTCTCAAAGACTCCATCAGATCCAATGTCTTACATAAAGACATTGGTTGTTTTCTTTTCATTTTTTAAAGATAAATCTTATTAAGAGCCCCTAACTTTTGGTGGTTTTAACTTCTGGAGTGAGGCTTTTGTAAAATGGCTGAGCTCACCCAATTTTTGTCTGCTTCCTCTATTTAGATGACAATTTTCCCATAGTAGGCTTGCCTTTTAGCAAGTGTGTGTCTAACTTGCTGGCACAACAGCATCTGAGTGTTAGAAATGTGACAGGCTGGAGGTGTGCATTTGTCACTTAGAACCTGCTCTGCTTAAAAAAAAAAAAAAAAAAAGATATTTTGCTTTTAGGTTTCCTACAGCCGTCAGATTGTTTCAAAGTGAGACATCCACAGCCTTTTACAGGAGGCACTTTAATGGCACAAATGATATGTTATCCAATGAACAGTGATTATGGCTGCTCCCAAATCTCCTCCCTTTCCATCATCTGTTGAACTGTTGGCTTTTTTTTATGTTAAAGTTCCCATACCAGCTGAAAAGCCACAGAGCTCCTGTGGGTGAATTTTAAATGAGCGTATCAGATGGAAAATATTGATTTCCAGTCAATTCCTTGAGGAAAAAAAAATAACAAAACCAACAATACAGCACATATTTCACAATGGAAGAGTTCACAGAGGACACAGGAAATAGGGAAAAATGTTTCCTTCCCAGTTCAGTGCAGGAGCTACACAGAGTGTTCCAGCTCACAGAACATGCAAACAATGTCCACTGCTCAGACAAGGTCAGCAAAGCAGATGTGGCTTCAATTTTGCCACTTGTGCAGCGTGAGAACAATCCCCAGATAATGGGAAGACCTTATGGGGAAGCCGTGGAGCGTCCCAGCCTGACATGATTCCCCGAGTGCCATTTCCACATTGCTCAATGCTCCTGGGGCTGCTGGAGCTGCAGTGATTGAGGAAAAAAGAATGACTTTGGGTTAAAT
Source organism: Zonotrichia albicollis (assembly GCF_047830755.1). NCBI lineage: Eukaryota > Metazoa > Chordata > Aves > Passeriformes > Passerellidae > Zonotrichia > Zonotrichia albicollis. Next base: position 5,003,202 of record NC_133823.1, read on the forward strand.
ATCTTTAAAGGCTGCAGGGGGAGGGGGAAAGGAAACATCCAGGGTTTTCCTTGAAGATAATTTTGAAGGATGCTTTGCTCCTCATGGAGCATTTGCACAAAAAGTGGTGTGAAGTCATGTTAGGATAAGATACATCCAGTCATTTCCTAGATTTTTCAGCCCCTTTTGGCTCTCCCTTCATAGCCCCTACCATAAAAACTAAATGTACACATGGCCTTTGTGTTGGTTTGAGTGATTTCAGGTTCCACATTCAGCTTATTGAAGACCTAATCCTTGACAGAGGTTTCTGCAGTGCATGTCAAAGAGGACAAGGAGATGAAAACATGAATTACTGTTGGCACTAAAAGCAGGGCATTTTCCTTGGAAAATTCTCACAAACCTATCAAAAAGTGAGACCTTGTCCAAATAAATACTCAGCTCACTGACACATAAAGATTATCCATTTGCAGTGTTTTATCTTAATAAAAACATTAAGAAGATGGAATTCCCTTTCCAAGCTTTTGGAAAGGGAAGAACAACAACATTGTCAAGAGATGTATGTGACAGAGTAAATTAACCTCTGTAAATCTGACCGAGGTCAGGTGACTAAGGCTGGAAAATCAACTTTAATTCTCCTTTATCACATTGGTCCTAGGATTTGCTGGCTCTGGATTCCCTCACACACAGATGTGAATCAAGCTTTGGTTTTCTGAGCATCTACTATTCCAAAAATTAGCAATGAATGGGAAGCTGAAGCTAGAAAAACTCCAGTGTGATAATATAGATTTGATTTTTTTCTCTGAGCATATTGAATCACTAGCACAAGCACACACCAAAAGCAATTGCATTCTCCTTCATTCAGGAATCTCTGAACTGGTAGTCTGGGTTTTCCTAAGGAAAAAAATAATTTAGGTAGAATTGAACAATCACTGATTATTGCTTGAGGTTTGCTTTTTCTTTGCAATCAGCCCAACTGCTTTAATAGCATTTATTCTGCAACTGAGGAAAGTAATGGGTTAAAATTTATTTATGTGCCTTAGTGAAATGCATTTGTGTATAGAAAATTAACTAACAATGACCCCTTGCCATAGAATCATAGAATCATGGAAGCATAGAATCATGGAATCATAGAACCATAGAATCATAGAATCATGGAATAATAGAATATTTTGGGTTGAAAGGGACCTTCTTTGAGAAAGACCAGAGTTTGAAAATAATTTTACCTCAGTCATAGCTTTGGAATAAAAATATCCACCTTATCAGGAAATAGCCATGGATAAAAGCATGGCAATTCACTTTTCTGAGAGCTCACCTTTTGTTCTCACCTGGTGGTGTGCTGTCCTGATCTCTGGGAGGGCAAGGTGGAAAACTTGCCAGTTTATGCATTGGACTCAGCTATTCTGTGGAAAAATAATCCATTTAAATGTCACAGGAATGAAGAGCTTCCAATTAATTTTCTTTCTTTACTCACAGAAGCTTTAACAGAGGGATTGGCACCTGGTTTCCTTGCTCCAGAACGTGGGCTCAAAGCTGGAGTGACTGAAAACTTCTTGAGCATATTTAAAAGTCTTGAAGTCAGAAATCTGATCTAACTCATAGTCTTTGAAATTGTGTCATGGAAATAGTTTTGTTAAGAAGCAAAAATCTTTATTTTACCTCCACTCTGTGCATGGAATGGAAACAAATAGAAACCCAGAAGTGTCAGCTTTGGGTGTGTATGTAACTTATGCACACCATGATGAGGTTCCTTTCGCATTTACTTGTAAGAAGTGAGATGCCATTTGGTTTTAAGTGCCACAAGTCCTTCAAAGTCCAACTCCTGGAAAAAAAAATGCACCATCTTTTTCTGCATTTTTCATTCCAGAGAGATCACAAGATCACACACAGCAGTGAAAGGATTTTGCTCTGAAAGCAGCCAGGTGAGTTCAGAATTATCTCCTCATTTTGTCAACCACAAAAGATGTGCCAGAGCTCCTGTTATCCTCCTGTATTAAAGGGTATGGAGAGGATGGAGGGGGGGATTTTGACATTAAACAATTATTTATGAAGCGGTTACATGGATGTCTGTGTTTAGGACCCCATTTTCACTGTGAATTGCCAGATTGCTCTTTGCCCCAAGCACAGCAAAGGTTACACCAACAGCTCTGCATGGTGCCAACAACTCTGCACGCTCTGTTTTCTGCCCTGGAGTCACTTGGTGCTGAAGTTATTGGTGAAAAATGATTTCTCTCCAAAGCAGGTGAGATCAGGCAACTGGGGAATGTTTCAAAGCACAAGCCTGCAGTGGTAGAAGACAAGGCAGGAGACATCTTGCATGTTATTCATCCATGGTTTTAGCTTTCAGACTAAATTTTAACTTTCTAAAAACAGAAACAGGAGGCAATCATATCTCAGAGCAAGGACCAGAAAAAATTATGAGTTTCCTCTTGATTTTCTATAGCAATATACAGCATATATTATACAAAACTGCACAGCAGAACTGCTAATATTTTATGCAACACTGAGCAGCAGAATTGATAAGATTCTGTGCAACCTCATAAGGGCTCTGAGTGCGCCTCATTTCAAGAGATACTAATGCCTAACTTGGAGATACAATTTCTTTATGCCTGTTCTGTACATAAAATTGGGAATAGCAGTGGGGACACAGTGACAGATCACCTTTGGATTGTCAGGATGCTGGGTGAGAAATTATAATTTCTCCAATTTGGGGAAAGTAGTGATGGTGAAAGTCATGTTCTAGATAAGATTGAATGTGCTGCAATAGCTGTTGTGTAATTTTCTCTGCATTTCTCTAACTGTTCAAATGTCATTTGAGTTCATGAATATGAGAGATTACAGAAGTTCAATTTAATTTATCCAGAAAAAAGCTGGAAGCCTTCCTGATGCCAGGTCCTTGGCCAAGCTGAGTACAGATTTCTGATCCGACTCCACACTTCCATTTATCAGAAAGATTCACAGCGGGGCTGGATATCTGCCAGAAAAGCTGAGCAAATTCAGATGGAAGATCAAAACTCTCATTTTTGCATTCAAAAGTTGCAAAACATGAAGCCACTTTACCACAGGACGTAACAAGGTCACTTTTTCTTAAGTCTTTGTATCAAGGCAAGTTGGTTTTCTAGAACAACCTGATGCAGCTCAACAATTTAATTCCTGAAAACTGTGAAATTCCTCCTCCTCCTGCCTTTGTTCTGTAACAGGTCACTCCAGGTGACTCCTGACCTTAAACATAAAAATCTTTGGGTGTGAAAGGATTGAGTGCAAAAGGGAGAGAAGCACGACATTTAAAGGACACACGTGTTTGCTGAGAGCACAGGCTCCGTAGCCATCCACTTGGATGACTGCTTCCGTGCACATCCCATTCCCAGATGAAGTGATCTTTCTGCCTGGTTTATAGAGAAATGTATTGCATGTAATGGTTATTTTCTTTTGAAAAAATCTAGGGAGACATGATCTGTCGTCAGTAATAAAAATCCTTGCCCTTTCCATCTGAAAACAATGTCTGGGTTTTTATGGTTCACTGTAGCAGTGCTTCCCACAGGGACGATTTTCAATATCACTGTGTCCTAACAGGGAAAGAGTGATATTTCTGCAAAACATCAAGAGTCTCCTTGCTCAGATGATTAAAGAACACCAGAACTGAGATAATGAGTCTTATGTCCACATTAATACGTCCTTTAATCACCATGGTGAAGCCTACCAAAAAATCAAGTCATGCTTTACCTCAGAGCAGGGGCTGATAGGTTGTTTTCCACCATTTCCTGTAGAGATGAGATCACAGAATTATAGAAAGATTTGGGTTGGAAAGGACCTTAAAGACCATTAACTTCCAACCCCTTGCCATGGACAGGGACATCTTCCACTATCCTAGATTGCTCCGAGTCCTGTCCAACCTGGCCTTGGGCACTTCCAGGGATGGGGAATCCAAAACTTCTCTGGGCAACCTATGCTCCACAATCCTTACAGTAAATAAATTCTTCCTGATATCCAGTCTAATCCTACTCTGTTCCAAATCTGTTCATCACAGACCTTACAGAGATACAAAAACTGAGCAGAGTGATGGCAAGAGAAAGGAAAGCTGGAAAGGCAGAGGGGAAAGCAAAGGTGAAGACTCAAGAGAAGGCATCTGAGTTTCCCCCTGCACCTCCTGCTTCCTGAACCTTCACTTTCCCCACAACCCTTTCATTACTTCATTACCCACAAGTCCCACTTGCCCCTTTATCCTTGAAGATGTGAGGAAAATTTATAGCTGCAGGTCCATTAATGGCTCTTCATTTATGGTCAAAAATGCTTCTGTACAAGGCTTTATTTGCACATTAATGGATCTGTGTGCCCACCCCCTTCCTGGCTTAGAATTATCTCCGAGTCTATAATTGCACGGTAAGACTTTCAGCCTCCCTTTCTCCTGCTGTGCTTCACAGCAAACACTATTTCATTGTTTTTGTTTCAATCTTCTCTGTTTCTTCAGCAGATTGATGGCACATTTTTACAGCTCTGGCACTAACACAGGGATAATGATGTCCTCACCCTGCCCGTTTCTAGAGATGCTGCTGCATCCTGATGGTTTTGCACCTCTGATGATTTTTGACACAATCTTCTCGAGAGAGTAACGGCAACCATGCACAGCCAACCATGCAACAGTCCTGGGAATATCCTTAAAACATAAGATAAGAAAGGCCTGGAGGGGCTGGAGAGAGTCCAGGGAAGGGAACAGAGCTGGGGAAGGGTCTGGAGCACCAGGAGCATCTGAGGGAGCTGGGAAGGGGCTCAGCCTGGAGAAAAAGAGGATCAGGGGGGACCTTGTGGCTCTGCACAGCTCCTGACAGGAGGGGACAGCCGGAAACAGGGACATGAGGAGAGGGAACGGCCTCAAGTTGTGCCAGGAGAGGTTTAGATTGGATATCTGGGAACATTTTCTCATAGAAAGAGTTGTTAAAGATTGGAACAGGCTGCACAAGGAAGTGGTTGAGTCACCATCCCCGAAAGTGTCCAAAACCTGTGTGGATGTGGCACTTGAGGACATTATTTAATGATGAACATGGTGGCGGTGCTGCTGGGTTGACAGTTGGACTTGATGATCTTAAAGATATTTTACAGCTTTAATGATTCTATGATTTTTCCAGATTTAATGATTCTCTGAACTCAAGCTGCCTGGGGACAAAATTTTTCTAGTCCTTGCCTGTGTTTTCTAACTCAGAGATTCAATAGTGGCATGAAACTAGGGAAAATTAAGAGATAATTTTGTATTTTGGTTTTGGTGGTGTCTTTTTATATATACACAAATGGAATATCAAACTGAAAAAAAAAAAAAAGCTGAAGCTCTGTTAGGGAAAGTAAGTGTATCCACTGATCCTGCATGTCTGAAATTAATGCCTCTGGGTTATTGGTTCTTCAAGCCTGGATTAGACACTGGAAAAAGACTTGTGGAAGTTCAATTGTGAATGAAAATAACACTGACAGACATTCCTCTACAACTCTCAACCCTACAAGCCAAGTTTATTAAGATTTTATGGAAAGAGAGCCATCTCATATATATTGTGACCTCTTATGTTTTTTAATTATGTGACTACACAGAAGAGGGAAATTCTGCTTATTGTCCTCTCTGAAGGAAGAACCCACTAAAATTCTCACAAAAAAAAAATCAATATGAACTCTGCATCTCACTCTTGCCTTAGAGATACAGATCTTGTGCTAGCAGGAGCTCTTTCCAGTCCTGGAATCGTCTTCTGCTTCATACAGAGCCTCTACTCTGGGTTTTTAAATTATCTTCTTCTGAACTTAAAATTTCATCAGCAGGCTAGAGGGGAAAATATGAGGCTGGGTCTCTCTCAGAAGCAGAGTACACTAAAGTTGGAGTCAAACCCCTAAAAAGCAGAGGTCTGACATGATGTAGTGGCATTTTTGAATATTCCTGGTTTAGATGAAGCAGCCTTGGAGACAGACCCCAGAACTCCTAACAGGTTGTGGCAGGTGTAATGCTGAGAGGTGCCAGGCATGTAATTTTCTCCAATTAAAATAATTACAAGACGGATGATCAATTACTGCACTTCTGAAAAATAGCTGGGAATCCCTCACCCATGGATATTCTGTTTGACTGTTTAATACTTTCTGCCAGAGGTATGATAATCACTGCTCTGTGTGGAGCATCACATTCCCCAGCTCCCTCACACCCAGGTGTCTTTTGGCAGCTTGTTTCCAGCTCTATTAAACTGGCCACACAAATGTCAACTAAATTCCCTCCTCATGCAATTTCCTAACTGCTTCCAGAAAGCTGGCAGGATCATCAAATTTCCAATGGATAGGAATCGTAAACTGAGATAAATCTTATCCTCTCTGTACCTTTGAATATTTGGCCTGCAACCTTGAGTTCAGGAATCAAAAATTGGTGTGAGTTTTATTGTATGCTAAGCCACCGGTCAACCACTTCTCTGTCACTGTACAGAGACCTGTTGGAAACTTTTCCACATCAAAAATTCAGATAAGGAAGCCTCATCATCTCAGAAGGGGAGAGAAACCTCACAAGGACTGAGGAAAGAAAAAGCAGGTTGCCTCTGTGTCTTAGGCTGAGGAGTGTGGATTCTGTCCCCATCTGTCAGAGGTGGGGCAGTTGTCTTCTGTTCATTGGGCAGTTTTCTTTCTTTTTCTCTGCCACAACCAATCCTCGCTCCAGGAGATCTCTGCTGTTCATGGGCCATTAATTATTAATTATCTTCTGTCCATGGCCAGTGAGTGTCCCTGCATGGCTGATCAAACTCCATCATCCCATGGGGAGATGCTCCGCCCAGGGGAGGAGCCAAGCATTCCTGCCTGGATCCAATCTGAGCTTTGGGACACCCCAGCAGCCTTTGCCCCCTGCATTCCCAGAGGAGCAGCTTTCTGCTGCCCTGCAGTGCCAGAGGGAGCCCAGGCCCATCTGCAGCAGCCCTGGAGCTGCAGAGGAAAACTCCCCCCTTGTGCAGGATCCCTGCTGCAGCAGAGCCACAGCTGGCACTGCAGGAGGGCTGAGCCCCCATGGGATGGGGCTGGGACACCGCCTGACACACAGGGGGCAGGGCATGGTCTGACTCTGACAGTGTTTGGCTTTTTATTTTAGTACTATTGCATTTGTATTTTTAATTTTCCTAGTAAAGAACTGTTATTCCTGCTCCCATATCTTTGCCTGAGAGCCCCTTAATTTCAAATTTATAATAATTGAGAGGGAGAGGGTTCACATTTTCCATTTCAAGGGAGGCTCCAGCCTTCCTTAGCAGACTTACCTGGCTTTTCAAACCAAGACACTCTGCCCTGAGACCCCTCTGACTTGCTGCAAACCCTGAGCCAAAGCAAAGCTGTCTGGCTGCAGGAGCATCCTGTGACAGCACAAAAATGCAGGCGCTGTGGTGAAGTGGGAACATGAACTCCTGAGGGAACCACTGAGCATCAAAGGGGTGGGAGTTCATCAAGCAACAGCCTGGACTGCATCCAGGGCTGCAAATGAGTCCACAGTTCATGATTATCCCAAAAAAGATGAACACAGTAATGTTGTGGGGTTGTAAAATGGCTTTTCCAGCAGCACAGACCTTCTGGACACCAGACTGAGAGCTGCAGGACAGGAGAGCCTGAGAGAAGGAGAATCAGCTCCCAGAAGAGACCCAAAGGAAGTCCCTTCACTCACAAGAAGAAACACAGGGATGGAAGGGTGAGCAGAAACATGTCTGGGTGTCACAGAAGGGCAAGAGAATCAGCAAAGCCCTGCCAGCCCATGGAAATGGGAAGGCACTTGTAGGACATGGCTTTTATATAACACAGAAACCACTGCAGGGGTTTGCAGAAACCACCAAGACTTTCAGAACCTTCTGGTGGAACAGAATTCACTGCAAGGCTTCATCTTCAGGAGCAGCAAATGAATCTTCACTCCCAAATTCTCTCCCTCGTCCCCCCTCAGCAGCACAGGGGGATGGGGGCTTCAGCCACAAATATCTCACAGCCAGGGCAGCCTTTCTTCAGAGCTTTTTGAATTTTAGGAAGAGGATCTCAAGGGTTAAATGTTGTATTTATGAATCCTGCCAAGATTTCGTGTTGTCTCAAATATACTGGTGTATTTTTAGACAGACAATTCTAAAATTAACCACTCAGCCTTCCTAAAAACAACCTGCCACACTTCAATAGTTCCCATTGATGCAACATGAATACAAAATACATTTTAGTTCCCTACCACCAAACAGAAGGAAAATGTTTCTGCCTCTAAGCAGAGGGAGAGGAGCATTTTCTTGAAGTGAACAAATCTCACATCTCAATCCTGCCATTCCTAAAAGGCCCTGCTTGGTGAATCATCAAGTTTGTGGGGGAAGTAGAAGAACCCTGAAGACCTCTGCACTTAAAAATTCACGTGGAAGACACAGCTTTTTTGAGTAAAACAATGCCTCAAAATCAGACATTGAAAGGGACAAGAATTGTTAGCTTTGTGAAGTGTTTGCTAGAGATTTTCATGATAAAATCAGGTTTTTGTCAAGGATACCAGAGGTAAAATCCTGTCTCCATGGGAGTCAGAATTTCTGAAGGATTTGCAAGCCTGCTGAATTTCATCCATCATCTTGTCCTTTCTGTTTCTTGTTCAACCTTTAAATATAACGTGCTGTGCAATAGCAACAGAACTTTTAGCTCCCTCAAAAACAGGCACCATCCAGAAGAGGATTTTATTTTGAGGTGCTCAGATGGGTTAAATCCATGTCATCCTTTCAGTGCTGTAGAATTTTGGTTATCCTTGACTTGCCTGAGGCTTTCAGCCTTCCTCTGATGTCTTTGGGGCTCAAAAACTGTAAACATCATCCAAGTTCAGGCAGTGGGGCCACTGGAGTTGCCATTTGGGTCAAAAAAAATTTATGGGCTTGGGAAGACACCTCAAATACTTCCCATATCAAGCACTTTGCTCATCCCAGATGACACTGCAAATTTCCATAACTGTTTGGGGAAGCAGAGCCTTGCAGGACACAGGTTATCTTCAGCCATTTCTGTCAAACAATTCCCTGTATTAATTTCAAAATCCCGCATCATTTGCTGCATGAAATCAATTGTAAAAGTCTTACATGTTCCTTGGAGACCCCGTTCCAGCTGATTTTTGGAAACCTAAATGATTTCACCAGTAAGCTGTCATCTTGCTGAACAGAATAAAAATCACTGATGGTTTTGTTCAGGTTTGTTGCCATAACTAAGATCCCAGAACAATTTAAAAGCTGAGTTCATTTTTCTTGGTGGGAGATTTCTTCTTGAACACCCAGATTCAGCTTGGCCCCCACACTAACCACTCTCTGATCTCCTACAATGTTATGACAACCATACAGATATGTAAAATATTTGCTCTTTTTGAAAAGTAACAATAATTTCCACAGCCAAATGTAGCAATGCCGACTGTGGTGGTGGAGTTCCCACCCCACATCTCCTAATTACTTCACAAGTTCAAAGCCATTTTGCCATCAGGGTAAAAACTTTGTGAGTAAATCACTTTTAGATGACGTTAGTTGGTTAGCCCACTTGGGTTTCTGAAAAGCTCCACTGAGACCAGGTATAGGACTATTTTTACAGTCTGAGAATACTTTACATGGAAATAAACTGACTTTTAAATCTCCATCTCGAGGAGGTCTTGTGGGACTCTGGGTTGTTTGTGCATTCAGGATCCTACGCAGTGGCTGATGAGTGACTCATTCTGCCTGACACCTTATCTGCACAATACCCTGCAATCTGCACTCTGGGGCCACAGCACAAAAAAAGGGATTTTACTACTCCTGGCTGCCCAGGCTAAAAGCTGAAGCACAAAATGGATGTTTTTTTCTTACTGTGTCTTATGAAAATCAAACATATTTTAAATTTTTTGTTTCTGATTTGCAGTTAAAACTAACAGGAAATAAACCTTCCTTGCCTCTGTTGGCTCCTTTGCTCTTTCTTGCCTTTGAAGTGCATCTCAATTGTTTGGGTTAATTGGTGTTACTTCCCTCCAAAAGAGAAATCTGCCTTTATACAGCACAAAGTTGGTTTTACATTCTTATCTATACAAGAAAACTCCAGTCCAGGTCTGCATGAGCTCAAGATTAGGCAGAAGTGAGCAAAACAGCTCTGACATCAGAGAAAAGCAAACACCTCCACCACTTTGCATGTGCTGATTCCTGGGGTGCCCAGTGCAATTTCTGGCTTGTGAAGCCACTCAGCATCTTAATCCAAGCCAAAATTCTGCATTTTAAAGTCTTTTAAAATCTTTATCCAAGCCCAACACCCTGATCTTCACCAGACTGAAGAGCAGAGTGATAAATGCCTGCAGTTTCCCTTTGAGTGAATCCATACCTTTTGGTAAAAAAAACTGTCCCTTAGGATTTAAAATAAAAAATACAGATGACAAAGAATCAAGAAATCTCTGGGGAAGTTGTTCCAGTGATTACTTTCTCTCACTATTGAAACATCTCTTCTTTATTTCTGATCTGAATTTCTCCAGAAGTTCACTCCACACTGACCTTCACTTATTACAATGTCTTTTTCTCCTGCATGAAAAGGCTGTATGCTCCCAGGAAGAATATTTCTGTAGGTACAGAAATGTGACCAAGTCAACTCTTAACCTCCTTAAGAGTGAAGCTGAAGGGAAAGCTTTTAAAGGTCTTGATAAAAGTTGTCATCTAAGGCCTCTTCTTGCTGCTTTACAGTTTTTTCAGTATTTTCACAGAAATAAAAATATTGGTCTTGAGTAGAAACATATCAATTTCTCCAGTTAAGGTTGCATTCAATGAAATGAGTTCAAGAAGCATCTGGAAACGTTCTCAGGCACCTGGTGTGATTTTTGGGGTGTCCTGTGCAGGGCCAGGAGCTGGGCTCAGTCATCCTTGTGGGTCTCTTCCAACTCAGGATATTCTGTGATTTTGTGATTCTGTTCTATAACCCATGTGAAAATCCTCTAATGGGATGTCAGAGCATCACATTGGCAATAGATGCAGCAGCTTTGTGCCACTCAAGGGTTTCTCCACCATAACCCTGTTGTCGGGGATATTGACCCCTTTAGTGCTGCTCTTTCAAATCCCTGGAGGAAATTTTTCACTCAGCCAGGCAAACAGAGGGAAATGCTGTTTATGCCACTTTTTGTTCAAAAAATACACTGCAGGAGTGGAATAAAGTCACTTGGAGCTATCATTTCTCCTTGGGAAAGGGGGGAAGATAAATTGGAGGAAGGTTTGATCAGCTTGATCCCACTGACTGAATTCTGGTTGTGTTTAAGGGTTAAGTGACACTGGGGTTGTTGATGTTCCTGCACTTTTCTGTCCTGGATTTCTTGTCACCTGGAAAGGTGATCCAGGCTGGACAAAGGAAACCTGCCTGTGTTTGAACTCCACACCTGTTGATGTTCACCTCAACTTCAGCTGCCTAAAATCTAAAACTCTGTCATTTAAACCAGCAGAGACATTACAATGTTATTACTTTGTCATGCTTGTTGTGTTGTGGTACTACAAGATGACCTGACACGGGGATTTGGGCACAGAACCAGTCACCCACAGGGGTTTTCACCTTGTCTATTGCATTAGTTTTGTGATGCCTCTTAATTTTGGGTCTAATCTCCTAGATTGTTTTAATTCAAGGAACAGAAATCTATTAGATACATTCATAGTGAATTGTTTCCATTTTCCATTCTTGACAGCCCACTTCAGTCTGGAAACGTCTCTGAAATGGTTTGCTAAAAACAGGAGCCTGGTATGGTTAAAACCTTTTATTTCACTTCTCTATTGCATTGTCTGTCTAGACAGGATCTATTTATACTTGGCTGTACACCTAATTCAGACAAATAAGTTGATTTTGGTAGAAGCCAAGCCAGAAATGGCACAGACCTTGCCATCTCTGATCTTTCAACCTGAGCCATCTCACTGTGTACCCACCAAAGCTCCTGCAAATGAGGGATTTCCAAGCAAGGACAGATGGGACACGAGTAGGAGGGGATTTAAAGTCACATCCACTGCACGCAAGATCACAGGCACAATCTGATCTGAGTGTAATTAGTCTGTGGAGGCCTTCAGAAACCCCTCTTGTTCCTCCTCTCCAGACTCCCACCACTGTTATTCATTCTCTGATCACTGCTGTCTTCAAAGGAAGATAAAAACCTATAATAAGTCACACCTACTTGTAATGCCCTACCTCATGGGCTGAAGTTATTTTCAAACCCGTGTGATGGGTTAGCAGAAGCCTGGCTTGCATCTGTCTTAATGAGCTGCTAATATTCTTTGCCCTGATAAAAGGCCAATGCTTGCTTAGGAGGCAGCTAAAGCCATTTTCTTTTCTAATATCTTGACATAGTCTGTCACCTCTAATCCTTTTGGGCCAGTCCCCCCCAAAATCCAGATCAAGAAAAAAAAATGCTTCACTTTTTCACTGGCAATGAAAGGATCACAGGATGATTTCAGTGAATTTTATGATGATTTCAGTAAATTTTATGATGATCTCAGTAAATTTTATGATGTATCTGTGAACAGGTGTGGCATTTTCAGGGTTCCTCGTGGCAGGAAGGAAATTATGAATTTGATTCTATGCTTTTAGAAGGTCAATTTATTATTTTATAGTATTATATTATATTAAAGAATGTATACTAAACTATACTAAGGAATAGGGAAAGGACACTTACAGAAGGTTTAAGAAGATATTAATGAAAAACCCACGAGTGTCTCCAGAGCTTTGACACAGCTGGACTGTGATTGGTCATTAAGTAAAAACAATTCACATAAAACTAATTAAACAACCACCTGTTGGATAAACAATCTCCAAACCACATTCTAAAGCAGCAAAACACAGGAGAAGCAAATGAGATAATATTGTTTTCCTTTTTCTCTGAGGCTTCTCAGCTTCCCAGGAGAAAAATCCTGGGCAAAAAAGATTTTTCAAAAAATATGATAGTAACAAACAGGAATTAGGGGAGGGGACAGGGCACATCACTGGCTCTAAGATGACATCCACATTGCACAGCTGAATCAATTCTGTCCACTTGGGCCAGAGCTATTTCTGTTTAATTGCACACAAAATGTTTGTGCAGGGTCTCTTCCCACTCCAGGCATTCTGTGATCCCATGAACCATGGCAGGTGCAACCTGGGCTGCAAAACATCTCTTTGCCATGTGGCTACAAAACTCTTCCCAGGAAATGTACACTTGGAGGAGGTTTGCCAGTTAAATCATGCTGGGTTATGGGAGGAAGCTGCTGAGAGCAAGACTGATAAATCACAGGTAGGAAGAGACTTAAAGGAACTCCTGCTCAGCATTCTCTAGACATAAATCTGGACACATTTACAAGCTGCTTTTTGATTTATTCTTTTTTTCCTCCTGGCTGTTTTTCTCCTGAAGTGTCCTCGTTTTTTCATGTTCTCCAGAACTAGCTGTTCATCAAAGACGATGTGCAGTTCTCAATGAAGGGACTGAAAAATAAATTGATTTTTTGTTGTTAGCTCTGTCAAAGGTTCTCAGGGCTCACTTCTCTTTCTGTTCTTTTCAATGTCCCATGGCTGGGGTCTCACTCCAATGGATGGAAAGGATCACAGAGATGTCCCAGTCTATTTTTGTCCATTGTCCTGAACTCTGTTTTTGGAGTTTTGGAGATAGAAATTAAAAGCTCAAGATAAAATGCACATTCCCAGATGGGAGATGTCCAAAACCCAAAAAGGGGCAAATGCCTTGCCCTTGGATATGTCTTGAAGGAGAGGAGATGTGGCTCCTGCTCTTGGCTCCAGTCAGTGTTGTCATCCTCTAAATGTGATTTGATCACATCCTTAATGTCAGAACTCAGCACATCCCTCCGGATGTCCAGAGTTGCCAAGGACCCCGTTGGGGGCTCGGAGACCCTGGGATGCTGCCCAGAACACCTGGGGATTTGATTTTGACCCTTGCAACAAGTTACCAGCTTTGTATGAGGATGTGAAAGTCACAAATGTTTGAACAGTGTAATAAAAAAATAATTACAGGGTGAAAATGTAGATTTTAGGATTTTTGGTATGGGAGTTATGGGGACAAGATGGAGGAATCTGGGCATGTCTAGCCTTTCTGCTTCTTCTTCTTGTTCTCCATTTTCTGCAGTGATGTTGGCACTTTGGGATTGGTTTAGAGTAGAAGTGCACTGTCTAACACTGGTGACAGGTATTGGGAATTAAGTGTAAATATGTTATATGTTGTTTGTAGTATAAAAGGACAACACCACCTCGGGGGCAGAGTGCTTGTGGCTGCCCTGTAGAGCAGACCTCAGCTGGGCAGAAAGAAAATTTTATAGATAAGAATTAATAAACAACCTCAAGACCGAAAAGTGAAGAGTCCAGAGTTGTTCTTCAGTTGTGCGGGCTGAAGCAGAGACATCCTGCACATCTGGGGCAGCAATTATCAACAGCAACCTTGGGGCAACACAGGCAGCCAGAGCTACTCTGTGAATCCCAGGATTATTCAGTCTTGATGTGGTTTTGTTGAGTTCCTGCACCACACCTCCAGCTAGGCTGAGAAGCAGAATCTAAATTGTTGAAGATTTTCTGAGGTAAAAAAAGGCCTCTGTGGCCTCTTAATTGCCTCAAAATAGGCAAAGGCAAAGTTTAGCCATGTGCTTTTGGGATCCAGGGGCTTTGTCCTTGGTGTCTGTGGTGCTCAGCTGTGACAATCAGTGCCACCTTTGTTCCATTCTCTGCTCTACCTCACAGGACTGGGTAAATGCTAGAATAAATGACATTTGAGGGCTGGTCATGCCCCTCATTAACAGGGCCCTGCCAGTGCCAGGGATGGATGAATTTGAAGGAAGCCCTGGGGATATGAAAGAACATTTTGCACAGAGCAGGTCTTGTTTCAAAGTTTCTCTTTTGACAAACTCTTCATTTTGGGAAGGTGTAAGGACGCCAATTAAATTCCTTGTGTTAAGAACAGCCATTAAACCTTTGGACACTGAAAGGTTCAAACTGAGCTAGTTGCAGCTCCCAGAGTTCATATTTCCCATTCTTCTGGGGGAAAATAAGAAAAAGTGGCAGACAACACACCAAGTTCTGAGCCATTGTTTGCCATATATAATAAAAACACCTGAAACTGGAAGGAAATAAGGAAAAAAGTCAAATTGCTCAATACAGAGCTCCTGTCCCATCACATCCTTGCTTAACTGCTTCTGTATCCCTTGCTGTGCAAAGTTATTCCACAAAAAATGGCATTTCCACATTTTCAAGTGGAAACTTCATGATAGGACAAGGCCAGGAGGACCCACTAAATGAGCTGAGACTGCCAGGCAAGGTGTTTTTACTCGAGATTAATGAAAGATTTTTTTTTTTCTTTTTTCTTGTCTAATGACTGCCCATTGAGCTTTCAAAAATTACATAGAAATCCTCATTCTTAGTTTGAAAAAAAAGCAGCTGATTTTGTCACTTCCCATGAATAGTAAGGAGACTACAAGGAGAGCAATGAGCTTGCAAAAGTGCACAAATCACTATGCACAGGAGTTCTGCTTTTATTTCTTTATTGTCTTCTGCTGATAAATCTTTTTCTAGTGCCCACACTGCCCACACTGCAGCTGCAGGGAACCTTCTAGACAGATTTGAGGGACAGGAGTCTGGGGATAAAGGTATAATAAGTCTCCAGGTGAGGATCAGTCCTTTACTCTAAGTAAAAGTGATAAAACAAGAGGAAACAGCCTCAAGTTGTGCCACAGAAGGAGTAGATTGGATATTAGGGAAAATTTCTTCACAGAAAGGGTCATCAAAGATAGGAACAGGCTGCCCAGGACAGTGCTGGAGTCCTCATCCCTGGAGGGGTTTAAAAACCACGTGGATGTGACACTTGGGGACATGGTCAGTGGTGGCCTTGGCAGTGCTGGGGGAATTGAGCTCAATAATCTTAGAGGGCTTTTCCAACCTAAACAATTTTATGATTCTATAACATCACAGAAGAGGGTGTTTCTAAAAAGGTTTCCAGCTGCCCAAGAAGGAGTTACTGCAGCAAGCCTGTTGCTCCCACTCTTGGGCTTTTCCTTTTTCTCTTTGTAAATATTTCACCCAGACCCTTACAAGCATTTTTGGCTTGTTAGCCAGAAAGGATCCCTGCCAGAGGCATTCACACATCCCACCCTGCAAACCTGGATACTGCTGGCAGGTTCAGGGCTGCCTCTGAAGGACATTCCACAAAGGCCAGGAGTCAGCTCTCCAAACCCCACCAGACCCCTTTACCCTGCTTTTTTTGGGAGGCAGGGATGTGACTGTTGATCTTTTTGGGGTGAATGTCCCAGAAGAGCATTCCTAAGGCTGGTAAAGCATGAGGGAAGGAGAGTTTTATTGTTGATCCCTGTCTCCAGCCTGGTTATAGCCTGTGTTCATGCAGAAATTTTTATTAATGATCCTTCCTGCGCTGGTTTGTTTAGCACCATCATGAAAACCATCACCAATAACAACATTATCCAACATGTGTTCTCATGCATCTTGTGCACCCCCATGCAGGAGTTTGGAGGCCCTCCAAGAGGACTTCCTCTGGGAGCCAGCTGTGCAGCCAAGCAGCTCTCACTGCTATGAAATGTTTCCTGACCCACTCTGTGTTTTTTCCCTGGGGACCCCCTCACATTTCCTGTCCCGCTGGTATCGGCCCCTTCACACGCCTCAGATGGATCCCCTGGCATCCCCAGCCTGGACATTTGGTGACATGCCTGTGCCACGTCAGTTCTGGAAGGATGGCTCACAAATTCATATTTAGGTGATTAAGCAGAAAAGCTTTTCCTTAGTTCTGGTGTTGGGGTGAGGGTTCCTGCTGGTGGATGCACTCAGGTGGCTCAAGCAGCAAATTCGGTGTGGCTGAGCTGTGTATTTGTCTCCTCACAAAACCAGTCCTGTGGCTGTATTTGTCCTTCTGATGGAGCACCATCAGAGGCAGGAAAGGGAGGCAGAGAGACCCCACAGGTTATTAAAAATATTAGGAGTGATGAAATAAACTTCCTCATCCCCACCCCACAGCTCTGTGCAGTCTGCACTGAGGCTCAATAGCAGGATTTATTTTTAATAATGACATGAAGTAGAATATCATTTAAGGAGAAAATGAACATGAAAAACCAGAGCAGTCATGCCCCTGCCCTGACTGAGGAGCAGAACTCCAGATTCCTGGTGGAAATGAGTCATTTCTTCTGCCTTCTATCCATGACAGATGAAGGGGAGCACAATCACAGAACCACAGAATATCCACAAGGATCATCCAAACCAAACCCTGGCCCCTCACAGGACTACCCCAAAAATCCCACTCTGTGCCTCCCAGTGTTGTCCCAATGCTCTTTCAACTCTGGCAGGGTTGGCCTGACCAAAATCCCAAAATAATGAAGAATGAGATATTCCGAGAAATAACCAAAGCAAAACAAAAAGTGTGAGAAAGACCTGTTGCCATGGGAACAACATGTATCAAACTGATGTCAAATATGCTGCAAAATAATTTCCCCAAATTGTAAAATGCAGTGATGAAGGAGGCAACAAAAGGAGGCTGTCAGTGTTTTATTTATTCTATTTTTTATCTACCTGCTCGCCTGTGTGGTGTGCATATATCACACCCACACTCCCACCCACAGCACACAGCTGTCTCTCTGAACTTTCTTAGATCTGCTCCAGAAATTCAGGTGGTGATGGGGGAGGAAGAAGAAGGAGAATGAAATATAAAATAAAATAAAATAAAATAAAATAAAATAAAATAAAATAAAATAAAATAAAATAAAATAAAATCATAAGATAATAAAAATTTAAAATTAAAAAATAAAATAAAATAATAAATCATTAAAAACAAAATAAATGGAATAAAATAAAATAATAAAAATTTTAAAAATTAAGAACATCAAATAAAATTAAAATAAAATAAAAATGAAATAGCATTCAGATTTGGCAGGAAAAAAGTAACTCTTCATCTTTTTAGTACCAGATAGATGCAGGTTGAAGAGGGCAGATTTGGTTCTTGTGAAGATTCCCAGCTCCTTTCCTGCCACACTTCTTCCCAGCTGAATGGCCCCAACACAAACTGGTGGCTGGTGTGCACAAGGCTGGTTCTCCTCAGGTGCAGGAGTGTTCAGAGAGGTGAAAGAACAGAACAACTGATTTTTCTTCACCCCCTCCCACATTGCAAAGGGAGAAACACAAGCTGGTGTTGCCTTTCTGTGCTTATAAACGTGGTGAGCACAGAGAGCTGCTCCAAGGGCAGAGCTGAGGCCTGTAAACTCCTCACATGGATATTTATGTAGCCACCAGAGGAAGCATCTGGGTCCCCTGATAGGATCTTGGAAAACCAAGAAGAGCTACCATAATTTGCAGCAAAGGAAGCAGAAGAGAGAGAGGCATCATCCCTGAGGGCGGGAAGGGGTTTGGAAGCAGCAGCTTTAGCAAGCAGCAATTATTTTTCTGTATGAAACAAGAAAGTTGTTTTCCCATTTGGCCCACACCAGCCTCTGTCTGGCACTGTTTGAACTTCTACGGAGATGCAAGCACATTTATCCAGCTGGACACAGAGTTCCTCTGATATTCCCTTCCCAATTTTCTGAGAGCGCTTCCAGGGTTCATTAATGCAGATCCTCAGCTCGGAGAAGCAGTGGCCTCACTATCCCAGGAGTGTTATCCCAGTTCTGCCACATCCTGTTTCACCTTTGCTCTGCTCCCAGACATGCCTCTCCTTGTTCATACACCCCCTCTGCTGCCTTGTTCCCCTCTGGAATCTCATCCTGTGGATCCTGCTAAACCTGACTCACTCAGAATCATGGAACCACGGAATCACTGAAGTGAAAAAAGACCTTTAAGGTCATCAAGTCCAGGTGTCAACCACCACGTTATCCAAAAAAACTCATGTCCTCCAGTGCCACATCCACATGTGTCCCAGACTGCAAGGCAATGTATATTCTATTTGCCATCTGTCAAAGGTGGGGCAGTTATCTTCTGTTCATTGGGCAGTTTTCCTTATCTCTTCCACAACCAGTCCTCCCTCCAGGAGATCTCTGCTGTTCATGGGCCATTAATTATTAATTATCTTCTGTCCATGGCCAGTGAATGTCCCTGCATGGCTGATCAAATTCCAGCATCCCAAGGGGAGATGCTCCGCCCAGGGGAGGAGCCAAGCATTCCTACCTGGATCCAATCTGAGGTTTGGGACACCCCAGCAGCCTTTGCCCCCTGCATTGCCAGAGGAGCAGCTTTGTGCTGCCCTGCATTGCCAGAGGGAGCCCAGGCCCATCTGCAGCAGCCCTGGAGCTGCAGAGGAAAACTCCCCCCTTGTGCAGGATCCCTGCTGCAGCAGAGCCACAGCTGGCACTGCAGGAGGGCTGAGCCCCCATGGGATGGGGCTGGGACACCGCCCTGACACACAGGGGGCAGGGACTGCTCTCACTCTGGCAGTGTTGTTTTAGTTTACTGCAATGTTTATCTTATCTTTTTTTTTCTTCCCTCATAAAGAATTGTTATTTCTGCTCCCATATCTTTGCCTGAGAGCCCCTTAATTTCAAATTTATAATAATTCAGAGGGAGGGGATTTACATTTTCCGTTCCAAGGGAGGCTCCTGCCTTCTCTAGCAGCCACCTATCTTTTCAAACCAAGACAACATGTTTTTTGAACCCTTCCAGAGAGGGTTCACTGGGCATTTCCTCAGACTGGCCATGGTTCATCTTGTCCCACCCGTGTCCTTGCAGGGACAATTCCTCTTCCACAATTTTTGCGAGCCTCCATCCCACAAACTACTCCCTGACAATATCCTCAAACACAGCCTGTTCAGAGGCCTCTGCAAAGGCCAGACACCAAATTACACCATGAACCCATACAAGAAAATACAGGTGAATGGTGTTCTAAATACATGAAAACAAGGGCAAAAAAAGGTATAGCTTCTGTAAATCCAGCAGCTTTTTATTCCAGGTGACTCTGTGGTCCCTTCCATGGAACCTTCAGGGGAAGAACCGTGCTCCTTCAGAGCATGTGACACCTTTTTGATGGCCTCAACAAATTTTGGGGGCATAAATCTGAAACAAAACACTGCACGTAATTATTGAGATGGATCTTTAGTGATGAAGCAGGATTTTGTTCTACACAAAACTGAATGCCTTTTTTATTATACCTTTATTCTGTGTTTCAGTTGATCAAATTTTGCCACTGGATGAAAGTAAGTTTATTTTTGATTTGTATTCAGGAGTAAGCCAATTTTGTGCAATCAGAACTGTTTACAGGAAGCACCTGATTTCAGTGAATTGCCTGTTTCTAAAACAGAATATCTGTGAGAAAACATGAGGAAAACCGTGATATTACACATTCTATCTTTGACACTTCCACTAGAAAAATTGATATTTTCTTATATGAAACTTTCACAATAAAACTGCTGCTTCTTCATACAAGTATCTACTTTCAAAGATTGAAACAAGGATAAGAGACCCACCTTTCCTCCTCTTTTGCACCTGGTCTGTGAGTTGTAAAGTCAATTTACAGCTTTGAACTCATTGCGGATTTGTACCAGTATATCCCCAACACACCCAGTGAGCATCCACCTCTGCTAACAACTTTTCTCCAAAATAAAACTCAGTGGACTGTGTGATATTTTGTTCTTCTGTCTAGATTTTAGGATTTAACTGGATTGAGGGGCTTTGTTGTTTTATTGTCTGGAGTTCCTAACACTGGGGCAGCTGCATTTCTGTATTGTTTGCAGCTTACAAAATACTATGGAGTCCTTCAAGGTAGCCCAAGCTCCTGATCCCAGCTGATGGTCTGGAGTTCCAACAGATCCAGGGAAATGGGGAGCTCAAGGGAATTTTAATCTTCTGATGAGGTGCTCCAACATGTAGAAGGATAAGTGGTCTCAATTCTTGCCAGATATCTTTTAGGAGATACCAGTTTTCTGAGCTGGAAATGAACATTTTACTCAAGCTGGGTTTTGTGCTTTGTTTTTATTATTCACCTACTGAACTCCACATGAGGCACAAAGGACAGAGACCATTACACCTTCCAATATTCCATATAAATTTACTGGGAAACAGGGAAGATCAAAGAGTATCAGTGTTCCCTCTGCTTGTGTCCACTGCATTCTTGTGTCTCCTGGAAATTCTGGAGCAACCAGCCCTGAACATTTCAATGCCTGGAATTACAGAGAGGATGGGTGGAGCTTTCTTTTTTGGTTTGTTTGTGTTTAGTTGGAGTTTTTTTGGAAACAAGCAGGAGGGATGAGCTGTTATTCAGAGCTGGCCCTGAGCCAGGCTGCAATTCCAGAACTCCAGCTAGCCTGGAGGTTAACCTTGGGAGAGAGTAAATCTTGTGCTTTCACTCCAATTAATGAACATGAGTGGTGTTGCTTGGTCTTTTGGAAAAAAAAGGAATAAAAAACCCCAGGTTTCTTTAGTCTGGATTGCTCCACAGTTACTGTGGGGTTGAATCCTTTCCTTTCCTCTCCTGCCACTGTTTATACATCACTGCTTCAGAAGCAGCACAGTCTCAAGGAATGAGACGGGTCTCCATGAAGGAGATGTTTAAAATTGAATTTTCAAGTGATTCCAAAAGGAAACAAGAAGACTTTTAAAACTCCAGTGATGTCATTGGCTCTTTTTGGATTTTGAAGGCCCAAGCCTGTTTGGTGAAGAGCCCAGCAGGAAGAAAGCCTAGAGATGGAATTTAAGCCCTTTGGACACAGCCCTCTGGTTTTATCGAGTGTTGCTGCTCAACCTTGAACCTGCAGCAGCACTGGCATATGGGCAGCTCTCCTGCCTAACAGAGGTTCTTTTGCCCTTCATTCTGGAATTTGATAAAGTCAAGGCACAGAGAAAACTCCCTGTGTGTCTGACATAGCCCTTGCCACGTGTGATGCAAATTTTCAAGAAGGAATGTGATAAATGCATTGTGTGGATGGAGAAACACCAGTTTGGGAAGGGGGGCATTAGAAGCTGTGGCACAGGCATTATCTGTGGTTGTGGCCAGCACATGGTGTCTGCCTTTTACCTCTCTATAAACCTATAGGTGTGGATTTACTGTGGAAAATTAAGCTTATTTTAGCCCACTGTCCAGCTGCTTTTCCTGATGATCCTCCAGATAGTCATGCTGTGTTTCGCTTCTGCAAACTGATAGGAGCCTGCAGGAGAAACAAACTGGATTTGGGGTTGAAATAATCTGGAACTGGCTTAACAAGCACCTCATGCATCATAAATGCATCCTAAAAGTATTGGACTTATAAACAGATATTTTGTCTCCTCTATTTCTGCACACTTCCCTGGTTTTAAAGAGTGGCGGTAACCATGGATAGGAGGAGGGTTTTTTTCCAGAACTGACAGATGGATGTGATGATTTTTGTTATAAATTATTGAACTCTGATAGTGAAATAAGATAATAAGCCCGTGCCTGGATTCCCAGAGTGACATATGAAATTGGCATTGCAAGTGAATGACCTGCTGGATGGAGTAAGGCTCACAAAAATTTCCTTGGGGGGGTCTTCATTTTGATGAATGTACTTAATTAAACACTTTGGATACGCAAAAAGATCGTCAGCTGGACTAAAAATACTCCGTGAACAAAGAGCCATAGGAAATAATGGGGTTTTGTGCTTCCCTTTGTTTACTCCAAGAGAAGTTGGAAGCCTTCCATGTGTTTGGGTTGGTGTAAGTGTCAGTGAAAGCAGAGAACCGCTGGTCTTGACTCACCAGAGGTTTCCAGCTGCGCTCCACAGACCTCTCTGGTGGGTGTGGGAAAGGTCCTTGCCCATTGTTAGCCAGCTGAAATTCATAACCCAGATGCCTCTAACGCCACTAATGCAATTTCACAGCTGCCAAGCTGAGCAGGGCTGGAAATCACAAGGCCCAGAGGCTCAGCTGGTGCAGGCTGATAGTGCTCCATCCCCACGTCAGCAGCCTTGGCTGTGTCTCCGTGGCTGGACCAGGACAGATCTCATCATCTGCCTTCGTGTGGTCCTTTGTACTCTGTTCTGTAGAACCTGTTTAATCCAGGGGCCACATGTGCCAGGCAGATGAGACTCTGCTGCACAGCCAAGGAGCATCTGAGCTCAGTGTGGCCTCAGCAAAGGTCAATAATTCAGGTGGTCACGCTGCCAGTCCTTGTTCTTACAGTACCAGTGAATTCATGCACACCTCCGTGTCCACATATCCAAAGGGCTGGGAAAAGGTGGCACAAAGCCACAGGCTCTGCCTTTTTTCAGGCAAAATTTCAGTGAGAGAAGGAAGCTGGAGTGTGTTTGAGGATTTCTCCCTTAGGCTGCCCTGGAACACACAATGAACAAATGAACAGCCTGGTTCTGAAGCAGCCAGATTAGTGCCTCCAACACGCTGCATCATTCCTTCTGCCACAGGGGTTTCCAGAGTGGAAAAGAGGATTTTAGTGAAATAATGCATTGGGAAAGCTTTATTTTTCCAGGAAATTTCTTTCAGGTAAAGGAAATCCCTTCCTGGGGATTTTCTACAGAGCCAGCTGTAGGCAGTTAACAGATGCAGGTAGTGGCTTCTGTGTTGTTTGTAGAAGAAAATTACTCCTCAAAATGGGGAATCTGGAAGGATTCATCTGCTTGGAATCAACATTTTCAGCCCTTTACTCCCCTTCCCTTGGCCAAAGGAAGTTGGTCTCCTGATTATGAACCAAGCATGAAGCAACCAACATCTATTGAGGTGGCCCAAAACAAAACAAGATCTCCAGCTCTACGTATGTCTGGTGCCATCCCATAAAATATGAAGCAACAAAAAAAAAATTAATTTTCAAAGCACAAACTTTTGAAGAGAGACAAGGTTGTAGCCCAAGTGGGTTGCAAATTGCAAGCACACCTCATCCTCCAACCAGACACAACAGGCACCCTCCCAAACAGGTACTGCCCCCAAGGAGATGTAGGAATGACACAAGATAACTGAAACTTTGGGACCCAATGGAACTAAAAGGGTTTTCCAGATATCCAGGGCAGTGGTGGAGTCCCCATCTCTCTACCACTGTGTACATGTGGCACTTGGGGACATAGTGGCTTTGGCAGGGCTAAATTAATGGCTGAACTTAATGATTTTAGAGGGATTTTCCAACCTGAGTGATTCTCTGAAAAGGCCCATGAAGGCCTCTCAGAAACCTCCCTAATTTTGAAGCTTTCCATTATCAGCACAACATTCATTTGTGTGTCAGAGAAAGCATCCACACCATAAAATCTGTGATGGATCCTCTGAAAGGGAACTGACATATTTGTACCCAGACTGAGCAGAAAATTTCATCCTGTCAGAAAAAAACAAACAAACAAACAACAACAACAAACAAGTTCCAGATTGCAATTCCTTTTGCATGCAAAGTCTTGGTGTACACTAAAAAAACTACAATTTTTGGGTGGGAAAAGTTGACTTTGGTTTGGTTTTGGTGTAAAAAAAGAACATAAAGCAGCACAGAGCAAGAAGAGGCAGTAGTAAAGGGAGGCAGGGTAAACCTTAATGTCAAAGAGGACAAGGGGCTACTAAGAGCACTTCATGGAGCAGGAAAAAGAAAACTCTGTGTTTTCCCCTTTTTTCACAACCCCCTGAGTCGCCCAACACGGAACTATCACTGAGTCTTGGTCTCTTTAGGGGGTGTTAAGAGAAAAGGAGGGATTGGGAAATTGGTTTATTCCAGTTCTGTGAGGTCTCCACTCTCACACACTCAGCCTCATTTCTGAATCCATACCAACGGCACAACACGACCAGACAATGACTCAAACTGTGTCAAAAATTTATCAGGAAGGACTGTTTTATGAATAAATAACATTCAGTCTACCTTTTCAGACAGCAAAGAAGATTGGACACGCAGCAAGCCAGCAGAACAACCACGGTGATTTGATGATTTCCTCCCTGGTTGATGCTCCTTGCCCTGGGGGCCTCAATTCATCAACCTGAGCTTCTGTGGTCAGGGTGGACAACTCAACCCAGCTGGTGGGAACAGTTCCACCAAGCAGATACAACAGGAATGGCCTCTGGTTCTGATTTTCATTCCAAGCCGATGTCGGCATATAAACACTGAGATCTGTGCTCAGATTTAATTACTGCTAATAAAGTGAGACTCTGTGTGATAAGTCCACCTTGCCAGATGCTTGTGTAAAAGCAGGGTTTGCATGCTCTGATGTCAGCCAGGTGTTTTCTGCCCTGCATCAAAGAAAGCAAAGAGTAAAATTATTCTCCATCCACTGGAAATGTGCATTTTGTCCACACCTGTTAAAAAGATTAATGCTCAGGATCATTAGTGAGTCCTCTTGAACTTGGTTTGTGACAACTCAGATATGTAAATGACAAACATTCCTTTTATCCCCAAATATGTAACAAACTGAAAAAAAAAAAAAAGTTGAGTGATTAGAAGTACTAAAACTAATCAGCATAAAAAGAAAAACCTGGATGAAAGTGAAGTTTCACCTCAGAAGGGGTCTGAAATAAAACAAAAATTTTATTTCAAGGGTCACCAGATTAATCTGTGTTTTGATGTTTTCAGCAGTGCCATTCAAAAAATGAAAATGCAGGGCATAAACTGGGGGTATAAAAGTAGGGCAGGGGTATAAAACACTCCTCCAGCTGGGGAAAAAAGTGGGAAAACTTGCATATCAATTCACTTTTACAGACATACTGCTCAACCACTCAGCCAGGGTATCAGTCACCCATGCCTGGACTTGAAAGAAGCTGCACTTCTTTCTCTCTCACCCTTTGTCACTGAGCATTTCCCAGCAAATAAAAATGTTCCTGCAGGGCTTGCCTGTGTCCCAGAGCTGACCCATCCTCCAAGGGCATTGCCCTGTGCTGTTAAATTGTCTTCGAGTTCCTCTGGGCAGTGACTCCCAGTAAATCTCTGTTACATGAAGATGGAGGGAGAACTGCTGAGGAGAAACAGCTCTTTGTTATTTAGATTTTCACATGATTTGTCATTTCTGGCTCATGCAGCTCTTGCCCATTCAGCTGTGTGGTCTCTGAGTCTTCATTCACTCTCTTTAGCTGTTCTAAATGGAAGGAGCTCATGTCAAGGATTAAAAATTACATCTTTTTCTTTTTCTTTTTCTTTTTCTTTTTCTTTTTCTTTCTCAAATGGTCCAGGGCAAACAAACTCAGCAGTATAGATTCATCCCACCCCTGTGTTTGGACACAGAGGAAAGCAAAGCTTTCTGGAGTGAAGCCCAAGTCAGTGGAGGAGGATCTGGTGAGAATCAATAGGAAGACAGAGCAGAAGCTGGAGGCAGGTTGTAAATGTGAGGTTAATTAGGAGCTGGCTGTGATTTTATGACCAAATCAGAGAGAATCTGTGTCTCATTTTGCTGCATCTGTCTGGCTGGGGCTTTTTCAGAGGCCTTTTTCATGCTCTTGTAAGAAGGCGCCCCTGAGGTTACAGGGGGATCAGGGGATCCTGGAACAGGCCCAGCTCTGTCCTGAGGGGAGGAGGAGGAGCTTCTCACCAAGCAGAATTCAGAAAACATTGAAAGAGAAACACTCCCTGTCTCTCCTTCCACAGTGAGTAAATCCATGCTTCCTTCCCTGCAGTGAGCCAAGTGAGTATTTTGTCAAAGCCACCAGTTGCTAGGTTTTAATTTGCCACGGGAGGTTGTGTCAGATCACAAAGAAAAGCAGGAAAACCCCAGCAGAGAGAGCAGCACCAGAGCAGTGCTGCACTGACAGAAAGCAGAGCTGCTCAGCTGTGGGGCAGCAGGAATTTCTGCTGGAATATAGGTTGTTTGTAGCAGTTTGACACAACACTGGAGGCCGCACAAATCCTTGTTCTCCATACTCCCAGCACTGCATTCAATTTAGCTGCTTTCAATGAGATAAAAGACAGCCCTGGGCTTGAGTCAGCTGGGAGCAGAGCGTAAATGCCTGTCTCAAATCCTCAATGTGCAGCTGAGTGCTGAGACAAAGCTGAGTAATCCTGGAAAATAAGGGTGTGGGATTGGGGGTATTAGGTCTCTTCCAGACTCAGCAGGTGAGGCTGGTGAGAATATGTGAGTTAGTCACCCTTGGATTGCTTTAGCATCCATGAAAAGCTATCCAGGCACAATAGAGGGTGATGCATCTCCTCCTAAACTGGGTTTTCTCAGTGCATCAGGAGTATTCTGCCCTGGAGGCACCAGCTTCTCCCTTTTCCCTCTAATGGAAGGTCACAGTAACGGGCTTAGGGCAAAACATCTCATTTTAGATTTCTGAAAGTTAAGGGAGAGGATTGTGCCCTGTAACCTCCTCTTGGTGGCATATCTGTGAAACAGGAATAATAGAAAATGAGAATAATGACTCTGTGCAGCTCAGGGAAGCTTCAGCAGTGAGTGGTTGAAGGCACCAAGGAACTCTGCTGAAGGTGAGCTGAGTTGCAGTGGGAGAAGGAGGCAGCTCTTGGCCGATCACGCCATGCTTCAGCTGCCTCAAGCTGAAAAAGAGTGGATGCAGATGGGATATTGGGAAGGAATTCTCCCTGTGAGGGTGGGAAGCCCTGGCACAGGGTGCCCAGAGAAGCTGTGGCTGCCCCGGGATCCCTGGAAGCGTCCAACAGACTTGTCTGGGTCCAGTTCTGGCCCCTCAGTTTAGGAAGGACATTGTGATGATTGAGCACGTTTAGATGAGGGCAACAAGGCTGGTGAGGGGCTTGGAGCACAAACCCTGTGAGGAACGTGTGAAGGAGCTGGGGTTGTTCAGCCTGGAGAAGAGGAGGCTCAGAGGTGCCCTCATTGCTCTCTACACCTTCCTGAAGGGAGGCTGGACACAGGTGAGGTTGTTCTCTTCTACCGGGCAGCACTGACAGAACCAGAGGACACAGTCTCAAGCTACATCAGGGAAGGGATAGGCTGGATATTAGGAACAAATTTTTCACCAAAAAAATAATAAAGTACTGGAATACCCTTCCCAGGGAGGGGGTAGAATCACCCTCTCTGGATGTATTTAAGAAAAGACTGGCCATGGCACTTGGTGCTATAGTCTGGGTGAGGTGTGAGGGCATGGGTTGGACTGGATGATGGAGAGGTCTCTTCCAACCTCATCATTCTGTGATTCTGTGATTCTGTATTCTGTGATTTTACACAAAGCCAGTTTTGACATTGGGGCTTGGAGCACCCTGGGCTAGTGGAAGGTGTCCTTGCCCATGGCAGAGGGTGGAATGAGATGGGCTTTGAGATTCCTTCCACCTCAAACCATTCCATAATTCCATAAATCTCTGATTTTCTGCCCACAACAACCTGCAAGGTGCTTTCACTGCCTTGCCGCCTTGGAGGTGCAGCCATGAGTTTTCTGCTTTACAGTGATTGTTGTTCATGCTGTTGTCAGTACAGAGAGCAGGGATGGTGTGGATAAAGCCCGAGGGAAACCCTCTGCTAATATGACAGGAAGGTCAGAGCCACTTCCCTGCATCTGCCAGAGCCACCCCCCTTTCCCATCCCTCCCCCTGCTCTGGGGACAGGCACAGCCCCACTGCCAGGGCCAAGCTTGTCCCAGGCTTCATCAAAATGCTCTAGAAGGAGTTTGCTGCTGCAAGAAGCCAAATTGCACAAACAGGCAGATGTTTGCAAGCAAATGTCCCAAGGAAGATTGAAATCCCAAGGCACTTTTTTTTTGTTTCATAGCTCGCATCTCAAGTGCTGTCAGGATGCTCGGATTGCTCACTGGAGACAAAATATACAGAAAGGAGCAGCAGAGACAATAAGAGGTGGAAATTTCCAAGTGGTGCCTTCTTTCATGATGAGAGATGGGGTTTGTTTAGAGGGTGCAGCAGTGCTCTGAAATCCCACTGGAGACTGGGGCCTTGGTGTCTATGGAGGCAAGGAAAGCCTGCTCCTAATCTGGTAAAATAGATGAAATATTGTCCTTCAGAAAAGAAAAGCTGCACTCCTGCACCTGATTTGTGTCAGACAACTCACTCCTGCCATCCAAGTGGCTGTTGTGTCCCTCCTGAATAATTCTCTTTTATTCCCAGATTTTCATTCAATCAACACCTTGTTTTTCTGCTCAAAGGGAGTCCTAGGTCACATTTCAATACATTTAT
Organism: Zonotrichia albicollis; assembly: GCF_047830755.1. Lineage (NCBI taxonomy): Eukaryota > Metazoa > Chordata > Aves > Passeriformes > Passerellidae > Zonotrichia > Zonotrichia albicollis. The sequence continues at coordinate 5,032,093 of NC_133823.1, forward strand.
ACTCAGACATCTCTTCCTTGTAACCTCCCCTGTGAAGGATCATCTGGCAATGTCATCCGTCATCTCTGTAATCCAACAGGCATTTCCTGACATCCAGGAAACCAAGGCTGGAATAAGTGGCTAAGGGCTTCTTCTGAAGGTCTGTAAGATGCTTGTAAAAGCACAGCTCTCCTCTCTCCTCACCCACAGTGGTGGGATGACTTCTGTAGCTCCTACAGAGAGATCAGCTGCAGGCAGATACAGATTTCCCTCAGTGCTGTGTTCAATCCTTCCCTTCTCCTCAGAAATTATTCAGGTTTGTGCATATTTTCAGGTGCTGCAAATATTTTTGTATTGTAGAACCCAAAACTGCAACAATACCATGTCAGGGGATGTCTAGTTTGGATATCAGGGAAAGGTTCCTTATCCAGAGGGTGCTGGGCAATGCCCAGGCTCCCAAGGGAAAGGGCACAGCCTCAAATCTCTCCAGGAGAGTTTGGACAATGCTCCACATGATGGGATTGTTGGGGTGTCTGTGCAGGGCCAGGAGCTGGATTTGATGATCCTTGTGTGTCCCTTCCAGCTCAGGATATTCCATGACCTTTTTTCTGCAGAAGTTCTCCACTTCTGTCCTTTCCTCAGGTTTCGTCATTCTTCAACTCCTGTGCAGTTCTTTCCTGTCTCTGGAGAATTTTTCCCATGGCTTCATGCAGAAGAAATTGCAATAATAATTTACCCAGCCTCTGAGGGGACTGGCAAAAATCGCATCCAACAAAGATGGCTTCACAAACAGGGCCAGGGAACTGCTGTGCCCAGCGAGCTGGCCCTGGGACGGGGATTTATTCCAGCAGATGTGAGCTGGGAGCTCAGCTATGTGGTCATTGCTGTGTGAGACCCTGCTGAGTCACACTTGGTGTGTTCAGTCACCCCATGATCTCATCCCTTGAAACCAGTGCCTAAACAAAGCCAGTTTTCAGTTGGTTTCATACAACACAAGTCATTAATGTCACCGGGCAGGACGATGGCTGAGGGAGCAGCTCCTTGGGAATTTTGGGAGGGATCCTGGCCTGCAGCCCTCAGCCTGTCTCTCTACCTGTTGTCTTTCCAAACAAGCCTGGGATAGGCAAGCCAGCCAAGCCATCAAGTGTCCAGTTACTGGAGTGAGACTGTCTGGAGCCTCACATGAAATATGCCTGGGAGGAGTCCACAGCTCGAGGCCAAGGCTGGACAGGGAATTAAAGATCCTATTTTGGGTGCTCTTGCTGAACATTCCACTTGAAGGAATGTCCTCCTTTTAAAAAGGATCGTGAAATGGTCAGACCCCATTAAAGTGACAATTTTGTGTTTTGATTTTGTGTGTCATCTAAATACAAGCAGAAATCTGCAGGGAAGGGCAGGAGGAATGTCCTAAGGAACAACTCTTGGAAGACTCTCAACCACTTCATCCTTGAGCATTTTTTTAGCTTAGGAAAACAGGGTCTCACATCCTTGATAGGCTGGGATGGAGCTTTTTGTACCTCTTTTTAAGTCCTTGTTAAAAAATTCTTGTAAATACTTACAGTGTTTTGAATGCAATGGAAGGAAGGAAGGAAGTGGCGGAAGTGGCGGAAGTGGCGGAAGTGGCGGAAGTGGCGGAAGTGGCGGAAGGAAGGAAGGAAGGAAGGAAGGAAGGAAGGAAGGAAGGAAGGAAGGAAGGAAGGAAGGAAGGAAGGTTGGTTCCTGGATAATCAGTCTTTTCTGACTGTGTTTTAGATTTCACACAGCAGCTTCCAGCAGCATCATACCAGAGCAGCTAAGTAACCATGAGATATTTGCAGAGACCCTGATATTTCACCTTTTATAATAAAAAATAGAGCCAGACTAGTCTGAGAGCCTCCTGCCCCAAAACAGTTTAGGTTTATGTTTTCCCTGATATTAAATGGAAGACTCTTAGTCTTCCATAGACTGAAGATGTGTGGGGAAACATTAAAAATTAGCCAGTCTGGGCAATAATAACATGTTTTCTGGCTCTGGTTTATTGGTGGAGATGCAGCACTAGGTTTATGCAAGACTTTCTGAGTTTCTCTATGAAACTCTTAAAAACAACAGCTCTTTTTGTCAATAAACCGGCTTGTAAATTGAAGTTTCAGTTACAAACTCAGTCATCAACTGAGCACAGATGGCTTCCCTAATCCTCTGCCCTCCCAGCAAAGGTAAACCACAGGCACTTACCTTTTTCTTTGCCTCTGGATATCTCAGGTTTTTGGTACTGCAGAGCACAGCAGGGCAATGCAAGCAGCACCAAATGAAGGTCCCATGTCTGCCAAATCTCCCAACACAATTCAGGTTAGAGTTTGTGGTACTTTTCCATTTTCAGTTCCCTGTGGGAGTCCTTCCATATCCCTGGGATGGATATAATTGACTTTTCTTCCTTGGTGATCAATAAAACCTCTGTGCTTTGCCTCTCTTTGGGCTTTCTCATTCCCTTTCCTCATCCTGTTCCCTCCCCACAGTCATATTGGCCTTTGCCGAGATTTTTAGCCATTATAATTCTGAAATTCTGTGTAATCACTATTTTTTCCTCTCTTGGCTGCCCAACTGCTCCATGTCACTCTTTCCATTTTGACACATGGAAGCAAAGAGGCCTTTGCTCCTAGTTCCTCATCCTCTGCAGGATCTTCTTCTCTTCTTCTTCCCCATCCTGGAATCCTGTGATGTCTGCTGAAACTCCAGATTTCCATAGAAAAGGACCAGAAAACCACAAAACCTTGCCTTGCATGCACATGGTGCGAAAATAAACCAAGTGCTAACCTTTTACAGCTCCAGGAGGCTGTGAAGAGCAGACCTGCCCACCTAAACAGGCAGGGAGAACTTTTCCATATCTTTTTATAACTCCCTGCTCTGTAATTCAGTGACGCTGCTTAATGCGCTCAAAATTGCAGTTTCCTTCATAGAAGAAAAGGTTAAATGGCCAGATTCCATCCTGCTTCCCACTTTGAATAGAAAATTGCTCCTTAAGCAGTCTCCTCTGTGCAATCAGGGCTGAAAAAATCAAAGGCAACATTCCCTCAGGGTCTATCACACGTGGAGAAATTGATGCCTTGTGAAGGCTCACTTAGAACTGAGACTAGACTGAGTTAAAGAATAAAGCAGGGATTTATTAGGAGGCCTCAATGGATGCTCCTTGGGCAGCACAAGAGCCCAGACAGGGCTGCAACCAAGATGAACCAAAATGGTCACAAAATGGGCAACTGGTCACAAGGTTCCACACTTTTATAAGTTCTGCTCCATTTGCATCTTGGAGTTCATTGTCCAATTCCAGCTTTAGCCCATGCAGTCCCATCCTTCTTGTTTTTCTCTCTTCAGCCCACGGTGTTTGTGCTCTTGGGCTGAGATTTGGATCATTTGTCCTTGGTGCCCAGCTGGAGCAGGAATTGTTTTGTCTCCCTGCTCTGTGCACAGAGCTCACCATCCCCTCATATGAAGCCCAGACACACACACTGAAGCAGCACAGAACCTGAAAAATAGAAAAGCCAAAACCTGAGGCATCAAAATCAAACTCCATGCAGGAATACCTGTCCTGCCTCATCAGGGAGCAGGTTGTTTTCTGGCAACAAAAAATGGTTGCCAAATTCTCTTCTGCCAGCTCATTTCTGCATCCAGAGGCTGAAGGATCCCACAAACATGGGTGTCCTCAGGGCTGGGTGGAGGAAAGAGACCATCACTTGCTCAGAGCTGTTCCAGTGATGCTCTGTGGCCCTGCAAGTCATTTTTTTTTCTTTGTAGCAATACTGCTCTTATTACACCAGAAATTGATTCATTGGTGTTAAAACAGTGACTCTCCAATGCAGAGCCCAGTCCAGGACAGAACCAGCAATTAGAGATTACTAAACCAGTAATTACAATAATTAGAGGACCAGGAATCCCATCCCCAGGGTCTTGGGTGCTTCCTGACCAAGCACACCCCAAACCAAACAAGGTTTTCAGCCCTGCTTTTCCATAGTTTTTATTTTCTGGTGAAGATCAAGCACTCCAGAATTCACTGATGACACAGAAACAAAAGAAGCAGCGAAACTCCAATAAAATCCTCAATTTGTAAAACGACCAACAAATTTAGCACAGGTCAAAGAGAGGAACAGGAAACCAGCACAGACAAGATCCACCTGCTTCCCCAATAACTAATGGCTTGTATAAATTTGAAAATTAGCACAAAATTAAGCAGTGTGTGATTAAAAGAGATTCCTGATTATCTCCACATGTATCCACATCCATTCCCAAGTGGCAGCATTTTCACTTTGCCATCACTTGTTTATCTCCACGATGCACTGATATCTTCTCAACCTGCAGGTCCCGAAAAACTAAACTTACCAAAAAAACCCCACAACTGAAAAAAACTAATGAGAGCTCCCTGTATGGGATGTGGGACTGGCAATGGTGTGAGGCTCTTTGCAGATTCATTGGCTTGGTTGGTGATATTTTTTGAATCCCAGGCACTGTTTGCAAACAGAGTTGAAGAAATATCTATCTAATAGATCAGGCATTTGCACTAAGAGATAAAAGGTTTGCCTATCAACACACCTCACAAGGCAGGAAGTAAATAAAATAACAATGCAATAAAACTGTGCTAGGCAGAATATATGTGCTAAGCAGGCATGTATACAAAATGTTAGTGAAAATAAAATTGATATTTAAAATCAAAGGGAAAAATATTTCTAAGGCTACTGCAGGTAATTCATAAACAAAGGCAGAAAATCCTACTTTTGGCCTGGTTTTTTTGCAGTCATTTTTGTCAGAAGCAAATGGTATTGTGGATAGTTCATCACAGAATGGTTTGGGTGGAATAATCCCCATTTCTCTCCATGAAACCACCAAAAAAACTCAAAACCTGACCAGCTTGTACAGCATAGATTAAACATCCCTTCAGCCTTGAGTGCTCTCTCTGGAAATTTGAAGTTATTGATGAGGGTTTGGACCCATCCTTCCCATTCCCTTGCTGGGGATCAAAGTTCATGCAGCCTGGCCAGAGGATGACCTCTGCTAATTACCTCCTAATTACCTTTTGGGATGGATCAGGAGCTGTGCTGGATGGCAGAGTGAGTCTGGGCAGGGGATTGGCTTTGTGGGAAGGCTGTTCCTCACATCCTCCCTCATTTTCCATGTCCCCAGGATTCAGGGTGAGTTTTCAGTCCGGCCTCGGAAGGGTGGAGGGGAAATCAGAGCTACTCCTCATCCCCATGGGACAGCACTGCAGGTATTAAAGTTAGCCTGGCCCCTGCCTTCAAATCCAGATGGCTTCAGGATTTAATTAGTAACTTCTTTGTGCTTTCTCTTTTCTCTGTTGAAAACCAAATCGGCCCCAATCTTATGAGGAATACATAAAACATTTAATTTATGAAATTCTGGGACAGCACAAATGGAAGAGGTGGCCAGGAAAACACTTCAAATGAAAACCAAAGCTAGAGGTGGCAAAGGATGTTTTTGCACAAATAATTTATCAGAATTTATCAGGAATAATATCTGCCTTTATCAGAAATGCGCTCAGATCACTGCAGCCCCCATTTCAGGAAAGGATTGCAACAGGAACCCCTCTGGCTCAGGGAAAGGGAAGCAGCACATGGCAAATGCCTTTCAGCAGACAGGAGTGAAATGGGTCTGTGATTAGATGCACTGTTAGGCAAATGCCAGCTTGATTTCAGCTCCAGTCTGAACCAACTCCCAATAATCACAGAATATCTCATGTAGAAAAGCTTGACAAGTTTTAAAAGGAAATAACTTTTTACTTTATTTTTGAACCTTTGGCAAATGCACCCGAGTCTGGATTTGAGCACCTCTGATGAATATTTTTCTCCATAGTCAATGATCTCTGGTGGCCCTTTGCTTTCCACAACAAAAACTTTTCCCTCTGTTTCTCCACTCAACCCTTCCAAAAGAATTTTTGTGACTTCAAAGGGTAGCACAGGAGAGGTAGTTTGATTGTGAGGCCAGAAAACCAAGGAATTGCAATGAGATGAACCTGAATGATGGCTCCTGGGAGTGCCTGGAACAGCTTCTGTGGGCACAAAAGGGTATTGAAGCCACCACACAAAAATTATTCACTGATATGTAAACCAAAGTGCTCTGATACAGAACAGTTCAAAGTCTGTATTATCCCCAAAACAACCTCAGGATGACACTCAACTCCTCATTTTTATTTTGAATGAGAGAAAACACAGTGGTGGCCGAGCAAGGAAAGCCACAATTTTAGCCCGTACAAAAGAACTTCCCTTTGAATAAAAAAACTGCCTTGAAGTTTAATGCTCAGAGTTCAAAGGATGCAGGCCAAATTCAGATCACCAAGCATGATTAAGGATTTCTTTGACCAGCCTGTTGACATTCTTGTGTGTATTAAAGACCAGCAGATGTAAGGGGGAAGGTTACCTCTGGTGATATTTCATCCCAGGTACAGCAAAAAAAAAAAAAAGAAACCACAAAATGACCCCAGAAAACATAACTCTGTCCTGATTCTGAGAATTGCTATATATTTTTGAAGACATACAAGAAATTGTGCATCTCCCCCTCAGCCAGTGGGGGGACCCTGTGTGGACAAAGCAGTTTTGAAGTGGTTCACTGTTCTGCCTGTAATTGCAGTAAGATCTGGGGCTTGGTGGGGTTCTGCCTTCTATTTTTTACCCATTAATTATGTTAATTATAATGGGTTATATGTTCTGGGAGCTGTTAAGTGTAAACAGACATGGGCTTATCAGTGCCCCAGCCGTGCTTTCTACTGTTCCAACTCCCTTGAAAAGCAAGCACTTGTGCTCCTGCTTTGTCTGTAATAGACTGGTTTTCCTTTTCAGTTGGAAAACTCACAAGTGGGAATTTATTCTGAGGTGACAGAGGGAGGTTTTGGGTTGTGGAGTCCTCAGAACTCCTACAGCCTGAGATTATCTCCCCATGGTAGAAGCCCACCTTTCCCCACATCTGTCTCCCCAAACATGCAGGGATGTGGTAATTACTGGGGGAAAAAAGAAGAGGGGTGGTGGGATAGAAATCCTGACACTCTACCTGCAAGGGAGTGGCTGAGGCACCTTGTGGGAAACCATCCCTGCACATTTCCTGCCATGCATCCAAAAATATTCCCACCTTGGCTTCCAAAAAACTCACCTTGCCTCCCACTCAGCACTAATGCTGCCTGACAAAGGTTTTGGCTTAGAAGTAGGGAGGCAAAGAGGTTTTTTTCTTTTGTGTAAATTTTGTTTCAGACTCTAAATAGCAGATGAACTCTTCTGAAAAGCTTGCTTTGATGGTCGGTGACGAGCAGGTGAGCGTTTGGCTGAGTGCTGTAGAAATTCAAGCCTGTGATGCTGAATAATAGAATATATAGACAGAAAAAAGCTGATCTCTCACTGGCATTCCCCTCCAGCACTGCAAAATTGCTCTCAGCAACACATTTTCCTGAATCCATTTCCATGCTAGACAAAGGCTTGTGCTTTCAACCTGCACAGGGGGGAATGGATGAGAGAAAGAGACAGCATCCTGCTTCTTGGGCAAAAGGCCTCTTAATGAGCACAGCCTGAGCCAGCACAAGGATGGGAAGCTGTTTTCCTTCTCCCACCTTCTGACAAAGTCCAAACTGGGAGATTCACACTGCTTGGGGGGGGTCCACCATAGGATGGTGGGGTGGTGATATATTTGGCAAAGTGATGGTTGAAGTGCAGGCAATGGCCACAGGGCATTGAAAAGACAAGGTTTGTGCTTGTTTGTAAGTCAGCTAAAAAAGAAACACACAACCCCCCCACGTTTATGGCCAATAATCCTTTTTCCAGGTCCTGAAAACATTTTTCTCATTAAAGCATCCAGTAAAAGCTGAGGCTGAGGGAAGATGTTATCTCCCACACGAGACGCAGTCTGCGGAAATAAGATTCTTTGTTTAGGGCTTGCTAATCTGACCTCCTTTCAACCATAACCCCTGTCATCTTCATTTATTAAATTCTGTTATCAAACTTATTGGGGTAGAAATCCACAAGTACACTTTTTTTCTTTTTTTCTTTATCTTGACATTACTAGGAAGATCTTCCCCAAAAAGATGTTGGTTCCGAAATCACAAACGGGCTCACCATGTTTGGTTTTTTACCTCCCTCCTGGTTCTGCTTGTGCTGCTTCATCCCTTACTGGACCAGCTCCTCCTTCATAACAGGGCAGAGTAACACCAGCCCCACAAATGCACCTGGTTTGCAGTGGTGCGGACAGGATTGGGATTTGCTCCAGGTGCAAAGCCCTGGAGAATCTGACACAGAGCAGAGCCAGGGACATTCTTTCCCTTTCTTCCTCCATGTGTGCTCCTTGTCACTTTGACCCTCCATTGCCTGTGCTGGTTCAGGCCATGAGCCATGAAATGTTGATGATAAAAAGCCAGGATTAGGTGCTCCTGAGAGGAGAGAGTTCTCTTGCAATAGAGCAAATGAGTCACTCCATTGCAGGGAGTGAACAATTCACCCCCTGGGTGTGAGAGTGCTCCTTAAATCTAAGTGGAGATCAAAATGAGAGCTCTGAATGTGTTCCTGCATCAGCAGAGAGAAGACACCAACCCTACCCATTAACTCTCTGAAGGTGCATAATTAGGGTCTGGAGATAGAATGGGAGCTTTTTGAGTGAGAACTAAGGTTTGGCTTCTTTTTTATAGAGTTAAAGGTGAGTTTTGTGAGTAAACGTGAGTTTCTCTTCATCCCTGAAGTCTTGCAATCCCACCAGTGACGCGGTTGGAAGTACTCATTTAAGAAAACAAATGACTGGATTTGGTTCAAGAATCAGCAGAGGAAGTCCTTGCTGTGCTGTTAGCTGGAGGTTAAGGTAGATGTGATGCTGCCTGTTGGGATTAAACACTGCAAAATTTGCTGTAAGTTTGGGGTAAACCATCACACGCTCCCTCTGCCCCCAGCCAGGCTGATGGGGCTGAGTTGTGCAACCCCAAAACCACCCAGCATGAGCTGATGCTCCTGCTGCAATGCCCCATCCTCCACAGGGACACGGGCAGCCCCAGAGTCCCACCAGGTTTATTCAGAAGTGGATGACACCGGGGGGACAATTTCCTCCCCCTGAGCACATACCCGGTGTCGTTGGGATATTAATAGAGGCTCCAGGGCTTCACAGTAACAGCAGAATCTTTAATAAACTTATCAGCTGCCTTCAGGCTGTTGTCTACAAATCCCAGAGGGAAACGTGGTCCTTGGACTGCCTCACAGCCCGTGAAAAGTAATTAAGAAATCAAAACTATTGTCAGCCAGCTGAAGTTTGCTATTTGGGGATCTGCGACTCAGCAGAAAGCTCTGAGGTGCCTACAAACCAAGAAAAATGTTGGAGAACTTACAGAAAGTGGAACTCACAAAAAATTAGGACTTAGAAAAGAGAATTACCTAAATCAGCACAACCTCCAGCTGAACTGTTAATTCTAACACCTTCACTTCAGCAGAATATTGCAGGGGATGGTGCATTTCTTCTTCCTGCAGCACCACAAGCCCCGTGCAGCAGCTGCACTCCTGCATCTCCAGCCAGCAATGGACAAGCTCTGGCTTTTACCCACTGTGACCTTTTGTTAGAAACACCAAGCACTTTGCTTCTTCCCTTGGTGGTGTGAAAAATCCCCAGCAGAAATCACAGGTCTGGGACTCAGATTCCAATTTCTGTTGGAAGATTTTCACTGTCATTTACAGCCTCTGCTGATTTCATGGGCTACCTGCTACCAGATGTGTACTTGCCTCTTGCTCTCCCCATTACTATTCCATCTTTACCTTGTAACCTAAATGTCCTCTCCTTTCACAATATCTATCTGCTATTGCATTTGTATTTTTAATTTTCTTAGTAAAGAACTGTTATTCTCCTTTCCATATCTTTGCTGGAGAGCCCCTTAATTTCAAAATTATAATAATTTGCAGGGAATGGGTTACAGTTTCCATTTTAATTGAGGCTCCTGCCTTCCTTAGCAGACTTTCCTGTCTTCTCAAACCAAGACACTGCCTCACCCAGCTCCTCTGAAAGCAGCTGGAGTAAGAGACCATTCATCACCCCTGAATTCCTATGATGGGTGGATTTTTGAGGACTACTAGTCACTGCTCATCTCTGTCCAAGAGAATTCCTAAATTAAAAAGAAGCTGGGCTGCAGGCACAGGGCAGAGAGCAGCAGACACTCTGTGGTACAGGACATTCATCCTGCTTTTCATTCCATCCCTCTTCCCAGCTCGGCTTAATTACCCTAAAAATAACCCAAATAAACCCCAGGAATAGCTGGAGTCCTTCTGCATCAAGATAACACCCCTCAAAAAGGGGACCATCCCTGATGGACCATTAAATTTACCTCCAAAACATGGAATCACAATCTCTCGGTCAGTGGAGGAAAGGATCTGACTGAGAAAGGGTCAAGCACCTTCCCCAGGCAGGACAAGTGTCATCCTTGGATAACCCTCAGTGAACATTGCTCCAGTTAATTTTTCCTTCCAGAATTCTACTCCCTTTCTTTCTGAAGCTGTGTAAATATTGGGCATCTACAGCATCTTGCAGTGAGAAGTGCCACAGGTGACAGGATGACTTGTGAAAAGAATTCTTTTCTATGCCTCCTTTCCATTTCTTTACACACTCTTCCAAAAAAAAGGAAAAAAATACCCCATTCTTGGGCTTTTAAAAAATTCTTTGAGTTAGATATGAAAAGAAATTAATTCTCATTTCTTAGAAATGGGTGAAGTTTTATCTGAAATCTCACATCAAGCCAGGTGACTTCAAGTCAGAAATGAATTGGAGGAGCATCAGGGTTCAGCAAGAGTGGCAGGTGTGTTAAAAAGTGACTTTAATGAATTGCAAAGAAAGAAAAGAAAGCTTTTTTAGTCTAAAAAGAAGAAGATTGAAGGGAGGATATAATGATCTGCCCAGCTAAAAAAAAAACAAAGCCAAACAAAACAAAACTTGATATAAAAAGACAATTTCTTTGTGTATAGGAAATACCCTTTGGGGTAGGGCAGAAATTAATTAATTTTCTGTGCAGGAAAGCAGATTTTGGTTAGAAATAAAGCCAATTTTACTAACTGTAAAGTCACCCCATCTGGACAGATTTCCTGTCCACTTCCACTTCCCAGCCTGCCTGGCCCCATCCTTCCTGCCCTCCCAGCTGCATTCAGAGGCTCAGCAGTGTTTGGTAGTGACACCTCAGCTTTTCTAGCAATCTCTCCCAAAATGGCTTGGAAAAAACACCATCTCCAGTTTCTCTTTCTCCCTCTCCTGAAGGCAAAAAACTGAGAAATGTATTAAATCAAATTAAAACAAACAGTAGATCATAGTTAAATTACTTATTTGAAATATAGAATTTTACACCTTAACTAAAAGAGCTTTACAAAATCAGTTTATATACATAATTATTATACTAATCATACTTCACTGTACACAGCAATCAATGAACAAGAACCTCAAAAAACTTTTTTTTCCATTCAAGAAAGAGGGGGAAATGTGGGAAGTGGATTTGTAGAAAATTCTCAAAGCCTGAGAGAAGGCTCACACAGTGTGCATCTGTATGCAAACCTTGAGATAAGAAATGCTGACTTAGAAATGCCATGGAATGGGACAGACATTGCTGAGAGAGAAATGGAGCCAGAAACAAGTTTCAAAAAGTAGCCTTACAAATAAGACTAAATACTTTGGAGAAATAGAACTATGAAAGATGTAATGTAATAAGACCTACAAAGGGTAATTTTAGATTATTGGTTTTAAAGGCATGGTGTGGCTAAAGCTGATAGGCCAAGAAACACTTATAATATAATGGAATTAAGAAATAGTCAATTTCTGATAATAATGGCATGAATTATAACATCTGTATTATTTCACCCTTCACATGAGACTGAAAAGAGAATGAAAGTTCTTAAAACACCTCTCAGTTGCCCCATCTCTGAGTCAGAAAAGAGCTCAGTCCAACATCTCCCCTCTCCCCATTCCTGGCCCCTCAGCCAGCCCTGGACACGATGAGAGGATTTCTCTCCCCATCCAGGTAAGAAGAGTGTTCGCAGCAAAAAGCCAGTTTGCTTTTCTAAGAGTTCCACTTCCCAGGTTACCTCTATAGAAGCTCCAGCAGAACTGTTATTCACCTTTGTATGAGGATCTAGTTTTGGAAACTGCTTTGAAGGCATGAGTAACTTCACCTCACTGCATTTAACTGCATTAAAACTCACTTTTTGATGTGCTTTCAGTGCATCAGCAGCCCCTGCTTGTCTGGCAACTTGTGCCAGTGTCTCACCACCCTCACAGGGAAGACTTTAGTCCCAAAATCTGCTCCAAAATCTGTGTCAGCATGGAGCCATTCCCCCTCATCCTGTGTCTGTTCCTCACCGTTGCTAAAGCACCACTAATAGTGATTAATTGCTCATATTTGGAGGGAATTGAAGGTTCACACATGTCTGACAGCACTCAAGGAGTGAGGGACTTTGTGCAGAGGAAAGGGAAAGGACATGAGCAGATCTCAGCTGAAACTGAGCTCATCACCCCACTGATCCATCCACCTGCTGTGATGACTCCAGGAATTATAAGGATCAGGGCCTTAAAACAAATTCTCACAAACAACACTGAAAGTTAAAATAATGGCATGTTTTAGGTGTTGGTTTTTTGGGTTTTTTTGGAGCCTCAGACACTGTGGCAAAATTTTTTCAGGGCTCTGTGAAGTCCCCAAGCCTGTGGCAGGCCAGATGTTCAGTAATTATAAAAACATCTAGCAGACATATGAAGCAGAATAGCTCCAGTGAGGATACCACTCATCTGCCAAATGAACAAATAAAATCCAGTCCATTTTAATGGTATTGGTTTGTAGTGACATGGGGGTTTCTGCTCACTGCTCCAGAAAATAGAAAACTTTCAGCAGCCCTGTGGAGGAGGGAAACTGAGGAATAAAGCACTCTGAGCAGGTCTCTTCCTTTTAAGCCTCTTTTCCTTAGGATATAAGGCTGTACAGTCATGCTGTGTGTGTTATCTCCCTTCCTGTGCCAGCCTTAAAGAAAATTTAGCCCTTTTTAAAGCATTAACAAAATTTGACAACCAGGGAAAAGCCTGGAAGATATTATGGCACATTAAAGATCAAATTTACATTAAAATACTGATTGGGAATGATCCCCAGTGCCTTTGTGCTGAGAATGGGGAGTCTGCAGCTTGTTTCACTTCAGATATTCTCCATTCAAAAGACATGGACAATATCTGGGCTCCCTCTTTGTGTCCCTTGTCCCTCTGAGCAAGATCCTCTCCAACCCCATGACCAGTATGGCTCCTAAAGGGACAAAAACAGCTTTTATTTTCTGCTGATCCTTTTCAGCCCCGAATGGCAAAACACTGCAGACAGGGTAATGTGAGCTAAAGGCTAAGGAAAATTAAAGTACAAGTGGGCAAAGAGTGTGGTTTTTATCTTTGCCTTGTTATTCATGCTGCTGTCTTTCTCAGCACTTCTCTCCCACTTGTCTGGCAGATTAAAAACACAAGGAGATAAAATAAAAGGTTTCATCTCCAAAACTGGTACTTTTTTTTTTTCTTTTTTTTTGTGAATGGGTTTCAAGCCCTTTCTGTTCTGCTGTGGATGGGACTCCTGCAGCCACACTTTCCACCAAGCATGAAAGGACTTCAAACGCTCAAGAGCTGTGCTAAACATTTGCCACACGATGCAGAAAATCAATAATAGCATTTTGGAGAACTCCCAAAGCAGAACAATTCTTGTCTACATGCACAGTACTTGCACCCTGGGATCAGCTCTGTTCTGCTTCTGGGTGAACTGAGGTGCAGAAGCAGCCTGTGAATTTATTGCAGAATAAGCCAATACTCTTAAAATCGTGAATGCAGCTTTAAGAGCCCCAGTGGATGGTCTACCCTTTTCCAAAACTCACTGGTGAGGCTTTTTACTTTTTCTGTGCTCTGTCCTGCACATCCCAGCTTGGAGATGCCAAGGGATGAGCTGAGAGCCATGAAGTCCAATAAATTTTCATCCAAAACATGACCAGCCATTGCTGAGCACCCACTTGCCCACAGGTGCCAATTGCTGCCTCAGTAGTAAACAAGGAACAAACAGAGATTTCACACATTAATTCTCTACTTTTTGACATATACAGTGAAGAATAAAAAGACTCAGAGCTTGTTTTCCAGCTGCAAGGCACATGTTACATTCACACCTTTTTTTCCTCCTCAAACAGGATTGCCTTTTTTTGTTGTCCTGCCTTTTGGGAATGATCCTTGGCAGATGGCATCCCCTGAAACCTCGGTCTAGGAAAGCATCAGCACAGGGTGAAATCACACCCGAGGGATACAGGATGGTGAATCAGGGCTGGAAACTCTTCCTGGGGCTGTTTGGTGGCATCATTGTGCAGGATGGCACTCCTGAGCCAGTTCGGGGATGCACAGACATGGATTAGCCATGTCCTGGGGGCTGGAACAAGTCCTGGCTGTCTGCACCCTGTGCTGGCAATGGGCCCTTCAACAAGGAGTTTTTTATTAATTATCTCTAGCTTTGTCCCCAAAACCTCTGTAGTACAAACATGCTCCCCCAAATTACAAAGGCAGGATTTGCCATTTAGGATTGACGAGGGTAAATCTTGTCCTGGGGGTTTTACACATCTCATTTCCACCTCTGGAGACCACTGAAGAAAGAGAGGCAAAAAAAGCAAAGCAAAACCACATATTGTCTTTATTTTCTGGTCGTGTCCAAGAGAGGAGGAATAATGCAAACACCAATAAACCCAATGGCTCTGCTGGGAGAAAATCCTGTTGTGTTTGGAAGAGGCTGTTGACAGAAAACTGGAAGCGTTGAAAGCGTCATTTTGGTCGAGCTATTTATAACATTGACAGTGCTGGAGTTGGAGGCAGATTAAATGGGAGGCAACTGGAGTTTTAAAGCAAACCCAAGTGTGTTTAGGATGGGAATGGGCTGTGCCCCTGATACCTTAGGTTTTCAGCTTTTCTGTTCTGTTTTGGTGTGAAGCTTTCAGCTTTATATTAAGTGTCACTAGGATCTTTTCACAGGGGGTGAAGACAAAACAATCCTGTTCCAGCTGTAAACACAAGGATGAACTCTTCAAACTTCAGGCCCAAAGCTTAAACAACATGAAAAGAGGAGGAGGGGCAAGCAAGGAGGATGAAAATTCATAATTTGAAGCTATTAATTGGATAGTTAACTCCTATATGTAAATGGACTAAAGCTTATAAAAATGTGAGATCTCATGACCAAGCCCTCTTTTGGTTCTTTCATGGAGCCATCCAGGCAGAGCCATGACTGTGGCTCTGGTACTGCCGGGCTGTGGCCTTTGAAGGCACTTCAATAAATATCAATAAATATCAATAAATATCTATAAATATCTATAAATATCCACTTTATTGCTCTTAACTCCGGTGGGAATGGGCTTCTTGTTGACCGAGTGACAAAACTATCATTTGTCTCCTTAAAAAGGAAAAAAAGCCCAGAAGTTTCTTTCCTCAATTAGCAAAGAAGACACCTCATGGGACTTGGGGGAACTTCACCTCAAACTTATGGATAGCCAGTAGGACAGAAGCCAAAAAGTCCCACCTGAGCAATTTACTAGAAAAAGAAGAGAACAAAGAAACTAATGGCTTTTGTGAGGTGTTTTACGAGGAGCAAGAACCTCTTGCACCTGGCTTGGTTTTTCTCTGTAAAGAGTTTTATTATTTTGCCTTTTATTAAAATTTTTCTGTTTCCAACAATGCCACAGAAGCCATCCTGCTGATTTTATGCCTTCTAAGGTGGCTGAGCTCTCTTGGGTGTGATATAGATCTACAAGGACTTATGAGGCCTGGCTCAAGGAGACCATATATCAAATTCCTCTAGCCTCTGCTCCAGCTCCTAAGGCATGACCCCCTGCTCTGCTTTGACTGCCCCTGAGGTGAGGCAGAGCCACCTTTCATGCCACAATTTCAGGCTGATTTTCTTCGCTGCTTCCTGCACGGCCAGTTGAGTTGGTCAGGCACTATCAAGTGTGAAATCAGCAGGAAAGGCCCCCTCAGATATCTACCAGCAGCAGGCTAAAAATACAATAATCCGGGCCACTGGACTGCTGTACCACACAGCCCCAGAGCAGCAAACATCCCAGTGCCAAGAGCTGTCCCTCAGCCTGTGCTGCAGAGCAGCTCGTGGCAGAGATGTGCAATGATCCCTCACACATTTTATGGTCTGTGAAACATTCCCTCTGACCACTTTGAGTGAGCAGCCATCTCCCACAGGCTCTGTGCAGATGGACAAAAATAAGCTCGTTTTCAAGCCGCCCTGCCCAAATTCTGCTGCCACTTCCAGCTCTGCTGGATGTGGAGATCATTGCATGGGCAAAGGTTTTTTACATGGGACTGTGGCATTGTTAATCACCAAGTGCCAGAAGGGCTTTTCCAGCATAAAAAATCAATCATTTTTGTGCCAATGCATTATGGAGATTTTTTTTTATAAAGCATTCTGGGGGATTAAAGCATTTTTTTTTCCTTTCTCAGACAGTGGAGCAGAGTGGGCAGAGCAGTGCACAAGAGACTCAGTTCTATTTCCAGCTCTGAAAATGGCACAAAATACATGAGTGGGGCAATTCACTTATCCAGCTGTTAAATGAGGTAAGAAATCTTGCCTTACTTACTTCAAAAATATTTTGAAAACGTTTTAAAAAACCCACAACAGATCAACATTAGAAAACAGAAACCACCATTACTAAAGCAAGTTGCAGATAATTATTACTCAGAGGCAGCAAGAAAGAGCAAAAGAGTCAGTGGTGACTTTAAAAAGCACGTAAATGTCATTTCTGTCTTTTGTTCATCTTTATCTACTAAGTCCTTCCCTAAATTTCTGCTTTTCACAAAGAAAACTCCCAAGGTGTGACTTTGCCCACAATCAGATATATTTATTTGAAACTAGGGTTGAGAATGATCTTGACTTGTGGAAAAGCAAGCACAAGACTTTTGCAGACAATCAAACAACAAAATAAGTGAAAAACTATCTGTCTCCACATTTGTACTGAAGGAGAGAGGTGCTGGAGGCAGGAGGTGAAGCACAGCCTCACAGGAACCTTGGTGGGCCCCATTTCTGCACGTTCCGGTGACAGCAGACCTGGGATGGGCTGAATTTTGGGCAACTCTGACTCTGCAGACAGTGGTGGAGGTGGAAGGTGATGGGGGAGAAAAGGGAGAAGGAGGTCAGGATGGTCTCTTAGGGAGTCCAGAAAAGAAGGGACCTCTGGGGTCATGGAGCCTGAAATCCCACCACATCTTCCAGACCCTGTCAACACAGCCAGCTCAGCCGTTAGTCCGGGTGAGACAATGCCCATCTCAAAGTCCCTGCAAAAGAGGAGAACTGAAGCAGTTAAGCTCTTTGACCTGCTTGAGGTTTTTTTCCTCCTTATTTTTCTCCTTCAGGAGTGAGGATGTTCTTGACCAGCAGGAAATGCTGAAACTGAACTGGGGTACAAGCACAGCCCCCTGGCAATGCCAATCCCATCATGTGTAAGAATCCCAGCATGGACTTGTATTCACCATCCCCTGCTTTCTCTGGCATGATGAAACACAGATTTCTAATTGGTTTCCTGCAGGTTCTACCCTTTATTTACCCCTTTCAGAATTTACCCAAATGCTTATTAAATTATTGTTATGATTTTGCTTAAATGAAATTTAATGTAATGACTTTCCAAGTTTATTTAGGTCTGTTTTGGGGGCGTTTTTGTTGCCTGGCCATTTCTCCATTTTGTTGTCAAAGTTTAAACTGCTGGAGGGACAGTTGTGGCGACTCACTGGGATGGCTGATGGAGGGGACAAAATCTTTGGATCCCAAAGCTTTCATGGGACTGGATGATTGAAATTATTTCAGGGGTATCCAAGGGTATTGATTATCAGTGTATCTGAATAATCAGCCTCTTTTTCAGAAAAAAAGAGCTGCTAAGTACAGCCCAGTGCTTTGTGGCACAGTGCCATTCTCCCAGCTTTTTAACATGAGCATTGACCCACAGAGGTCTGCTCAGTGCTGCTGCAGCCCAGACAATTCCATCAAATCTCACTGCTCTGGACTCTTCTGGAAGAGCTATATGGGTGAACTTCTCCAAAACAGATTCCAGTGTGAATAACATGCCCTGGTGCACAGCTGCTCCATGATGCTGGTTCCAGTATTTACTCTGGAGCTCCTCAGGGAAGTGAACCTGATTTATTCAAAGCTCATCTGCACCAGGCTGCTAATGAAAATTGTTGCCAGGCTCTTCAGCATCAAGAAGATAACTTGAAAACAGAGCACAGCAAGGCTGAGTGATGGTGTTTCTTCCATGAGTCCCACCTGATGGGGAATATGAGATTTCTGTGTGTCTTCCCAGCTGGATGCCCAGTGAGAACCTTGACTCCCCCTTCCACTCTACAAAGGGGAAGAGAATTCTCATTTTTAAATTAAGTTTGGATTTACTAAGAGAGCTCATAAGAGGTTCTGCATTTCCAGCCTGTGTTTTGAGTGGCTTCACACTGAAAGAGAATGGGTTTAGATTAGGTAACAGGAAGAATTTATTCCCTGTGAGGGTGGATCACAGGGTGCCCAGAGAAGCTGTGGCTGCCCCTGGATCCCTGGAAGTGCCCAAGGCCAAATTGGACAGGGCTTAGAGCACCCTGGGATGGTGGAAGGTGTCCCTGCCCATGGCAGAAAGTTGGAATGAGATTTTATTTATGTTCCCATCCAACCTAAACCATTCTGTCATTGTGTGATTCAACAAACAGGTCACCACACACTCCACTGAATTCCTCCTGCTGTGCCCTTTAAAGAGCTGCTTGAAGATTTGGCTGACACAGAGGGAGTTAAAAGTCAGGCACCCACCTTCCAGGCATGTGGCTTTTGCCAGCAGCCCTTTAGATCTTAACTTTCACAGTCTTTCAAGTTTTTGAGCAAAAGTATTATTAAAATGCTATAACTATTATGCTGGCTGGCATCTTGTTGCTGTGCATTGCCCATGTGCCCTTTTTCTCACAGTTTTTCTCTGTCAGTCTAATAAATGAATTATGCTTTTTGGAAGGCATCTCAGTGTTGGCATTGGGCTCTCTAAGTGATCTGTGACCTAACACCTCCTGCATCTTCAGCCCCATCCCGAGGCTATCATTAAGCAGAGTTTTTTCTGCAAATTGCTGCCATGGATTTGGCTATTTAATGGTGATTGGGTGACACTGGAGTGCTCAGATGAGACCTCAATTGTTCTCTGCTGGACTGTGACACTCTCCACCCTCTGACTCCATGGCCTCTGTGACATGACACTCTTTCATCTTCTGTTAATAGCCATAAATCCATGGTTGAATTTTACTGGCACTCCAAGTTTCAGAGCTGGCTCAGCCTATTAGATTATTAGCAAAAGGCACATTTTGCAGTGGGTTAGGCATAGCTCTCTCCTTGGAGAGCACAGCCATGAGGGTTATCTCAAATCTGCCCAGGAAAGGATGCTCAGATAAGGAGCATCCCTTTAGACTAAGGCAAGCACTATGCCACAGAATTCCTAAAATATTTAGGATTACACCCTTATCTTATTTGTCTTAGGGGGAGCTTTGTGTAACTTGAAGTCAGCAAAATATGGTTTATTTTGCTTAATTTCTCATTAACATAAACCTGTTTTCAGTACTAGGAGAGGCACTGGGTTGAAGTCTGAGAAATATTGCAGTTTTGGACAAGTTTACCACAACTGAAAAACTTTGGAATGCTTTGGTTCCTTCACTTGCTAAAGTACACTCTGCTGAAGTAGACACTGATTATTCTCTCTTCCCCTCCAGCCCTGTTACCTCAGTTGCTCTATCACCTTGACATCCTTGATAAATGGATGTAAATGACAAATGCTAATAAATTCCTGGGCCATTCACAACAGGTCAAGAAAACAAGCAAACAGAAGATTAATACAACTGAATCAGATACTGCCTGCAGAATAATTAAACTGTTGAAACACAGCCTCTTTCTGGTTTTAATAATGGATGTTTGTAAATCACTGTTGCCACATGAGATCATTCAGCATCTCTTCTGCCTTATAACTTTCAGCCTAATTTTAGTAATGAGTGTTTTTCCAGTCAAACAATGTTCCTTAGATTTAAAGTTAGCACATTAATATGCACATCAAAAATAAGTACATCACCTCTAATATCTCCCTTGTGGCCAGGTTTCACTTTGCCTGACTGAATCGTTATGTATAATTAATATTGGTGTGATTACAGTTTGCCAGATTAAATGATGTGCCCGTGGAGTAATAACAAATCCACAGAAGTTCTTTGCAAGCAGGAGGGAGGTAAGAAATCTTGGTGACTTCCTTCCACCTGCTGCAGCCTCCAGATCATATAATTTTTGTAAGGTTTAATAGTTAAGTGATGTTGACATCTCTCATGTTGGCCCATGCCACAGCCACCAATCAGCACATGGAATATTCCCTCTCTGGAAGCTGTAGGATGCTGCAAGTGCTCTCAGGGTGCCAGATGCTGGGTGACACTTCACCAGCTCTGGTAGATCCAGAAGTCTTCTGTAGTGTCATTCTTCTTTAAAAAAATTCAAGCTAAATAAATTTAAATTTTAATTTTTAGCATTTAGTTTTTATTAATAATGTTCCTGTTCTGTTTTATTTGCCATAGGAATTGGCAACAAAGTGTGGTGGAAATATAAGAAATAGTCACAGATTTGATGGAGTCACCATCCCTGGAATTGCTGAAAAAGGTGTGAATATGCCACTGGAGGTGTCTTGGTTTGGAAAGACAGGAGTCTGCTAAGGAAGGCAGCAGCCTCGCCTGAAAAGGAGAATGTAAACCCTCCCCACCCCTCCAAATTGCTATAAATTTTAATTTAAGGGTCTCTCAGGCAAAAATATGGGAGCAGAAAATAACAGTTCTTTAATAGGGAAAGGAAAATAAAAGGATAAAATAAACAATGCAGTACACTAGAACAACACTGACAGAGTCAGAACCCAACCTGACACTCTGTGGGTCAGGCTGTTGGTGGCAGTGCCATTGGAATTGTGGCTCAGCCCTCCTGCAGTGTCAGGGGTGGTTCTGCTGGAGCAGGATCCTGTAGAGAAGGATGGATTCTTCCTCTGAAGATCCAGTGGAAGAAGAGGCAGCTGCTGTTCCTCTGGGGAATTCTGTGGAGAAGCCGTGCTGGTGTTCCAGAATCTCCAGATTATATCCAGGTAGGAATGCTTGGCTCCTCCCTCTGGGCTCACATCTCCCAGTGGGATGCTGTAGTTCTTATCAGCCATGCAGTGACATTCAATAGCTGTTATCAGCAATGTCCCCTCCTGAGGGAGGTGTGATTGTGGTCACTCAGAGAGAGAAATAAGGCAAACTGCCCACTTGACAAAAGATAATCTGCCATACAGATGGTAATGGAAAACATCTTGCGTTGCAGTCTTCAACAGGAGGATATGGCTAAGTGGTGAAAAAGGTGGTGGTGCTGGGTTGAAGGCTGGTTTTGATGATCTTCAGGTTTTTACAGCTTTAATGATTTTATGAATCTGTGATTCTGTGATTTGACTCTGAGAAAAAGCCTTTGAAGCAACCTGTGCCTCAGTTTCCACTCTGATGGACCCCAATGTGGGAACTGAAAGGAATTTGTGGAATTTGTGGACCTAATCCAACATACTGGCACTTCACAGGCCCTTCTGCCATGCACAGCCTTGGAGTTTCTGTGGGTCAGGTTCATAAATCACAGTCCCAGTGCTCCAGACCATCTATGCCCTGACCATCACAGCTCCCATTCCTGTTACTGTAATTCCAATTATATGTATTTTTGACCATCTCTCTTGGTTTTCAGTTACACAAAACGATCTCTACAAAGATGGGCAGTTTATTTATAGCTTATAAGGGACCCAACAATTCTAGGCAGACTGCACCAAAAGAAGCAGCTTGTTATCACTTTTTATTCTCCATCCTTTTGTTTGCTGCACAATCAAACATAGGGTTTGCAGCTCTTTTGAATTTTCCAGCCTGTTGACTGCCCACAATTGTATTTTCTGAGGGAGCCTTGTAACTTCTTTGTAAAAAATTCCACCATAACTCCTTTTAGGTGAACAAAGATTTTTTTTTCCTTCCCCTCACAGAAAAAAAAACCTAAATTGTGCAAAAATGGGAGGTCAAGTTTAAGAAACACTCTGACTGTTCTCACCTTGTTCTTCACCTGCCAAACAAGAAGTTGGCCTCATCTTCTCCCTCCTCCCATGTTTTGATCTACAGCAATGCAAGCACAGAATCATGTTTTGTGTTTGTTTTCCATACCCCTCTGCCTTTCCCTGTCTCCCTCTATCCAGCTCTAGGAGCTAAGAGCTGCTGAGATCTCTGGATGCTTATAGAGTGGATTTTTTTTTAACTCCTCGTGTTCTTAAAAGCCTCATTACTGCTACAGAAACCCAGACCATCATCTTTTATTTTTCTTTGACTCCACTTTCTTCACCACCCCCCACTCTGCTTTCAGCAGGCTACAAACTCAGCATCTCCATCAGCGCTAAAACCGCTCCCTATGACCTGTCTTGGTTTGGAAAGACAGGGGTCTGCTGAGGAAGGCAGGAGCCTCCCTTGAAAAGGAAAATGTAAACCCTCCCCACCCCTCTGAATTGTTATAAATTTGAAATTAAGGGGCTCTCAGGCAAAGATATGGGAGCAGGAATAACAGTTCTTTACTAGGGAAGAAAATAAAAGAAATCAAATAAACAATGCAATAAATCAAAACAGCACTGACAGAGTCAGAACACAACCTGACACCCTGTGGGTCAGGGTGTTGGCAGCAGTCCCATTGGAATTGGGGCTGCAGCCCTCCTGCAGTGTCAGGGGTGGGTCTGTTGGAGCAGGGATCCTGCAGAGAGGTGTAGATCCAGTAGAAAAGGCAGCTGCTCTTCTGGGAATGCAGTGGGCAAAGGCTGCTGGGGTGTCCCAAAGCTCAGATTGGATCCAGGCAGGAATGCTTGGCTCCTCCCCTGGGCGGAGCATCTCCCCATGGGATGATGGAGTTTGATCAGCCATGCAGGGACACTCACTGGCCATGGACAGAAGATAATTAATAATTAATGGCCCATGAACAGCAGAGATCTCCTGGAGCGAGGATTGGTTGTGGGAGAGATAAAGAAAACTGCCCACTGAACAGAAGATAACTGCCCCACCTGACAGATGGGAATAGAACACAATTTGCTTGGCAATCTAGGACACCAGCTCTGGGGTAAAGCAGAAAGCCCTCAAAGGAATGTGCTTCACTTTTTTGTGTATCCTGACTCAGTGCTCTGAGGTTTCCAGCATGTCTGGAAGACATTTCACCCAGCACAAATGTTGTCCCGCAGTAACTCCATCAGCTTTCTCCTGGTGCGGCTGCAAGTTCTATCAGTGTCAGTGCAGCAGGGCTGGCACGGGGTGATTATGCAAATAAAATCCCAAATTACCAAATTGCAATCACAGTGCAGGTGCTCTTAGCACCTGATTCATCCATCACTACCTTATTAACCACTCTGATTAGTGAGAGCTGTGAGAAAACCCTCTGATCTCTGTCTAAATACAGCCATCATTGTGGTGATTTCATATTGGAGCCACATGGATCAAGCAATTATTCAATAAGTGAAAGCAAAAGGCAGTGTGTCACCTCCTGCAGCATGAGCCAGGTTAGAGATACACCAGCAAATAAACAGCCTGGGGGAGCTTCTATTACCACTGCCACATTTGGAGACTTTATCTGCTCCTAGATATCATAGGATCAAAGAATTATGGAATGGTTTTGGTTGGAAAGGACCTTAAAGATCATCCAATTGCAACCCTCCTGGCCAAGGACACCTTCCACCATCCCAGGTGGCTCCAAGCCCTGTGGAACCCGACCTTGGACACTTCCAGGGATCCAGAGGCAGCCACAGCTTCTTCGAGCACCCTCTGCCAGGGCCTCCCCACCCTCACAGGGAACAATTCCTGAACCATATCCCATCTAAACCTACTCTCTTTCCGTTTGAACCCATTCCTCCTTGTCCTATCACTCCATGCTCCTGTAAAAAGTCCCTCTCCATATATGTATAGATGTATCTGCTGCAGCTGTAAACTGGGTGACACATCCCAGAAACAAGCTGCTCTTTGTCTAGGGAATATTTAGTGTTCCCAAAATGTGATGTGGCTGCCAGAGTTCTTGATCTCAGTGAACTCCAGTTCCTCTTCTGCCTTTTTGGTGCAGAGTTAAAAAAAAAAATGCTTGAAGCGATCTATTGTAAATCAATCAACCCAAACCAAGATTTTATTTCTTTTCAATGCATACATAAATAAATATAGATATGTAAATAAATCCTCCTTACATGCTTTGCTGGGATTTTCAGCACAGTGGTGGCAGGAGTGATTTCTACTGAATTCAGGTTCTGCCAAGTTTTCATTATATTTTCTGGATTCCTGGATTAGAAAGGGATGCATGTATGTGATTTTGACCAACTCCCCCTGAATTCCAGGCACAAAATTTTCAATAACCATGGAGAAACTTGTAAAAATCCAAGAAAAAAAAGTGTTTAAAATATTTTTAAATTGTTTGTGGATCAAAACCTATTTCAGACAGCTCAGGTTGCCTCATCTCCTTTAAAATCCAGAATATTTATTCCTTTAGGCATAGCATTCCTTTTTCCTTGCTGGACAGCTGATGTGAGTGATTTGTGTATCTGGGTTAAGTTGGTTTATCTGAGAATTTTAGAGGGAATCAAAGGGCAAAATGTGTTCTGACGCTTAATTTTACAAGTACATTTGTTCTGCCAAACAATTAATTCTTTAAATTCTTCCAAATGGGAAATCATGCTTTCTGGCCCACGAGCAGACTCGTTATTACTGACCATAGAGTATGAAAAATAACAACCCTTTTTTGCAGCTATCAGTCCGTGTCACACCTATAATTTACAGCATTTGTGAATACAAATGGAAATAATGCCAGGTGAGGTTTCCAAAGGGCCTGGGAATCGGATACACTTTGGAAAGGCTGCTGAGCAAGGATCACAGAAATATCTGTTTAAGGGACTTGCCTGGCACTGGGTCTTGAAAACTTTTCCTCAGTGAGGCAGTGGAGCTGGACTCAGCAGTTTCACATGTCTGGGTAAGAGCTGGCAGGATTCACCCCTCCTTAAATTCCTGCGTTTTTACGGAGCTGTCTGGACATGTAGGAACAAGATCTAACTATAGCTGGGTTCTGCTGCTCCTGCCAACCAAAACAGTCAGGGACTCGGGACATTAGCACCCTGTTATCTCTTTGTCTGTACATATTGAAATCTGCACAAAAGGGGAATTAACTCTTTCCCTCTTGCTTCACATCCTTTTCCTTTTTTTATTATTTTCTTTAATTATTCTGTGCTTGCAATTCATTCTTTTCAGCATCTTTACCTTGTATCTGTACATATTGAAATCTGCACAAAAGGGGAATTAACTCTTTCCCTCTTGCTTCCCATCCTTTTCTCTTTTTTTTTTTTCTTTTTAAATTTTCTTTAATTATTCTGCACTTGCAATTCACTCTTTTCAGCATCTTTAGCTTGCATCATTTGAACTTTTTTGGCTTTGAGGATTATCATAGGACCCAAATTATCTCGATATTCACCCCTTCTAAAAAACAATGGGGAAACAGAGTTGATAAAAGCAATTATCTCTCCATGGAGTTGTTCCAGGGCCATCTGGGCATGGCTCTGACCAACCTGGTGTAGTGAAACCTGTTTTGAGCAGGGTGCTGGATTGAGTGGTCTCTGGAGGCTCCTTCCAATCTAAAACTTGGAGTTTTGGTTCCATGAAATTCTGGTTGAACCCTCTCAGCCAATACCAGTGTTGGCCAGACATCCTCATTGCCAGGGGAGTGACTGGGACCCAAGAAATGTGGTCAAATGAATGTGCCTAAATTCTAAATCCTTGTTCACCTGGAGTTGTCTGTGGTCCCCTTGCTGGAAAAGTGGCACCACCCGGAATTTGGGAGAGCAGCTGACCAGCCAAAATTTGTTTATGTGTTACCCATTACCATCAACAGCCCTCTGTCATCTCCTTTCTGAACTGACAGAAGAGCTCATCACAAACTAGAAATTTTCTGTAAACCAAAGTCACCAGGAGTTCTGTGCCAAAATCAACCGTATCATTAGAAAAACTTCCCATTGTCTCTCTTGGCTCCTTTTTTGTTTATATCCAAATTAAAAATTAAAGAAGGTGTAATAAGAATACACCAAACCCTGAAAATCATAGAATGTGGAAATATTAAAATAATTCCCAGCAGATTCACAGCAATATGATTACATCCATTTTAAGCATGTAATGTCATATTAAAATGGTTTAAGAGAGAAAAATAGTTGTTATGAAGTTGATTGATTTTTATTTACAGCCTGGTGCATTCCCGTCTCTGCAGGGTACTTTCCTTTTTCACAGCAGTGAGGATTCCTGACAAATGTTCCTCATGTGCTGCTGTCATTTATCCATTCTCCTGCATCACCCAGCTGATTATTCCTTCTGGGGCTGGAATTTTACATTTGATGTTACTGAAGTTGAGTTTATGATGATTTTCCCAATCCAGACAATTTTGGATTTCAGTCTTATCCTTCTGCCTGTGCATATGGATTGCAAATGTGATCATTCTGCAGAATTTCAAACTCATTAATAAAAAATTGCTGACTGGTACCTGCCCTCTGGAAATTTATGCTTTTGTTCTTAATACATCACTGTGGTCTGATACTTCTCAGAGAATGGTTATGAATGCTTTGCTATTTTTCAGTCAAATTTCAGTACAATAAATAGCAGAATTATCTAATCTTTAAGTCTCGAAATTGCTTAGGACAGTATTTAGTAAATAATGTCCAGACCTTAAGTCATATCTAATATCTATGGGATTTTTTTTTCCAATCCTCCAGGCCTACTGTTTTCTCAAAAAAAAAAACAACATTCTTCAGCATAGGTTGTCTTTAAAAAAATTTAGAAGTTTTGGCTTTTATTCATCCCTCTGTTGTCTTCTTCACACTTACAGACTGAGGATTTATTTCAAGATTATTCTGGAAACGGGAATGATGCTGTCTCACTGTATTCTTCTTTCCAAAGACTGGCACCCTGCAACTCTTTCCCAGCCCCACCCCATGTTCCCAAAGTCATTTCCATAACTCCGTGGGTTATTCCAGTTACCATCAATAACACACACAGGTGAATGGTGCCAAGTCCACATTTTTGAAACACCTTCTTGACACAAATATTTTTTCCTCCCATTTTAGTCTGACTTAATGTTTCTTTTCAGTAATGTTAATTCTGACAAGTTAGTTTCTTTCTTACAACTTCCTTGAGCCGTTTTCCATGCTGCAATAATCTGTATATCTTCCTTTAACAGGAATTTCCTAAGGCATTGCCAGTTCTCCACAATTTTTCAGCTTAAAAATTTCCCTTCTGAGTCTTAACTTCTTCCATTTGAGCAAACGCATTTTTCTGAAGTCCATCATCAATATCTTGTCCTTTTCTTCCTAAGGCTCATCGATGCTGATTTAGTCTCATCCAGACTTCCCTTTTTCTTCATGTTCTCAGTCTGTGTCTACCTATTCTATTAAAAGTTGTAACATCTTTTTCCTTTGGTTTGTTGGTTTATTTGTTGGTAGATTTGGTTGGTTGGTTTATTGTTTTAGCTGCCCATCCAAAATTAGGGCTTATTAACATCCAGGCTTTTCCAGGTTCTTTACACACCCTGCTGCACTCTCCTTTCCAGACATGCCAAAGAATTCCTTTCATTACCAACAGGTATCACTGTGATTAATTCAGCTAATTTTCCAGAAATTGACTCAAAGCTGCATTTCACACTGAGAGCTGGAAAATGGTTTTGGCACTTGATGAAGATGTCATAGAAACACAGAAAGGTTTGGGTTGGAGGAGACTTCAAAAATCATCCAGGGCCATGGGCAGGGACACCTCCCACTGTCCCAGGTGGCTCCAAGCCCTGTCCAACCTGGCCTTGGACACTTCCAGGGATCCAGGGGCAGCCACAGCTTCTCTGGGCACCCTGTGGTCTTACCACCAGTTTTTGTTAAGCAAAGAGTCACTGCCTGTGAATTTTGACCCAGTTTTCTGAGTGTTTTAGGTGATGTTCCTTTCTTCTCCTTGATTTGAATGCATCTCGCTAAAATAATATTCTGTCCACAATGATTCACAGTGATTGCCAAGGCTTAGAGGCAAGAATACAATACAAATGTACAAAATTAATACGCCAGCACTGGTCAGCTTGTGTAAGAGCATTTGGATGAACATCCCAGTAATCTGAGTTTGTATCACACCCTGGCATGTCCTGCTTTGGCTGCACATCTCAATTCCATGACCATCACTGGGATCTGCCACTGAGGAGCCAACCCAGTTTCTGGAGAGAAGCTCCAATTAAGCAAATCCCTCCTCTGTGTAGCTTTTCCTAATAGGAGCATGCTGCTTTGAGCACATTGTTTGGAAGGATATAACCTTGCTTTGCTGACTTTGGGAAAGTCAGCAGTGCAAGAATCCACCCAAGCTGTCCAGCAGATACTTAGGAATTAAGCATGTCATATGAGAAGGAAACAACACATTTTCTAATCTTTGCCAACCACAGGGAGATTCATCTCTCTTACATTTCTTGTCCTGAGATGATGACCACGATAAGAACTGACTTAAATCCCAGAGACCTTGTTTTTCCTTGCAAATTGGCTTAAGCTCATCCCCTAATCAGGTAATTGAACCGTTTATGTGTTTTGGCTGAATCCCAGCCCGGGTTCATCTCTGATGAAATTATTCCAGGTCATTAACCAGTCTGGTGATCCTGAACCAGTCATTATGGGAAAATACAATTTTTAGGGACAGAGAAGCAAAGAGGACCAAGGCAGACTTCAGATAAGAACTTTAGACCCTTTGTCTTAGCCTTGGGACAGATCTGTCAGTCTGCTTCCCAGAAGAATGTCCCAGATTCCCCTCCCATTTTCAGCCTGGCTTATAGAGCTGAGCCTGCCGTGAGGTCAGGAGAGGGACCAGGACCATGGCAGGGTCACCTCCCCTCCTGCCAGCCCTGGCACCCGCTGAGCCCATCACTCTTGTCCTAGACTGTGGTTTGGGGTAGATCAGGGCATGGAAGGGGCAGCACAAGTTGGGGACACACATCAGTCCTAACAGGGCCCTGCTGAGGTGACAATACCCTCCAAAGTTCAGCTCTCTCAGGCTTCACAACCTGCAGCCTTTAGGGGCAACTGAGCCTGGCTCAACAGGGACTATGGTGGCCCAGGAAATCTAAATGTAGAGACAGAAAATTTGGCTCCTTTCCCTGGAGGGTCTTGGTTAACACCTTTGTTTCTTTGTCTTTAACTGTGGGAAAATATGCAAAATATTTCTGAATTTCTTTCCAACCCCTTCCTTCCACGTGCCACCACCATCAAACATGTGCATTTTGTTGAGAAGGACTCTCCATTGGTGATGTTCCTGGACCTGACTTTAAAATTGTCTGCCTGGTACAGAGTCAGGGAGTACCAGAACATGGCATGAAAACATGACAGATCCTCCAGCCCATTCCCTCAGTCCACCATTGCTTTTGGCTCAGAATTTCCTGATTTATGGAGTGCCACAATGGTCTGTGTTTGCTTTCCCACTGCTAACTTTCGTGGTGCTTGTTGTTTTACCCTGTTGAGCTCTGGGCTGGTTCATAGAAACCCAAGGTATTTATGGAATTACCTATTATAGAGCCAAGAGTCTGTGGCATTTTTAGGTGTCTTTTGTGACAGGAGATAATTCCTCCAATCCCTGAACTGACACACCTGAAGGCATTGCTCGAGCTGGATGTGTCACACTGTTCTCACCACATTCAGCTTCAGCTCTTCAAGCTGCTGCTGCAAAAAAATCCAAATTAGTTTCTCCTTCATGAATCCAGCTCATTGCTTTTAAAGAATTAGCCAATGCCCATGGAACTATTCAAAAACACTTACCTGAGTAAGGTAAGTGGGTTTTTTACAATAAATTTACACTGAAAACCTAACATTTTTTACACTAATTTTTGCCATCAGGTCCCTTCTTTGTCAGCTCCATATGTTTTTAAGATTCATTGCATCAATACCATAAAAAAAGGATAAATTCAGGAATACCATTAAAAAAAGATAAATTCAGGAAGAATTTCTCTTCCAGAAAGGGTAAGACAGGCTGCCCAGGGAGGTGGTGGCTGCTTTCAGCATCCATGCAAGTGTTTGAGAAATGAGCAGTGGCACCCAGTGCTGGTTGGCAAGGTGATGTTTGCTCAAAGCTTGGAGCCTTTTTCCAACCCTTAGGATTCTTTGAATCCTGGTGGAAGCCCAGGAGACCAAAAGTCTGCTCTACGTGTTATCTGAGTCCTGCTGCTTGGCCTGTATGGGGTTGTTGTATCTCTGGGTTTTGTCCAACAATTTCATTATTCCCTTTTCACGGGAAATTCTGGAGGGATGAGATTAGTGAATCATCACATGCAACAGCCTCACTCCCCCTCTTCCCCCAGTATGAACATGAAGAGTGGCCTTGCTGGGGTGACAAAAAAGCCTGGGGAATTTCCTCTGGCAGTGGCAATATCCTAGGAAAGAAGCTAGGAGCAGAGCAGGCAGGTGGTCACACACCTGTATCCTCTGCTGGGTATTTGCCACCCAAACTCTCACCAGAGCATCCAAGTGCATTCTCCTCCTGCAGCTGGAGGCAGAGTTGATGTCATAGAATCACACAAGCATAGAAAAGTTTGGTTTGGAAGGATCCTTAAAGACCATCTCATTCCACACTCCTGCCATGGGCAGGGAAACCTTCTACTAGACCGGGTTGCTCCAAAGGCCAACCTGTCCTAGAACACTTCCAAGGATGGATCATCCACGACTTCTCCTGTTATTTATCTCTGTCTTTGGTATCCTCACCAGCCCTTTTGCTCACTTTTAATGCATTTCTTGGCAATTTTGGCTGACTTTTGCTTTAACAGCTAATCTGCAGCCAAAAGAATATCCAACGTTAGATAATCATAATTTGGCAACTGTGCCTCAGTCATCACTGTCAAAATGTGTCCACTGTGCAGGAAAATCCAGAATTTCTCACTAATACAGTGCTGCACCCAACTGTTTCATAAAATAAGAAGTGATCAGAGGTGGGCCACCGTTCTACAAAGAGATTTTCATATATTGTTGTGCTGAAAATACACAACTGGGTGTTACAGCTCTCCTAAACAAATTATTTTCCTAGGATTCAACAAGCTAATAATGCATACTAATTTTGCTCACATTCACCCTCTTTCCTGACCCCTCAGCACTCTGCTAATGTGACCCCAACACATGGAATTATCTGGAATGAGGAAGCATTCCTGGATGGTGAGGACCTGAGTTCTGCTCTGTGTTGGCTCTAGGAATTGGCTGTTGTGTTCTCCACAAACAAATAGAACTTAAGGCAAACATTTGCTCCTCACACTTTCTCCAGCAAGCACGGCTTCAAACATCAGGAGGGAAAAACAAACTCCATGACCAGCCCCTCAGGTTTCCATAACATCTGTGTTCATTTTTCATGTTTTATTTTCCCTGATCCTGGAAGCAAAGCAAAGCAGGAGAAAGCATGAGCATCTAACCACAGCAATTTCCTGAATTCCAGAGAACTGCTGTCAAAACCATGGATTCACTCACTGCTGGGACATCTGCATCAGATTATTGCACTTCCCTCTTCACTCCTGCATTGTGGAAATCAGCTGCTGCTCCAACCCAGAAGCTGGGAAAAATGTGTCGAGTTCCTACTGTTTTTCAGTGTATTCTTACTAATTTCCCTCTGCCTCACTTCCCAGATTTCTGTCTCTAATCTGTACCATTTTCTCCCACTGGCTGTCAAGCTACTGATAGCACACACTTTTACAGAAATGTATTTTAATTCTTTTCCTCTCCGTATATTTTTATTCTAGTCTCTACCAAAAATAATGATGATATTTTTAATGATGACTGATTCTTTGACCTGATTCAGCTCTAATTAGCTGACACAAGCAGATAATTCATTGTCTTCTCCAAAGTATTTTCCATGAGTCTTCGGGAGCCACATCTTTTGTCTGATTGACTCATTAGATCTCAAGATCCCTGAACACCAAGATCAGGATTCATTTCAATAGGTCATTCTGGGAGTTCACTCCTGATCTACCTGTCAGGCCTGGATTTCTCTTGAGAAGCCCTATGGATTAATCACCAGAAGAAATCATGACATACCAAATGCCCTGAGATGATTTTTAATGTCCCTTCCAGCCCAAACTTCAATGACTTCCAAGGAAATGCTTGAAAAGGAAGAAGAGGGAGGTACATGGGATACCCCCAAGCAAAAATGGTCCCTGTAAATGGTGGCTCTTGGCACACTGGTGTTGTCAAAATATCCTCAGACCAAAGTTCAGTCTTTCAGACTTCACAACCTGCAGTCTTGAGGGGCAACTGAGCCTGGCTCAACAGGGACCATGGCAGCCCAGGAAATCTAAATGTAGAGACAGGAAATTTGGCTCCCTTCCCTGAAGGATCTCAGTTAATACCTTTGTTTCTTTGTCTTTAACTGTGGGAAAATATGCAAAATATTTCTGAATTTCTTTCCAACCCCTTCCTTCCATGTGGAATGTATAATTTGAAAGGCACCCTCGGTAAATGAGGTTACTTCCTCACCAGTGGCAGATCTGATCCCACTTTTGGGGTTTGGATCTGCCTGGTAAGTCAGAAAATCAGGTGTGTGCTGCAATCACTGTGTGGTTGCTTGAAAAGTTTCAGCTTTGGGTTTAAAGGTTCACCCAACAGTGCTGCCCAAGGCCCCTTGGAGCAGCAAAAAAGAGGTGGAGGTGACCATGTTCCCTTCTCAGCAGCCATTGGTAAGGCTGCTGCACTTCCATGGGATTTCGGAACCACGTGGACGATTCCCAAACCCCATTTGCAGGAACAGAACTTGTACCAAAATGCAAAACCACCACTGAAGAAATTTGGAAGCTGCTGTAACCTTCCCCACATGGACCAGCCATCCTTACACTGGCAAGTCTGACTCAAGGCATCTCATTTAAGCTGTGCAAGCCTTGCTACATCCTTGAGTGGGCATTCACCTGGAAAATACATCTCCACACAGCCCCTGGCTCCCAAAGCAGCTGCTCTTCCAAGCTCACTGACAGAACCAGAGGACACAGCCTCCAGCTGCATCAAGGGAAATACAGGTTGGATATCAGGAAAAAGTTTTTCACAGAAAGGGTGATAAAGTTCTGGAATTTTCTGCCCAGGGAGGTGGTGGAGTCCCCATCCCTGGGTGTGTTTAACAAAGCCTGGATGTGGCACTGGGTGCCAGGGTTGAGTTGAGCTGTTGGGGCTGGGCTGGACTCAATGATCTTGAAGGTCTCTTCCAAACTGGTCATTCTGGGAATTCTGTGATTCTCTGACCTACTCACCTCCAGACCAGAGAGCTCTCAGTAATGTGGTTTTGCTTTTACTGTAGAGGACAAATCTGTTGTGCCCTTCTGGCTTCTAAAGCTGAAATGCAGCCCTGCAGTCACTCGAGAGCCAGGGGAAAGAGAGCAAGGCAATCCCATGAGTGCCCTACTAAAAACAAACATCTGGCTAATGCCTTCACATGGCCATTGCTGTGCCTGTTGCTAAATTCATTACTCTTTTAGCTCTGTGGGTTGCAGCAGATTCAATATTCAGCAGCTAGAGACATTACTCAAATACATCTCAAATCTGGATATTTACTCAGGTGCAATCTCTTTGTTGGAAATAATATTCCCAGACTAAGCAACATTAACATCACTCAAGGGGACATTTCTTGTTGGACTAATAGGGAGATTTGCAGAACATGAGGGTTCACGTAGAAAAAAAAAAAATAGAAATGCATTTCTGACTGTGACAGTGTTCACAGGGGTCTTATGTTGAGGGAAGAGATGAGGATTTGACTCTATGTTTCAGGAGGCTTTATTTATTATTTTATTATATATATTACATTAAAACTATACTAAAATAATAGAAGAAAAGGTTTCATCAGAAGGCCAGCTAAGAATAGAATAGCAAAGAATGATAACAAAGGTTTGTGGCTCGGCTCTCTGTCCAAGCCAGCTGGGCTGTGATTGGCCATTAATTACAAACATCCAAGATGGGCCAATCACAGATGCCCCTGTTGCATTCCACAGCAGCAGATAATCAATGTTTACATTTTGTTCCTGAGGCCTCCCAGCTTCTCAGGAGGAAAAAATCCTAAAGAAAGGATTTTTCATGAAAAGATGTCTGTGACATCTGACTTCCATGGGAACATCAGGGGAGGCTGAGCTGATCAATAAAGTGCTGAAACAGGGATAAGATATTCTGCTGCTGCTGTCAGTGCTGCCATAGGATTCCACTTTGCAATGGATTTCATTTGATCAGGAGAAAAAAGCCAGGCATCACAGAAGAGATGTAACTCTCTCAAACCCTCACTGCCCATCCCATAGAGCCAAAGAGGCCCTGAAGATTCTGATGCAGAGAGATGGCTGAGCTCAGTCCAAACTTTGCTTTGAAAAGGAAACAGAGAAAGCACCACCAGGAAGCAGGAGGCGCACAAAGCTGGTGACTGAAGACATCAGTGCCAGAGGAATTGTCCTGCAGGTGAAGTTTTCACAGGGAGCCACCCTCATGGCATGGCTGTGCCCCCACCATGTGTCCTTACCCCCAGGTCATCACCTTCAAGCAGAAATTTTATTGACTTCTAACCCAAGGTAGACCTGAGGTGAGGAGCACAGACAGGGAGTGAACTTCCTTAATGCCACAGAAATAAATGAGTCTGAAATTTATTCCTCATCCTTTAGTGCTTTAGGAGGCTTGGTAAAAACAACCCAAAGCTTCACACCCACTGAACCCACATCTTTTTAATCTGTCATGAGCTCCTAAAGTAACTCTGCTTAATTTCAACTGAAAGCAAAATTTAAGAACACCACCCAGTTTGCAGTCTAATTTTAGTCTGAGCCTGTGCCACTCATTTTTGTGCCATGTTTTAATATTTGCTATTACTTACTTGTGTTAAATTGAAGTGTGGAAGCCTGCAAGCTCCCTGTGTTCGCTTAAGAAAGCAAACAAGCTCCTGGGAAAAATTACAATGTAACTTGAACTTATAGAAACAGTACATATTTATTTATCTTTATGTTTATGCGTTATAAAAAGAGAATTACAAAAAGGCTTCACTTTGTGGGGCTTTATCACAATCAAGACATTACCTGGTTTCTGAAGCACCCTCCTGGCCTAGATTAAAACTTGTGGTCACCTTTTTTCCCACCTCTGCCAACAGAGCAGCCCCTTGGCCCCCCAGCATCACCCTGATGTCCTGCAAGTGTGCCCTGCTCCTGATTGCTAAAGGCAGGTCCTCAAGCCAAACACTCAGGATCCTCTTTGCAAATCCTCCTCCCAACATCTCCACTTCTCTACCCAACTCCCTGTCCATCAAAAGATCAGCTGTTGGGTCAATCTATGACTTTTTTGAGTTTTCTGGTTATCTTATGACTAACAGGATGAAAGGATGTCATGACAACTTCTTTATGGGTCATAAAAGAAGGATATAAAGCTAATAGAGAGTGTCCAAAATAGGGCTGCTGTTGGAATCCTAGATACTGAAAATTTTAAATTTTCTGTGCTGAAAGGCACAGATCCACAAGAGAACACTGCATTTAACCTGAGGCTGTGGAGAAGTCTTCCAAAATTGATTAATAGCACTGGGATTATGGGTGTGTAGTTGGTTAGAAATGTGTAATATCACAAGGTAGAAAATGTAGAGTTTAGAGATTTAGAGTTTTAGAATATAGAAATAAATATGAAGCAAGATAAAAGTTTTAGGGCAGAGGCAGGTTGTTGTTCTTTACCTTCTTCTTCATGAGTTTGGATGATGCTTTGTAATTGGGCAGAAAATTCCGCATTGCGGGCTTCTAAGGATCAGTTATTGGGTTAAAAGGGAAAATAATCTAAGTGTCCTTTCTTAATTAGATAGTTTAGTCTTAAAAGACCTTGTAACAAGAGATAGTTAGACATTTTGTAGCTTGCTAATGAAAAGCTGCCAAAATCATCGTTGTGAAGCTGTTTCACTAATAAAAAGTAATGAACACCTAAATCCAAACATAAAATACTGTCTCAAGTACCTTCAATCCCAACCTCAAGAAACCAATAGGCTGTGAAGATGGTGAAGGGTCTGGAGGGGCCACATGAGGAGGGGCTGAGGTCCCTTGCTTGGTTTAGCCTGGAAAAGAGGCGATGAGGGGAGACTCATTGGGGTCTGCAGCTCCTCCCCAGGGGCAGCTCTGCTCTCTGCTCTCTGCTCTCTGTTTGTCCTGGGTTGTAAGATATGGTTTGGGGGTATTCTATCACATCTGTCAGAGGTGGGGCAGTTATCTTCTGTTCATTGGGCAGTTTTCTTTATCTCTTCCACAACCAATCCTCCCTCCAGGAGATCTCTGCTCTTCATGGGCCATTATTAATTATTAATTATCTTCTGTCCATGGCCAGTGAGTGTCCCTGCATGGCTGATCAAATTCCATCATCCCATGGGGAGATGCTCCGCCCAGGGGAGGAGCCAAGCATTCCTACCTGGATCCAATCTGAGCTTTGGGACACCCCAGCAGCCTTTGCCCCCTGCATTGCCAGAGGAGCAGCTTTGTGCTGCCCTGCATTGCCAGAGGGAGCCCAGGCCCATCTGCAGCAGCCCTGGAGCTGCAGAGGAAAACTCCCCCTTGTGCAGGATCCCTGCTGCAGCAGAGCCACAGCTGGCACTGCAGGAGGGCTGAGCCCCCATGGGATGGGGCTGGGACACCGCCCTGACACACAGGGGGCAGGGACTGCTCTCACTCTGGTAGTGGTTTGTCTTTTCTTTTCTTTTCTTTTCTTTTCTTTTCTTTTCTTTTCTTTTCTTTTCTTTTCTTTTCTTTTCTTTTCTTTTCTTTTCTTTTCTTCTCTTCTCTTCTCTTCTCTTCTCTTCTCTTCTCTTCTCTTCTCTTCTCTTCTCCTTTTCCTTTTCCTTTTCCTTTTCCTTTTCCTTTTCCTTTCTTCTATTGCATTTGCATTTTTCATTTTTCTAGTAAATAACTGTTATTCCTATTCCTATATCTTTGCCTGAGAGCCTCTTAATTTCAAAACCTATAATAATTCAGAGGCAGGGGGTTTACATTTTCTATTTCAAGGGAGGCTCCTGCCTTCCTTAGCAGACACCTGTCTTTTCAAACCAAGACCCTACATTAGTGCCAGGATCAAAGGGCGCAGCTGAAGCTGTCCCAGGGAAGGTTTAGGTTGGATTTTAGGGAAAGATTCCTCTCCTAGAGGATGCTGGCACTGCCCAGGCTCCCCAGAGAATGGGCACAGCCCCAAATATGCCAGAGTTCCAGGAGAGTTTGGACAACATTCTCAGGGATGCCCAGGGTGGGATTGTTGGGGTGTCTGTGCAGGAACAGGAGTTGAACTGAATTATCCTTGTGTGTCCCCTCCAGCTCGGGATATTCTCTGATTACATGAAGTCCTACTTTGATGTCCTTTTCCCAAAAACGTTTCTCAGGCTTTTATTTATGAGCCAAAGAATCAACCATGAGAGGCAGATCGTGACAAATCAGAGGGGCTTTGGTTCAGGCCTCATTCCATACCTGCCATTTGAGGCAGCTGATGGCCTGGATTTCTAACTGGTAGGAAAACATACAGTAATGGCAAATAAACGCTGACATTTCGGTGAAGTGAAATTTCGCAAAGAAATAAAACTGCCAACAGAAATATTTTTCTGCGATAACAGAGCAATTCTTTGTTGCAATTTTGACCTTTTGTAGCATTTTTATTTATATATTTGGTTCTGCTGTGATTTATCTCTTATGCTGTTATTTATTTCATTCTATACATCAGCGACTGCTTTTTTTACACCGTCATTAGCCATTTTTCTGCTAATTGCTAATTCTTCCAGTAATTCCGAAGTAATTTGCCTTATGTTTTGCTCATTTTTCCCTGAAAAAATAAAAGTGTTTTGCAATGTGGATCTAAAATGCTCTGCCTGGTATTGGAGTGTTTTATTATATGGCTTTTAACAGAGCAAAAGGCAAAAAAAAAAGAACATCCCTGAGGAATGCTTCATTTTGAACACATCAACATTCCCACTGAAATAACAAACATGTCCCACCAGCTCTATAAACCACGCTTATCTGCTTGTTCTATCTACCCATCCCACCTGCTGTGGCCTCCCAGACAGCAGCATGGCTCCCAGAGCCCTTCCCCTTCCACACAGCAGCTCCAGCCTCTCTCCTTGGCTCCTGCCCACTGGATCAGGCTGGGGCTGAGGTGTGGGGTGCAGAACTGCACCTCCTGAGTGCAGGTCTCCACAGAGATTCTCCAAGGGCTGGAGCACTCCTGCTATGGAAGCAGCCTGAGAGATTTGGGATTGTTCAGCCTGGAGAGGCTCAGAGCCCCTTGCAGGGCCTAAAGGAGCTCCAAGGAAGTTGGGGAGGGACTGGGGACAAGGGATGGAGGGACAGGACACAGGGAATGGCTCCCACTGCCACAGGGCAGGGCTGGATGGGATATTGAGAAGGAACTGTTCCCTGAGAGGAACAATTCCTGGCACAGGGTGCCCAGAGAAGCTGTGGATCCCTGTAAGTGTCCAAGGCCAGGTTGGATGGGACTTGGAGCCACCTGGACTAGTAGAAGGTGTCCCTGCCCACAGGGGGTTGGAAAGAGATGGTCTTTGATGTCTCTTCCAACCCAAACCATTCTGTGATTATTTTTCCTTTTTTTTTTTCTCTATGCAGTTGCTCCAAAATTAAATTAAAAATCTGCAAGAGGAAGGTAATAAATTGCTCTCTGCATCAGCTGGCAAGGAGCAAAGAAAGTTTAGACTAAACCAGAAACCTTCCAACCAGGAGGGCAGGGAATCCACTGAGGGAGGAGAAAGCCACCATAAAGGGAGGTTTTGGAAAAGACAAATCCATCATCAGGAAAGGGACTTGGACCAGATCTCCATTTTCCTTCTCATTTGTGCTCTGGGATCACAGCACTTGGGTAGGGGAGCAAACATTTAAAAACCAAACTGTACCCAGAGCAGCCACATTCATATGGAAAGGAGAAAATTAGGAAAAAATAGAAAATGTAGTAAGATGTGATAGTGGCTGGGATGGTTTGTGGGAGCAGGAAGGCAAAGGGAAAGGGAATTTTAATCCATATCTGAGGAGGTTTAAGTAGATCTCATTAGAGGATGCTCAGAGTTTCTTCTCCCCCACCTTTATCATGCAGTTAACAAAAGCTATTTTCTTCTCCTCCCCGCCTCATTTATTAAGCCATAAACATTCACAGCATAGCCTGGTTTTTCCTAGACTTAAATAAAATTGCAAGAATACAAAAATATTAACAAAACATGCATTCATCACAAAGACTTCACTTACATCAACAAAAATAATTCACTCCAACAAAGTCAAAATGACTTCTTAGAATCATTTAGGTTCAAAGAGAATAACATCACAACATGAACAAAGGTGGACAATTTACACACACATTCGCAATTAAAATAAAATTTCTCCACATTTCTAAAGCTCTGCACAATTGCCCAGTCCAGGTTTTGCTCATTACATCTCCCAATTACTGTCCAGATCTCCAATTTCTCCAGAGCCCCCATGTTTGGAAACAAAAGGTGCAGCAGAACAGGTTTGAACCATCCCTTGCAATCCCTTTAAGCCCCTTTCTTGTTATATTTGAAGACCTGTGAGCAGCACAGGAGCCAGCAGAGCTGGACAGGACCTCAGAGGGACCAGCAGTGGAGATTGATCCTGACTTTCCTGAGGATTTCTGGATGCCCTACCCAAGGCAACTCAAACCCACCTTAACAAACACTTAAATATTATTAATGTGCCTTAAATAATATGAATGTTATGAATCTGCATTGGCTGTGAGCTCAATCCATTTCTCCCAGCCCTGGATCCAGGAGGTGCTGCAGGCAGATGCACCATGGATAATCTTCCTTTGCAGAGCAAGGGTAGAGTCACAGAATCATGGTTTGGGTTGAAAAGGACCTTAAAGATCATTTATCTCCAACCCCCTGCCATGGACAGGGACATCCTCCACCCACAGTACCAATCTGCTTGGTACAAACCCCAGAGTGTTTGCAAATGTTGATCAAAATGCTTTAAACTCTGGTGCTTTGAACCAAAAAATTGCTTTTTCTTTCCAAGATCTGGGCGTAACATGTAATTACAGTGTGACAAACACCTGTTCAGGAGGTGTGTGTGTCTCTTTATTATGTAAAGAGCCCTGTTCACAACACCAATGGCACTACCTCAATCCCAGGATAACCTCTGTCCCAAAAGGGTAAAAAAAGAGGGAGGAAAGGCATAAAAGACAACAAGAGGGAAGATCCCAGGTGCTCACACACCTCTGTGTGTGTTTACTTCAAATTCCTCCATGCAGACCTACCCCAACGCTTCTATTTGGGTTTAACTGCATCAGCACAAACCTGCTCCTTGTTAGGAACAAATTAAAGATTAAATTAACCGTAATGGCCCTGATTTGGAGAGAAACACATGATGTGTTTCTGATGTGCTTCAGCTGACATTGACAGCACAGGACGTGAGGGCAAAGGCATCAGAGCAACCTCAGGGGTTTTCTGTGTGGTTGGGGCAGATGTGGCAGCCCCCAGGCTCGTAGCCCCACCAAAAATTGCCCCTTCCTCCCTCCCATCCCATCCTTGCACCCCACTCAAACTCTGCAGTCCCTGCCAGCTCCAACCTCCCACCAACAGGGATAAGTTGTATTTGGAGATGTCAGGAGAGGAGGAGAGCTCACCCAGGGAGGGCAGGTGAGGATTCTTTTTCTTCTTTTTTGCCAGGTTTAAACGTGTGAGATGGTATTTCTTGTTCGGACTCAGATGTTTATTAGTTCTTATCTCTGTCACAGACTCACAAACTCTGAGTTCTACAGCACCTCACTCCAACAAACTAAAAAATAGAGCCCCGTATCTCTCTCTACAAGGCCTTGTAAGGATAAACTGTCCAATTAAGAAATGACACCTGAATTATTTTCAATTTTAACCCAATAACCAACAACCCATGTCCCACAATGTGAATTTGTTTATCCAATTACACAAAGCCACCCAAACCCATGGAGAAGAACTGAAGAAGGAGGTAAAGAAGAAGGGCCAGCCTCTGCCCTAAAACCTCCATCATATATATATATATATATATATATATATATATATATATATATATAGCATATATATAGTATATATATACTATATATTATATATAATATATATACACTATATAGTATATATAGTATATATACACTATATATTATATATACTATATACTATGTATATGGTATATATACTATATATCCGTTATATATACTATATAGTATATATACTATATATACTATATATATTACTATATATACTTTATATATATATATTCTAAAACCTTACTTTTCCACCCTGTGATATTACACACTTCTATTCAAACTCCACACCCACAATCTCAGTTCTATCGTTCCATTTTGGAAGCTTCTCCATGGTGTCAGGTCAATGCAGTGTTCTCCTGGGGGTCAGTGCCTGGCAGCACAGAAAATCTAAAATTCTCAGCATTCAGGGTCCCAACAGGCAGGATGAGGGCAGGCACAAAATCCTCATCCCGTCTTTTCTCCCTACGTGCTTAAAATCCTGCTGTACATGAGAAGCTTCACTCAAGCCCTTACTTTGGAGGGAGGCACATGTTTTCTTTATCTCTGGGTGTCACTGGATAGATTAGATGAGATAAATTTATCTCCACAGCAATCTGTGTTGCTGCAAAGATAGGGCTACGAAATTCCATGGATGAGATCTTCCCATGCTGAGTTTAGCATCCCAGAAAGAAACAATCCTTCATTTTGGTGGCTGACATGTTTTCATCAAAACATAAGGAAAACTAATTTGACCTCAAGTGTTGGGGTTTTGGGCTTTTTTAAAAAAAATGACATTAAAAAAGCTGTTAAGTGTTTGTTGGGTGGGTTATTTTAAGCAAAACCATCCTTATGAACATTTTTCTTGTGCAATATTTGTTTCTGTTTTCTTGTATTTTCAAGTTTTCTTCTCAGCAGGGCCAAAACCCCAGCTCAAGGAAGTTGGGTGAAATCTTAGGGAAGAAAAAAAAGTGCATGAAAGAAATGAGGAAAATCAAAAATGTGTCATTTCCTGCAATGATTATCAAGGGAAATAAAGGAATAAAGAAGCTGTAATATTTTTTATCCACTCTCATACCCAGTGAATCTCCAGATCTCCCATGCTCTGATAGCACCCGTTAAATCATCCAACTGTCCACTTGGCCTGCCCTTTAAACCAACTATTTTCTTAAGAAAAAAAAAAGTTGAAAATCATGGATAAACACACTCCAAGGAAATATTTCCTGTGTACAGTAGAAAGAAGCTGAGGGAGAGCCCCTGTTCACCAGCTGGGTCAGTCCCCATCCCAATGTATGGAGGCAGGTCACTGGGAGGAAACCAGTGTAAACAGGATCTGCTTTTATCAGTGGGGGAAAAAAAAACCCAGTCCTGTTTAAATTAGCCAGAAATATGTTCCTATATGTTAAATATGTTTATAGTCACAGGCTGCTGTGGCAAAGTTTACTGCAGGGTTCGGTCATGGCAGGGAGCTGTGCCCAAATGCAAGACCCTGACTGTCCCTTCTGCATTGGGAGGGAGCTCATGAGGGGATGTTTGCACCCTGAGCAGGATGCTTGAGGGGCTGAGGGGTCAGGGTTTGGCATGGGAGGGATGATGGATGCAGGACCACAAAGGAAAACTGGCAGGGCATCCTCCCGCTGAGATGGGGTCCTGGGGGTGCCGCAGGGTGGTTTCCAGTGGGATGGCGCTGTCCCCTTGCTGTTCCCACTCTGTTCCCTCTCTGTCCCCTCGCTGTCCTCGCTCTGTCCCCTCGATGTCCCCTCGCCGTCCCCTCGTTGTCCCCTTTGCTGTCCCCGCAGCCCCGGGACCCGCCGGGCAATCCCTGCGCTCTGCTGCCCTCCGGCGGTGACGGGCGGGAGCGCCGCGCCTCCGGGACTGCACCCCGGGACTGAGTGATCCTGCTGGGACTGCACCCCAATTCTGAGTGATCCTGGTGGGGGCTAAACCCCAGTGCTGAGTGCTCCTCCTGGGACTGTATGCCAATTCTGAGTGATCTTCCTGGGGGTTAAATCCCAGTTCTGAGTGATCCTGCTGGGACTGCACCCCAATTCTGCGTGATTCTGGTGGGGGTTAAACCCGGTACTGAGTGATCCTGATGGGACTGGACCCCGGTTCTGAGTGGTCCTGCTGGGGGTTAAACCGCAGTGCTGAGTGCTCCTCCTGGGACTGTGCCCCAGTTCTGAGTGATCTTCCTGGGGGTTAAACCCCAGTTCTAAGTGTTCTTGCTGGGGCTGCACTTCAGTTCTGAGTGCTTCTCCTGGGGCTGCACCTCAGTTCTGAGTGACTCCTCCTGGGGACTAAATCCCAGTGCTGCGAGACCCTCCCGGGGGCTGCCTCCTCCCAGAGTGTGCCTGAACTCCATCTATCATCATCTCGCCTGGACCCCCTCCATCATCTCGCCTGGACCCCCTCCTTCATCTCTCCTCTCCCCTCCTGCTCTGCTGCCGCTTTCACTCTGCCCGGGGCTCGCCTCGTCCTGCAAAGCCGCGCTGCCTCCTCCTCCTCCTCCTCCTCCTCTCCTCCTCCTCCTCCTCCCCGGCGGCACCTGACGCGCGGGGCTCCCGCCCGCCCCCGGCCCGTCCGGCCCCTCCCGCCGCTGTCGGTCGGAGCGCGGAGCCGCGGAGCCACCGGGCGCTGCCGGCCGTGCCCAGCGCAGCCCCCGGAGCATGCCAGGGCGGCGGGGGGGCTCTGACCGCGCTGCCCCCCCGGGGCTGAGCGCCGGGGACAGCGGGGACAGCGGGGGGCAGCGCGGGCGGACGGCGTGAAGCGGGCGGGGGGCA
The DNA here is from genome assembly GCF_047830755.1 of Zonotrichia albicollis. Lineage (NCBI taxonomy): Eukaryota > Metazoa > Chordata > Aves > Passeriformes > Passerellidae > Zonotrichia > Zonotrichia albicollis. The sequence goes on from NC_133823.1 coordinate 5,075,885, forward strand.
GCGCGTCCTGCCCTCCCTCCCTTTTTCTCTCTTTCTCTCCATCCCTCCATCCCTGTCTCCTCCACCCCGGCCGGGGGAGCGAGGTGCGGAGCGCGTCTTGGCGGGGGCTGCCAGCCGGGGATGATGCTGGGGGAGCTGCGCCTCGGCACCGCTTTCTCCTCGCCCTCAATGGAGCCCGCACTTTCTCTACAATGACTTTCCCCGAGCTGAGCAATGGCAGCTTGAGTGAGAACCGGACGGGACAAGGCGGCCAGAGCGCTGCCAACCGGTCCTGGGGGCTGCAAGGGGAGGAGACGCCCGAGGGCAACGGCACCACGCTGACTTTCGCCTTGGACGTGCAGGCGGTGGGAGTCGGGGTGTTCCTGGCCGTCTTCATCCTCTCGGCCATCGTGGGGAACATCCTGGTCATCCTCTCGGTGGCTTGCAACCGGCACCTGCAGACTGTCACCAACTACTTCATCGTCAACCTGGCCATCGCCGACCTGCTGCTGAGCACCACCGTGCTGCCCTTCTCGGCCACCCTGGAGGTGTTGGGCTTCTGGGTGTTCGGGCGCATCTTCTGCAACATCTGGGCAGCGGTGGACGTGCTCTGCTGCTCTGCCTCCATCATGAGCCTGTGCATCATCTCCGTGGACAGGTACATCGGTGTCAAGTACTCCCTCAAGTACCCCACCATCATGACGGAGAGGAAGGCGGGAGTCATCCTCGTGGTGGTCTGGCTCTCCTCCATGGTCATCTCCATCGGGCCGCTGCTGGGCTGGAAGGAGCCGCCGCCGCCGGACGAGAGCATCTGCAGCATCACGGAGGAGCCGGGCTATGCCCTCTTCTCCTCCCTCTTCTCCTTCTACCTGCCCCTCATGGTCATCCTGGTGATGTACTTCAGGATTTACGTGGTGGCCAGGCGGACCACCCGGAGCCTGGAGGCCGGGGTCAAGAAGGAGAGGAACAAGTCCATGGAGGTGGTGCTGCGCATCCACTGCCGCAGCGTGCTGGAGGAGCCCCTCTCCAGCACCCGCAGCAAGGGACACAACTTCAGGAGCTCCCTCTCCGTGCGGCTCCTCAAGTTCTCCCGGGAGAAAAAAGCAGCCAAGACTCTCGCCATCGTCGTGGGTGTCTTCATCCTCTGCTGGTTCCCCTTCTTCTTCATCCTGCCCTTTGGTAAGTGACCCCATCCCATGCCTGGGGCTGAGCCCCTGGGGACCTGCTCCTTGGGACAAACTTTTCAGGACACAACTCATGCATAGAAATGAGGGAGAGGTGACTGATAGGTGAATAAACCAGCAATGAATTAATTCAATTAATTAACACTTATTCAATATTTATTAAGCAAAGTCATATAATCAATCAGAGTAGATAGGAAATGAATAAAATAGCAGCTATAAATAATAATTGCTTTCATTAATTCATTCTGCGTTCAGCATTTTAACTAACAAAGTTTAGGCTAAGGAGGAAGCAGCTCTGTTTCATACAGGCTGTTTCTATGTTGTCTCCAACAACAATGTTGCTGTCTCCTCATTCTCCCAGTTTGGGAACTGCACCTGGATGTGCCCCTGTGGGCCCAGGGCTCCCACCTCTGTTGGAGATGAGTGAGGTTTTTTCCCTCCAAGGACTGTGTCAGAGCCTGAAGCACAAATCCTGGCTTTCCCGGGTTGCTGTTGTTGTGCAGGGACCTGGAGCAGGACCGAGTGTTGTCCATAAGGGTGGTGGGTGAGGATCCCATGAGGTTTTCCAGGTCTGATCCACCACCCCCAGGAGCTGTGGCCCTGCTGCAGCACCCGTGTGCTCATTTAGGGCCGTCTCTCGTGTTGGGCGCTGAAGTTTTGGCAAGTTGGTTGTGAGAAGGATGCTCCCCCCTGCGTGCAGGGGAGGCTGAGCAGGCACAGAGCCCACCAGGGATGTGTGTGAACGTCCCCTTCCAGCACCAGGGACCCAGGATGTGCAGGGAACCCAGTGCTCCTCATCCTGACAGCAGGCACCCAGCTCAGGGCACCCCATTAACCCTCTGGAATGCTGCAGCTGAACCTGGAGCTGGGAAAAAACGAGATTGAAATAATTCCTGAGCATCAGCAGCAGCCTTTGCACAGAGCTCAGCAAAGCTGGGAGGTCTGTCATTCCATCTGCCAGCTGGGAGCCACGTGTCCCACAGCCCATGGGGGACTTGTGTCCCACCAAGCCTGCGGCCAGAGGAGCATTCAGCACAGCTGGGGCTGCTCCACTTTTTTCTCAGGGTTTTTCAGATCCTCTTGCTCGGGGCTGCCTCTCCAGTCGGTGGGAACAGCAATTGTGACTGCAGGACAGATTTTGCCCTGCTGAGGTTTCTGAGCTCCCTCCAGCACTGGGGATGTTTCCCTGGGCTGTGTCCCCAGGCACAGCTGGAGCCCAGGGCTGTGGGACACCCTCCAGTGGGATAATCCCCTGGGATCCATGGTGCCTGGAGAGCTGAGGGGTCCCTGGAGTGCTGGAGCAGGGCTGTGCCGGGCTGCTCTCACCATGCTGCTGTCTGGTGCCTCTGCTCCAGTGTCTCCTGTGGGTGAGGGTGGTGTCTGGGGGTTTGGATCAGCTCTCCTCAGGGGTGAAATCATTGCTGTGAGAATTTTCACCCAGTGGGAGCGTTGCAGTTGATGGTATAACTCAGGCAGGGAGCAGTAAGGCTGCACTGAACTCCTCTCCCTGCAAGACCAGGGATGAATTATCCCATTTGGCCGTGCCTCAGTTTCCCTTTCAGTGATCAGGGGTAGTGGGGGGAATGGAGGGGAGGTGGTGCAACCTGCAAATAAAGAGTTTGGAAATTGTGGGGCTCAGGGAGATGCCAGTCCTTGAAGGCTGAGCCCTCTGAGCAGCCGCATTCTGATGTTCCCTTCCTTGGCCAACCAGGGCAGGAACCAGCTCCAAACCTCATTTGCACCTTTGCACCTTAAAATCACAAAATCATGGAATGATTTTGGATGGAGGGGACTTTAAAGATTGTTTAGACCCAACCACCTGACAACATTCCAGCTAATGAAGCTGGAAATCAGGATCCTGTTCCTCTTCAGTTACTCCCAGCACTTTGAAACAGAGAAGGAACGTCAGGCAAATACTTTTCAGTAGGAAAATTTAATTTTATTTAGTTTTACCATATCTGTTCTGCCTTGAGACCCTGGTGCCAGCTTCTCTGCTGATGTAAATCAGACAAGTCAAAGGAGGCACACTGATTTCCGCCAGCTAAAAATCCAAACTTCATTTTTGAGGTGCCTCCCACGAACAAATTTACTTCCTCCCAGCACACAACTGGCCAAGTCCTTTATAAACACAGCTTTGATCTTTACTTCCTGCCATATTATATGTATAATATAAACACGGCAAAAGTTAATTTATTTTATGACTACAAAATATGCTGCCTCTGATTTCCCCTCCCTCCCCTTTATTAATGGCAATTTCCTATTCAAATCTGAGAATCGTCCAATGCTGTCAAGAAGGGAACAGAAACTTCTGATCTTGGATTTTGCAGCTCAGGGACAGGTCTGGAACTTGCAGAAATCAGGAAATTTCACTGTAAATCCACAAGCTGAAACATGCTGCAGCCAACTCTGCTAAAGAAGGTTATAAGTGGTAAAGTAGAATGGGTTTTATTTATTTCATGAGACAAAATTAGGTGAAAGAATTCGGGAGCAACAGAAAATTTTATTGATGCGCACCTTAAATGAAAGTAAAACTCCCATGAAAAACAAAATAACTTTCAATTGAAGAGCAGTGTATTGTTTCATCTCCAGAGTAAATTGGAATTTATTAAAATTCAGAGACATTTCAAATTGAGCCTTCAAATCACACCAAAGTGAAATGAACAAGTGATCTCTTTTCTTCTGAAAATATCCAAATGTTTTGACTTCTTTTTTTCTCTCTTTGACATGAATTTGCAGGAAGTCATCATTGAGTCACACTGTTCACTGAGGTCTGATTAAAATTTTTAGTAAAATTAAATTTTTCAAGTGACAAAAGACTTTCAGCTCCACTTTAAAGTCCTTCAGCGCTCAGAAACTTCCGCGTCTCTGAGTCTGCACACATCCCTGCCACTCTGCAGAGTAACTCCCACATTTGTTGCACGGGGGTAATATTCATCACATTGGTGCTGAAAAACTGAAATAACCAAAATTTTCAAATACTGTGTGTGCCAAATGCTGTCAGCCATTCCTCCATGCTCAAATAATCGACAGTGATTTTCTTTAAATCAGCTCAAACTCCCTGACACCACCACAGTCTGTTTATCAGCTGAGTGATTTAACTCCCTCTTGGATGTGTGATCCCAGTCCCTGAGCAGGGGGTGTTATCACCAGCAGTTTAAATACAATTAACAGCTTCTGTGGCTAATGAGGATCTTTAGCAGCGGGTTGTTCAAGCCAAGATGAAATCCTGGTTTGTGGTTTGTGTTTGGGTCCTGTCTGTGGAGAGCAGTGGAGCTCTCCTGGGCTGCTGGGAGGTGATTCTGGGGTTTGTGGCAGGGTTCCTGCTCCCTGAGCAAGCACCTGCTGAGAGAATTCAGCTGGAGATTTCTCAGAGATGTGGGGCCAGGAGTTTAAGGCTGGTTTGTAGCCTAGAGTTCATCTCCCTTTGGTTGTGTCAAGCCATGGAGATGCTCCAAGGGCTGGGGCTCTGCTCTGGAGCGGGGATGGGAGAGCTGGGAGTGCTCCCATGGAGAGGAGAAGGCTCCAGGGAGAGATCAATGCCTAAAGGAGGCTCATAAAGGAAGCAGAAAAACTTGTTGTATTGGCAAAAAATGATCGGACAAGGGGCAGTGGCTTTAAACTGACAGAGGGCAGGGTTGGATGGGAGATTGGAAAGAAATTCCTCCCTGTGGGGACGGTGAGGTCCTGGCACAGGGTGCTCAGAGAAGCTGTGGCTGCCCCTGGATCCCTGGAAGTGTCTAAAGCCAGGTTGGAGCAACCTGGGACAGTGAGATTTGGGTGGTGCTGCTGGTCCTTTCCAACCCAAAACTTTTGGTGGTGATTCTATGACTACAAAAACATCCAGGCACAACTACTGAGCTGAGGGTGTCTGCACTGCAGGTATTTGCAGAAAAGTGGGATATATCCTAGTCTGGATTTTTTACTCAATGATCTCTGAGGGCTTCTTCAACTTTAACAATTCTGTGGCTCTGTAGAGGCTTCACTGGCTCTTCTGCTGATGGAAAATCCTGTTAAATTTAGGTGCTGGGTTTGTCCTTGCACGGGTGGTCAGGGAAGCAGAACCCCCTATAGGTAGATAGTCACCTGCTTTCTGATCCAGGAGGATGTAAGTAAGAGTGGGAGGAGGGATGGAAGTCTGATTCCCATCACTCTTCAGCTGGGGAGCACCTGAATCTCAATGTGAGTTCTCAGACAGGACCATCCCTGCAGTGGAGGCCAAGACCTTCTTCATCAGCACCTCCATTAGGAGGATCTAGGAGGAAACAGCCATCTCTTGGGATCAAGGATGACCTAGCTGGTGCCCAGGATGGTGATTTAGGTACCTCAGTGCCTGTGGTTTTTAAGCATGGTCTGGGCTCCCATGTTTGTTATTCTTTAGATTTGGTCAGAAATCAAGACTGGTGTGAGAAAGAAAGACAGAGTGAGAAATGAGGAAACTCCTTAGTTAGTACCACACAAGGGTGCCACACAAAGGTGAAGGCCACAACCCAAGGGTAAAGGTCACAACCCAAGGGTGAAGGCCACACAAGGGTGAAGGCCACACAAGGGTGAAGGCCACAACCCAAGTGTGAAGGCCACACAAAGGTGAAGGCCACAACCCAAGGGTAAAGGTCACAACCCAAGGGTGAAGGCCACAACCCAAGGGTGAAGGCCACACAAGGGTGAAGGCCACACAAGGGTGAAGGCCACAACCCAAGGGTGAAGGCCACAACCCAAGGCTTCCTTTGCCATGTCCATCCCCAGTCAGCAGGTTACCCAGAAAAGGAAAGCCTGAAGAGATCCCTGAGCATGGATAAAACCCCCCAGACTGACAGTCCAACCTTTGCCTTGGGTGGGTGACTCACTGGGTTTGCAGTGGAAGCTGCTGCTCATTCCCAGGTACGATGCAGAACAGTGAGCTGGCTTTTCCATCTGCACCCTGAAGGAAAAGCAGCTGCTGTGCCAGCCAGGCTCTGAAAGGTCTCCTTCAAGCCAAAATATAAATATATTTTGAGTTGCTGTTTGACACAAGGCAGGAGCCCTTTCACAAAGCACTTTGCAGTGCTCAGCTTCAGGAAGTGCCACTTGTAAAATAAATTATGGGGAAAACACTGAAAAGGATGTTTGATGTGAGACCATGTTCTGGTAGAAATTGAGAATATAATTCTACTCTGATAAAAGAGCACTTAGCATTGTTTTTTAGTAGAAAAAGGGTTTATGTTATCACTCTGTGCCTGTGACGAACTCACCACCTGATGAACTCTTTTGTGATAGAATCACAGAATGGTTTGGGACTGAAAGTTCATCTCATTCCACCCCCTGCCATGGGCAGGGACACCTTCCACCAAAGCAGGTGGCTCCAAGCCCCATCCCCTCTCCTGACCTGGTGACTCTGCTCTACATGGAGCCCATCATCAACCCCAGTCACATTTCAAAAAGTGCTAAAAGTGCTCTAGTATCCCAAGTTCTTATAAAAATGGAGAGATGGATAAAGGATTGAAAACTCCTGTACTCTCCCTCACAGAAGGAAGGTTCAGAACGAGCTCAGCACCTGATTAGACATCAGAAAATACTAAAAATCTACAAGACACAATCCCAGAAAAAAACCAAAACTTCTGTAGTGTTGTTGTGCACAGGAGGACGTCATAAAAAAAAACTTATTTGAAAGCAGAAGGATAAAAGTACAATTAATTACTTTGATTGTCTGGGCCATTCCTTGTATCTCCTGAAATTTTCTGAGTTATGGTGGAAGTGGCAGAAGTGATGTAGAGAAAGGAGTGCAAATTGCTCTGGAATAATTATCTATGGCCCAGAGCATCAGATCAAAGTGGAACAAGAGCAGTTGGGGTGAGCCATGCCATCTGCCACATGTCCCCCGTTGGTCCTGGTTCACAGGAACCAAACATTGATTAAAAACACCAGCAAAGACTCTGCTGGTGTCAAAAGCTGCTGGGACCAAGCTCTGGCGGATTTATTGAACATCATCCAGGAAAGAGGCACCACAGGATGTTCCCATCAAATGGGCTCATGCAAAATTACCATAAATTCATTAAATGATAGGGGATGGATGGAGGGATGGATGGATGGATGATGGATGGATGGATGGATCGATGGATGATAGATGGATGGATGATGGATGGATGGATGGATGGATGGATGGATGGATGGATGGATGGACGGATAGATGGATGGATGGATGGATAATGGATGGATGGATGGATGGATGGATGATGGATAGATGGATGGATGGATGGATGGATGGATGGATGGATGATGGATGGATGGATGGATGGATGGATGGATGGATGGATGGATGGATCTTCCAGCCCATCTCCCTTTCTCAGCCCCAAACCATTCCTGAACCATTTCAAGATTATTAAACCATTAAAATGAGGGGAAATCCATTGTTTTCCTTGACAAATTTTGCTTTTGCTTCAGCAGCCCTCAGATGTGATTTCTGCTTCTCTTTTTCCCACACAATAACATCAGGGCTGTGCAGCAGCCTGCCAGAGTGTCATTCCTGGGGCATGACAGCAGGGATGTGCAGTGGGAAAGGCTCAGGGACCTGTGGGGATGTGCAGCCCTCTGGGGGAACAGTGGATCCACCTGCAGGGATTGTGTCTGTCTGGAGAAACTCTGTGGAAAAACAACCTGGGAGCCGGGTTTCCCTCCAGGGAAAACACATTTCCATCCTGCAGGAGGGGCACAGGAGACAATTCCAAGTAGGCACATGGATAACAAGCCTATGAGTAAATCATGCAGCCAAAGCATTAGACAGTGCTGATTCCCTCCATGTGCCTGAGTGCAGAAGACACCAAGGTGCAGAAAAACAGGGAAACATTCCATGTTTGTTTGGAAATAATCAGCCAAAACCAATTATTTGGAGCCCAAGTGTTTCCTACCTGTGTGGGATGCCAGGGGCTCAGTTTTTGCTGTTATAACAGATGCCTTATTCTGGACCTCAGTTAATGATTTGGACACCCAAATTTGAACATCTGCTCTGCTTCTGCCTGGCCAAAGCAATGCAGTGACTGGGAGTAGGACCCAGATATTCCATGACTTGTGTAAGGGATTATTCTGCTTCCAGTCCACCCCCTCCACCACCAAATAAAACTATTTAAAGCCAAATGTCCATTTTTATACAGCAGAGTCCTGACGCATCTCGAGGCAGTTGCTATAAGGAGTATACCACAAACAGGGAAAAAATAGACTGAAACTGCTGGGATTCAGTGAGCAAAATGTTACAAAATCTCTCAACAGGAGTTTTGGAACCAATACCAGAATAAACCACATAACCGTAAACTCATCTATATTAAGCTGGGTTTGATGGCTTTATTATATTTGGCAAAACAAGTGTATTTCCTTGGGAAAGCAACCTGAATTGTCTTCTGATGGATCAATAGGAGTTTTACCTGCTGTGATTAACTATGCTGTATTCTAGGTAGGGCTGATAGCACCTTTTAATATTATGGGATCCTTCTGGGATAAAGTCCCAGTTTCTGGTGTCAAACATTGTCTATCAGGTGAAATTTTCCATTCTATGTCTCTATAACAAGCTGGGGTTGTTCTGCTCAATGTGAGACAACATGAGATGGACAAAGCTGTGAAAGATGACAGGTAAAACACAGAGTTTGGTTCTTGGGATCTCTATCCTTGCAGGTACAAGGCAGGAGATTTATTTCCATCATTCTTTATGGGATAACTTGGTGTATTGACTCTATGATTGTAATGAATCAGATTTGTTCACTGATTAGGATTTTTTCACTGATATTTAGGAAGAATTCCTTCATGGGAAGGATTGTCAAACACCAACAAAGGCTGCCTGGGCAGTGGTGGAATCCCCACCCCTGGAGGGATTTAAAATCCATGTGGATGTGGCACTTGGGATGGCTGGATTTTGTGATTTTTGGGGGCTTTTCCAACCTGAATGTCTCTGTGATTCCCTGATTCCACTTTTGCCTGCCTTGTGCTCTCTGGTTTGGTGCTCTGTGAAGCTGTCACATGGAAACAGAAGGCTGCACTTCTCCCTGCACCATAATTTATGGGTGAGGTCAGCCCAGGGATGGATTAACTGGAGTGGCTGGAACAGGAGATGGTTTTTAGCTGCTCCTAATGAATAGCCTTCCTCCAGGAGGGCTCGTGGCTGATGCCTTTGGAGCCAAGCCCAAGAACCACCAGATCTGGTGGCAGAGAACCAACTGCCAGCTTGATCAAGAGAGGGCATTTCCTCCTCCTGGGCAGCTTCCAACCCGAGGCAATTCACATAGCTCAGTCATTAAGGCCCCTGAAATGCATCTTTTATTCTTGCCCCTTCCAGTAGCTGGAAAAATGAAAAAGAAAAAGAAAAAGAAAAAGAAAAAGAAAAAGAAAAAGAAAAAGAAAAAGAAAAAGAAAAAGAAAAAGAAAAAGAAAAAGAAAAAGAAAAAGAAGGGAAGGGAAGGGAAGGGAAGGGAAGGGAAGGGAAGGGAAGGGAAGGGAAGGGAAGGCAAGGCAAGGCAAGGCAAGGCAAGGCAAGGCAAGGCAAGGCAAGGCAAGGCAAGGCAAGGCAAGGCAAGGCAAGGCAAGGGGGGAAAAGGGAAAAAAAATAAAAAGAAACATTAACAAGGGAGAAATTTGCTGGGAGAAAGCCCTGCACTGGACAAGTCCATGCCACCTTTCCTGTTGTTCACAGTAAGTGCATTGATGGCATTCAGTTAAGGCAGATCAACAGGACTGGCCCCAGACCCACACAGCTCTTTGCAACACAAATCTGCCCCCGAAGTGTGCCTGGAGCTGTAGGAACATGGGATTGTTGGTGCCACTTGGTTTCAGGATCTGGAGTCAAGCTTGCTCCTCTTGTGTCCACGAGTTTGTTTATCTGTCATGGTTTATGGGATCCGTATTTCCTGCAGTGAGTCAGAGGCTGGAGCAAATCACAGGGGTTTCCCTGCCTGATAAACTGAATTAAAGAACTCCTGGCTGTATTACCCTGCAAGGCTCTTGAAGTGCAGGGCTGCAAGTGCTGAGAAACCCAAGAAAAAGGCTGCAAACCTTCCAAAAAAATGTCCATGATGGGAAAAAGAACCAGCCATAAGGCAGCCCTGCAAGAGATCTCCAATTAAAGGCTCAATTCTGCAAACACTGAGCAGGGAACAGCCCCCACTGCACAAGAATGTGGCCCCAGACTTTGTTGGAAGGGCTGTGCCAGAGCTCAGTCCAGGAGACAGGGCAAGACCTTGGTGGAAGCATTGAGGTGGGGAAAAGATAAAAAATAAACTTGTTTGGAATTGGAGACAATCATATCCTAAGCCTAAAACTGATGGTTTGTAGCACAGAGTCAGTGAGGAATGGGGGGTTCTTTGTGCCAGAGGCAAGAGGGGCAGCAGGACAGGAAAGGGACAGGAGTGTCCCCTGCAGCAGGAGCCAGGCACTGCTGAGGGGAGGATGTCACCAGCACAGTGGGCTTGTGCCACCTCTCATCCCTGGCTGTTTTCCAGCTCGAGTTTCCTCAGAGCAGCTCCACAAATCACTGAGAAACAGCTCATGAGTAATGACAGGGATCGTGGAGGGCACTGACCCCAAAATCATCCAGGGACTCAGTTTTGAGCAGAAGAAGCTGGAAATGGTGATGTTTCCTGCCTTCTCACCTGAGTGCCCAGCAGGAGACCTGACACCTGTATCCCTCCCCAGAAAGGCAATTTGGAAGGGCATTTGGAGGGGCACACAGAAAACACAGCAGGGGTGGCACCATCAGCTGCCCCTCGTCCTGGTCTGAGAGCAGAGGACTTGGGTTCAGAGCAGCTTCCAGCTTCCGATCCTCAGCCTTTGCAGCCAAGTTCTCTCACAGACACTTTCCAAACTGCACCAGAAAAGGTGTTCAGCCATGGGTTCTTTCTGTTCCCAGGGTTCCTTCCATAGGAATTATCTGGAAAGCTGTGAGGATGCAGTGTGGAGTCCAGCTGGCAGCCAGCCATGGACTTGTGGGGATTTGGGGAAATAAAGCAGAGTGGCTTTACATCTCAGGGTTTGTTTTCTGTGTGTTCCTCACTCAGAGATTATCATAGAATCACAGAATGGTTTGGGCTGAATCCCAAATACCATCCAATTCCACCTCCTGCCATGGGCAGGGACACCTTCCACCATCCCAGGTTGCTCCAAGCCCTGTCCAACCTGGCCTTGGACACTGCCAGGGATCCAGGGGCAGCCACAGCTGCTCTGGGCACCCTGTGCCAGGCCTCAGCACCTTCTCAGCAATGAGAAAGAGAAAGAAGGAGAAAAATGCAGGATTTTCCAAATATTTCATCTCTTCCTTTCTTCTGCCTTGCAAAAAAAAAATTTTGATTATTTGGGATTAAATCATGCCGTGCTTCACTTCCAGTGAGACCACACAGTTGCAGCACTCCTGGGCTCTTTGCAGACTGATGTTTCTGAGATCCCTCATGATGCACCAGCCCATCAGTCAGGAGCTTCAGCCTCTTCTGTGTCAGGGGCTGTTCAAACAGTGGTGGTATTTCTAGACTGGAGCAGCTCACACTGGTGGGTCCAGATGGATGTGGGAGGCAGGAGAGCACCCTGTAGTATCTGCATGCAGGCAGATTGCAGTTTTGCCAGCATTTAGGCAAAGGAGTGGTGCAGATTCTGGCAGAGAGCTTCTGCTCTCCTGGGAAAGCCACCCAGGAGAGGGAAACAATTACCATTGCATCTGATCACCTCCCTTGGCACCACCTCCATGAAAACCTTAATCAGTGCTCCCTTCTCATCCATGGCTCTGGTAGACAAGCAATGAAATCATTCCTGGTAGACACAGAAATTGGGACCAGACTCACAGGTGCAGATTTCTGTGGAGAGTTGTCTATCAGCAGGTGGATGTCTCATCTCCCATTATTGTCCATGCCTGCAGAGCCTTGATTGCTCACCAGGCTTGGATTGCAATTTACATCCCTGAAATACCCCCTGTGCCATTCCTAAGGTAGAATGAGGAAACCACATGAGGTTTTGGTTGGAAAACAGGATGGAGAGAAGCTTCATGATCTAGAAGGACATCCAGGGTCCAGGAGGGACATCCCAGGGCATTCATCTCCAGTGGACTCTCCCTGAGTCCCCTTCCCTGAAAAGCTTCATCAGTGCTCCTTTCTCATCCATGGCTCTGGTAGACAAGGAATGAAATCATTCCTGATGTGCAAGCAGACACAGAAATTGGGACCACACTCACAGGTGAAGATATTTGTGAAGAGTTGTCTATCAGCAGGTGGATGTCTCATCTCCCATTACTGTCCATGCCTACAGAGCCTTAATCGCTCACCAGGCTTGGATTGCAATTTACTTCCCAGTAAATGAAATATGCCCAGTGCCATCCCGGAGGTAGATGAGGAAACCACGTGAGGTTTTGGCTGCAAAGCAGGATGGAGAGAAGCTCCATGCTCTTCTAGAAGGACATCCAGGGTCCAGGAGGGACATCCCAGAGCATTTATCTCCAGTGGCACAAGACACAAGCACAACCATAGTGTCTGCTTTCAGATGACTGGATTGCACCCTGGATTGCTTTCCCAAAAAATTAAAAAGAAAACCAGACACCCTCATGGAAAATACATCCAGTAACCTCCCCACACTGACATTTCATCCTCTATCCCAAAAAAGGCTCAGGCCTGCAGCTTGGTACCTTGGCATGCCAATGTTTTTCCCTCAAATGCACATTTCCACGGGCAGATTTTGAAGCTGTGTCCTGAAAATTAAAATAAAGGGGTCACTGCAGCCTGCTCAGCTGGCGTGAGAGGAGCCAGCCTGGCTTCCTTCACATTGCTGCCAAGCATTGAAGGGCACACCTTTGCTTCAGTGCAGAAATAGTAGGAAATATGTGCAAAAGTCTCTGAAGGAAGGGCTTAATTTTTGCTGATGGGCAGAGATAGAGAAGAAAAGTCATTTATGTGATTTTACTGGTCTGACCTGACTGTTCCTTCTGCAGTCTCTGTGGAAATGCCAATCACTCATTTTTAAAAATTTAAGAGTTTAATAGTAATAATATGGTTGTAAAAATAGTAATATAATTTGAGTAATAAAAATTTGGACAATTAGGGTTAGGACAATAAAAGACAATAAAAACAAAGAGTTATGGACAGTCCAGGTACCCCTTTCTGGGCAAAATAAGCCCAAAAAAGGACCCACATGAACAGAGGATTAACCCTTAAAAGCAACAGCCTGTTGCATATTCATACACCTCATATATGATGCATAAATTCCATTCAAACAAAAGATTATGTCCGAGGGGACAAAAGTGCCAACTTTTTTCTCTTAATCCTGACAGCATCTTCAGGGCTAATTGAGGCAGGAAGAATTTTGTTTCTTCTGAAAAGTGAGCAATAAATTCTTTTTCTCTGAAAGA